>NW_023270709.1:25152403-25310493 GCF_011800145.1 Mirounga leonina | reverse complement strand
TTGCCTGTATCTCTGTCTGCAGGTACTTGATGGCTAGACCTTCAAGCCCAGGGGGTCAGGATGGGTGCTTACTCCCAGTTCCTGGCAGGGAGCTCACTCATAGTAGGTGGGCAGTGAGTTAGCACACTGTGCTTGGATCTGCCAAGCGAACAAAGATGAACAAGTTGTGACTCCTTGTCTTTAAGAGTTTGAGATCTAACAGGACAGAGACTACATGCACACCGATCATTTTAATGTAAGGTACAAAGGAACAGCTGCAATTAGAAAAATAAAATTATGTGGAAGTTTGCAGTTGAGGGACATTTTTTTCTGGTGGGGGTGGGTATTGGAGGACAGGTAGAATTTAATATTCCATAGGATTTTATTGACAGCTTTACTGAGATATATTTCACATAACATAAACTTTACCTATTTCAGTCGTTTTTAATAGGTTCGTGGAGTTGTGCAACCATCACTACGAATTAATGTTAGCACATTTCTAGCACTCCAAAATGAAACCCCGTTCCTCCCAGTTCCCCCTTCTCCCTATCCTCTGGCAACTGCTAATCTACTTACTCTGTCTCTGTGGATTTGTCTCTTCTGGATATGTCATATCAATGGAATCATACAACATGTGGCCTTTTGTGTTTCTGGCCTTTTTCACTTGGCATAAAGTTTCCCAGGCTCATCCATGTTGTAGTGTGAATCAGCACTTCATTCTTTGTATTGTTGAAGAATATTCCATGGTTATGGATATGCCACATTTTGTTCATCCACTGATAGACATTGGGATTGTTTCACTTGGGCTATTATGAAATAATATTGCTACAAACAATCGTGTACAAGTATTCATTTTTCTGGGTTATATACCTAGGAGCGGAATTACTTTATGTTTCATAGTTGTTAATATAGTATTTTAATTGAAATTCGGCTTGGGCCTCGGAATAGCAAAAAGTTGTCTTTCCTGTAAAGTCTAGTCTTGTGAATTCTAATTTTCACTATACAGAAATATTTCCCCAAATATCACTAATGTCTCATATCCTTTTTCCTTTCCTGGATCTGCTTCAACTGAGTTCGGAGTGTTCTGCCTTTTTGTTCTGCTAGACGTTCTTTTTAATGCGAGGTGACAGATACATTGGGATTAGTTTTCCCTTCTTGGAAACCCCCTTTAGCACACGTTGTCTAACTTTGTAGACCAGAACTAAACGAAGCCATGTGCTTCGAAGATACTTAGAACTAAAAGTCGAGAGACATGATGCTGAGCTGTTTATTAGCTGCGTATCTTTGGGCAAAGCCACTTGACCCGGCGAGTCAGCTTCCTGATAAGGACAAGGAGTGTATTCATGCCTGCCTCCCTGGGTCGTTAGAAAAGTGAGCGCTGTGGATGTGAACGCGCTCTGTCAACATCAGAATGTCATATAAATATAAAGCATCCCTATGTCCATGTACAATACATGTTTCATCATGTCTTTTGTTGATTTTTTTAAATTGAATAATTCCCATAAAAAGCAGTTTCGTGGGAATGGAATTCTGTTTCGGAATTTCTTAATAGCTCAAAGTTGCAGACTCACTTTTGTAGCTCACGTTCTCTTTTGTTTATTTGGCACTATGAATTCAAAAGATGAAAACAGGTCCGGTTTCAAAGCAAATAAAAGGGAACTTCAAGTCATTCTTTATATAGATACAAGAGATTTGCATGGTTATTTTTTTTTTATTTTTTATTCTTATGTTAATCCCCATACATTACATCATTAGTTTTAGATGAAGTGTTCCATGATTCATTGTTTGTGCATAACACCCAGTGCTCCATGCAGAACGTGCCCTCCTCAATACCCACCACCAGGCTAACCCATCCTCCCACCCCCTCCCCTCCAAAACCCTGTTTGTTTTCCAGAGTCCATCGTCTCTCATGGTTCGTCCACCCCTCCAATTTCCCCGCTTCATTCTTCCCCTCCTGCTACCTTCTTCTTCTTCTTTTTTTTTTCTTAACATATATTGCATTATTTGTTTCAGAGGTACAGATCTGAGATTCAAGAGTCTTGCACAATTCACAGCGCTCATCATAGCACATATCCTCCCCAATGTCTATCACCCAGTCACCCCATCCCTCCCACCCCACCCCCCACTCCAGCAACCCTCAGTTTGTTTCCTGCGATTAAGAATTCCTCATATCAGTGAGGTCATATGATACATGTCTTTCTCTTTTTGACTTATTTCACTCAACATAATACCCTCCAGTTCCATCCACGTCGTTGCAAATGGCAAGATCTCATTCCTTTTGATGGCTGCATAATATTCCATTGTATATATATACCACCTCTTCTTTATCCATTCATCTGTCGATGGACATCTTGGCTCTTTCCACAGTTTGGCTATTGTGGACATTGCTGCTATAAACATCGGGGTGCACATACCCCTTCGGATCCCTACTTTTGTATCTTTGGGGTAAATACCCAGTAGTGCAATTGCTGGATCATATGGTAGCTCTATTTTCAACTTTTTGAGGAACCTCCATACAGTTTTCCAGAGTGGCTGCATGCATGGTTATTTTTGCTTTTAATTCACATACCAAAAAACCCCGAGTTTGTCATAACAGTTTCCATGGTTAGTTTTCCATTGCTGACAGATGATTAGTGTATTTATTTCTGTTAAAGTAGTAGTATCTATGGTTATAATGATAGGCCCAGAAGATTTAAATGCTGAATATATTTGAAGCTTAGCAGTTGCAAGTTTACATAACAAATGGGGCAATTGACAGAACAAAAGGAAGCCCAGAAGATATTGAGGGTAATTTATGTCATTTAGGCTCTAAAGGATGTTGGGGACCTTAGCAATGGTAGAAAAAATTCTTCAAATGAAAATGATCAACTTCCTTCTTGAATTTCTTTTACTCAGATTTTTCCTAATATTTTTGAAACCATAATTAAACTTGAGGTAGCTATTAAACCTTTATTTTATTTTATTATTATTATTTTTTAAAGATTTTATTTATTTATTTGACAGAGAGAGACACAGCGAGAGAGGGAACATAAGCAGGGGGAGCGGGAGAGGGAGAAGCAGGCATCCTGCTGAGCAGGGAGCCCGATGCGGGACTCAATCCCGGGACTCCAGGATCATGACCTGAGCCGAAGGCAGTCGCTTAACAGACAGAGCCACCCAGGCGCCCTTTATTTTATTTTAAACTTTTATTTTAAACCTTTATTATAAATCTAGAGATAGTTATTTTCCCTAAAGTTTTCCTATGTGTTTTTGGAAGTTGACTCTATTTCTTTAATCTTGTGGATCTGAGATCACTTTTCTGCACATGGCAGTTAAGCTGTTTTGCTCTTATGTCAGAAATCGGTCCCTGCAGATTTGCAAAAGAGCCTTTTTATTGCTAAACAGAGGGAGTTTTGCCTTATGTAAACACCGTTCATGTAAGAAAAATATAATTTCCAGTGGTATTGATTAACTAAAGCATTCTATCCAAAAATGCAAACAATAACAAAACAGAGATAAAATTAATTCTGATATAAACTCTTTTTTTGACAACGCAGCACCGATGGTTGTTGAGGTATCTTTGTATCTATGGTTGTAAATTAAATGCTAGATTTATACTTATTTTTTTATATCAGAACATTTATTACCACCTGCTATGTGTGAAGGACAGGGGCACTGGATCACAGTGATGGACTTAGGGCTTGAGGTTGACTGAAGTATGGTTTACAGGTTGTACTCGTGCTATAGCTAAAGAAGGATCACTAGTTAATATCTATAACAAGTAGTAATTTAGTAATAGGGGTCTCCAGAGGTTAACTAGTCCACCCATGTGCATTTTAGCAGAACCAATGCCTAAACCATCCTCCATGGCTGAGCATTTCCGTATCATGAAAGTGTTTTCATAGGGAAGAGGATTTCCTTCTCTTTCACAGATGGTCTAAGGCGTGCTATCGGTACTTCCTTTGTTTGTTTGTTTTTAGATTTTATTTATTTATTTGAGAGAGAGAGAGTGAGCAGGAAGGAGAGGGAGAGAGCAAATCTGAAGCAGACTCCAAGCTGAGCCCAGAGCCCCATGGGGCTCGATCCCACGACCATGAGATCATGACCTGAGACAGAACCATGAGTCCTTGGGTGCTTAACCTGACTGAGCCAGCCAGGCGCCCCAGGACTTCCTTTGTTTTGACCTAAAGGCTGTGATTAATGGAGCTGTTAAGGCCCTGTATACACAAACCGCTCTTTCCATCAAAATCGGTTTAAGAATTAGAAATACCCGGCGCCTGGGTGGCTCAGTCGGTTAAGCGACTGCCTTCGGCTCAGGTCATGATCCTGGAGTCCCTGGATCGAGTCCCGCATCGCATCGGGCTCCCTGCTCGGCAGGGAGTCTGCTTCTCCCTCTGACCCTCCCCCCTCTCATGTGCTCTCTCTCTCATTCTCTCTGTCAAATAAATAAATTAAATCTTAAAAAAAAAAAAAAAAGAATTAGAAATACCGCATAGATAGTCAGGGGCCGACCATTGTGGGGGGAAATGTTCCCTCGAAGAAATACGTGTTTCTAAGACTTCAGTTTCATTGACGTTGGGTGAAGAGGACATGTATCAGCTCTGGTTGGTGATGCTCAGAGCAGTTCCTACTACCCTAATTGCTCTCAATTGTTAGCTATTGATTTTTGCTTTAGGCTTAAGTATTTCCTATGGCTTGCTTTACTTTTTTATAATTCTTAGTAAGAAATTTACATAACTGACACAAAAGCAATAAAAGAAACCCTTACTGTTTTGTTTTCCTCCCCCAGTTACTTGGACATAGGAGAAATGAAGAAGAGACCTATGGAAGTTGTTAATACAGAGGTAATGCAAACAATATTTTGAAGGTTCAAATAAATAACAATGCCATTTTTGTATTTCTTATAGCATGTCTTAGAATTTGGACAGCATTCTAATAATCATTTATGGACAAAGATATACATGTTCCAGGTTTTGCTTATGTTATAGCTGAAGAATGACCACTAGTTAGAATTGGTAGCAAGTAGTAAAAAGTACATCAGTGCATTGGTTCTGGATGGAATTTTGTTTGAAGGATGTGCAACTGTTCAAAGCAGGCTACCTTGCTTGAAATTGGTGACCAAGGCCAAATTTCTGTGATAGAATTTGAGGTGTGTGAATTCTTTAAAAATGAGCATATATTTGTTCTGGTGCTCTGGATTCTACGTCTTTGATGAAGACATTGGCAACGTGCAACAGGTGTGCAATAAATTTTTCAAATACACTTCCTTAAAAAGCTTATCCTTCATAGGGGGAAGCATTCACAAGGACTCTAATTATGTGCTGAGTGTTCTTCTGCTGAGGATCAGTAGCTCTTGGGTGTTTCTTACCTGCGGGTCTGTACACCAGCCCCACAGACAAGGTTCTGACTGATGGATGCACATCTTACATGTGAGAAACCCACCCCTTCCCTCCAGCTAGGAGACTGCATCTCTTGCACTTTATTTCTCACTGGTGAACCCCTCCTCTTCTCCTTTCTTCTAACTGCATAGGCCCTGCTGTCACCTTTCAATTCTTCTCCACCCTTCCCCACAAAGCTTTCCAGAGGACTTAAAGAGAAAGAAGTAGAAGAAATTTGGGCATGCAGAGGAGATGAGAGAGGTGGTGAGAGGCAGTGTGTCTGTGCTCCTCGACTACCCAAGCCCCGCTCCTCCCTGAAGCCCTCTGTCCCCCTTCTGTCCTCCCCAACCCTCCCTCCCAGTGTAGCCAAGGATGATTTCATTCCCTGCATTCCTGGTCTTGATCTTTAGCACAGAGACCCTCCTCCCTAAAGTCCATACCAAGACCACACCCAACACCTGCTTTGAACAAGAGGAGTCCCTACTTTCATTGCCAGAAAGGGAGAGTTTTGGGGTTCCCTGCATCCCCAAAGGGAAGTGTGAATGCATTTTCTCATAAAGATATCACTTTAACTCTCGGTTCTACAGTATTACTCCTGTTGTTTGAGGTAGAGAACTAGCTTTTGTGAGCTGTTCTGAGAACCTATTATGTGTGTAATTCTTACTGTGGGGAAACACCTCTCTCTTTTCCACAACCGATGTACAATTAAACTTTTCGAATTCAACAAGTTTAAAGTTAGAGGACTATCTGTGTTCAAAATTTGAGAACAGACTTGATAGACACTGGCCTTTCACAAAAACTACAGAGGCTATTTTCTTTTCTTTTTTTTTTTTTTGAAGATTTTATTTATTTATTTGACAGAGAGAGACACAGTGAGAGAGGGAGAGCACAAGCAGGGGGAGTGGGAGAGGGAGAAGCAGGCTCCCCGCTGAGCAGGGAGCCCCATGTGGGACTTGATCCCAGGATCCTGGGACCATGACCTGAGCCAAAGGCAGACGCTCAACGACTGAGCCCCATAGATGGCATTTTCTTGATCTAAGGCAGTGATTTCATTCAGTGCCAAGAAAAGATGGCACCCCTTGTCAGAGGCGATTGATGACCACTATTCTTTGGAGGAAGATAACATATCTTACTCCCAGCCACAGGGAGAGATTCAGAGAATTCTTGAAGTGGGTCTAGAACATGGATACATAGAATCGGAGGGTGGAGAGTAGGTTCAAGGGGGGGATATTTCAGCGCAGTACGAGCACATACCATGCTTATTCAGAGACGTTCCAGTATAAAGGGTGAGTATGTTACTTATCAAAATTGGAGGCATTTCCCTCAAAACCGAGATAATGTCATACTGTTCGAATTGTCCGTGTTGGGCTACATACTAAGGCCATCAGACCAGCCTACATGATTCAGTTATCCTCATTGCTTAAACATATTAATTCTAAGAATCCCCAGCACACGTTACTCTAGAAAGACCCTTTATAGTTCAGAGGCATTCTGCAGGATGTGCAGCTTTGTGTCCTAGCCCCTGCAGCTCATTCGCACACGGGGCAGGAAGCCCGGCCAGTGGGTACTGGGAGTTAGCCGCACTCCTTCCCTTCTCCAGAGCACCCTCACCCGAGTCCACAGTATGATCTGGGTGCTCTATAGCTAGTTAATAATTTAGACACAATGGTATCCACTTGCTGATCACAGGTCACAGTAATGAGAGTGTGCATGTCACCTTGACATTTGAAGTCCTTCTGTGGTTTCTGCCATTGCTTTTCTGTTCCATGAGGCTCATCTTCGAAGAGACACTGAAAGGACAGCCAGGCCTGTTCCTCTTCCTCTCCGTGGCCATATCACCAGGACAGAGAAAGGCAGAACTCTAATGGACCTCCTCCACTAACCCCAAAGAACTGCATGGGTTAGTTATTTGGCCAACACTTCGGATGGCAGGAGGAAAGGGGGAGAAGAAAAAGGAGATAAGAATTAGAAACTGAGGGGCGCCTGGGTGGCTCAGCCGTTAAGCGTCTGCCTTTGGCTCAGGTCATGATCCCAGGTCTTGGGATCGAGCCCCGCATCGGGCTCCCTGCTCGGCGGGAAGCCTGCTTCTCCCTCTCCCACTCCCCCTGCTTGTGTTCCCCCTCTTGCTGTGTCTCTTTCTGTCAAATAAATAAATAAAATCTTAAAAAAAAAAAAAGGAATTAGAAACTGAGAAGGCATCTCTGTGGGGGTTTGCACCTGCTCCAAGATGGGGTAGCACGGTGGGCTCAAAGCAGAATTCCCTTGTCTCCCTATATGCGGGTCTTGCTTTTACTGATATCCAGATAAAGGAAGCTTCTAGATCAGCTTGTACTCATGCCCCCAGTCCTCATGCGTTTTCTATAGCCGTCTCCTCATCTTTCTTCCCACACTCCCTCCATCAGTGGTGGTCTTAATAAAGATGGGTTGCTCATCTTCTGACCTTGGCAGCTCATCTCTTATTTATGTCTTTCTGGTCCTCTCTTTGCTTCCTTCTCCCCGCCTCTCAGCCCGGGTGCAGATCTCTTGTGATGCTTCCACGTTCCAAGTCAACTCAACCAGCTTTTCTCTTTCCTCGGCCACCTAAGCCGGCTGTGGGAGTCCTCTGTCCTCCAGTGCTAGAAACCTCTAATCTGCACACGGGATACTTCTCCTCTTCCTTACCGGCCCCACTGTGCTCTTTCCCTTTCGCTTTAACCGAATGAGCTTCTTGTTTCTCCACCTCATCCGCTTTGCCTTCAAGGGATTGGAAGTCTATACCGTGCAACACAGAGTGCTGGGGGCAAAGCTCAGCAAGACACACATAATCTCTCACCCCCAGGAATTTATAGTCTTGCTAAAAGGCGATTGCATGCCCATCGCTAGTACCAGACGATAAATGATTCGATTTGGTAGGGATTCAGTCCAGTTTGTGTGGGGCTGTTGATGTGCTCTTGACTCCATCATGTTGCAACAAAGTTGTTTGTGAACCCTTCAAATGGAAGCTCCCTTCTTTGACATAGAGTTGTCGATCTCACCGGTCATCCTGCCCTGTGTAGCGCATCCTTCAGAGTAGGATGGTATTAATAGTCATCTGGAGTGCACAGTCTGGTTCACCGTGTGAGAGACCTTGGTGCAATTCATGTAGAAGGGGACTAGCAGACGGCTTGGCTCTGGAGCACGTGTGCTGGGCTGGGGGCCGTGGGGGGCGCCAGGCAGGAATGAAGACTTGACCGCTCTTCCTCTTGAGGAGTGTAGAGTCCAGGGGAGGAGACAAGGAAGCAAACCCACCATTGTTACCCAGGGCGCAGGTGCTGGGCTAGAGCTTTGCTCGGAGGACCAAGGAACTGCAGATGGGATTCGGGTTATGGGTCAGGATTGTTCATTTTTCGCCTGTTTCTCCTAGATGAAGGTTTTGAGAATGTCCCTTTCTACAACTTGATTAAGGGGGATTATTTAATACTCACATCTGTGTAAGAGTCAAAGCCTGTCTCTTACCGAGGGAGTGGAAGTCAGCTGGGATAGAAGAGAGACAGAGACAGCCTTGCCTTCAGTCGGGCTTGAAGGATGGACCCGCAGCAAGCCAGCTACAAAGTTAGCCGATGACATCGCTTCTCCCACGGTCGTGGGACCCCTCTCTAAGTGGTTCCTGCTTTTTCACTGCTGACGGTCCAGGCCTGCTTTGCACAGCCCATATTTTCCTGGGAGATCTTTAATTATTCAACTGTCCTCACCTCATAAAAACCCCTAGTTAATCTCCGCTTCTCCTGATCTCACCTCCAAACTGCAGTCAATCCAGAACTGAATCTGCCTCCCTTAGACACGGCTTCAGAATCCTTCGAGGAAAAGCCAGACCTTACAAAAGATGATTCCTTCCTCCCTCTTTCTCAGCCTTGTCCTGTGCTTTCTCCAAGTGCCATCCCTGGCTGCACCACGTAGGTAAATATGATTTCATGAGACTATGAGTTTGTTCCCATTACTGGTTAGTCTTTAGCTGATTGGGCTTGAATGCATGCATCGGACCTGCCTGTTTAAATTGTTAAGTCTCTGGGAGGTCTGCTAATTCTGCAGAGTACCTAGCGTTAATAGGCTGATAATAGTTTGAATTCCCTATACTTTCAAATATTCCTTACCAACAGTTAAGAGAGACATCTCTTTGCCTCGTGCATGCCTGGTTGTTCCAAGTTTCCCATACGAGCGGGATGTTGCAAATAATTTAAAGGTCTGCATGGCCACCATCTATTTAGATTTTGTTGCAGGGCTAAAATTTAGTTAAATCTTTGTGTGATACATTTATTGTCTCTCCAGTGTAATTTGGAGAGGTGTATGAAATGAATGTTATTCACTTCACAAGGATTGATTGTGTGACTGCTATGAGCTAGACTTTGATTGTCCCCTGGGAGCCAAGCAACATGGCCCCTGTCCTCATGGACTTGATTACCCTTTAGCCTCTCTTGCTTGCTAGGATTGATTTTTAACTCCATCGGCAATGATCTTTGTTGAAGAACTTGTACATTGGTCTGGTTCAAGGCCCTCATTTTGAGGGCTAAATGGCTTTTGAACTGAATGTCAGACTTCCCCGTTATTAAACTTACCTTGGTCTCTTAGGCCAGTTCAGGCTCGGGCCTTTGGACTTCCTTCTTGGCCTCCTCTGTCTTCTTCTCCCTCTGTCTGGTTCTCCTCTGCTCTACCTCCCATGCAGTTTCCATCGATGTCTAATACAGAACAACCTGGAGCTTTCTTTTCTTGAATCTTGCTAGTCTGTGTTCTCAGAGTCAGCAGAAAAGATGATTTTTGCCTGTTCCTCACATTTATATTTCTGAAAAAAAATCAAGGATCTGTTTGGTTTTCTCCTTCTTTTATCTGCTCTTTCTCACATGTTAGTGGAGGTACCAGACACGTGCACCTGATGACTGGCAGAAGATCAGGCTCTCCTTAGTCTAAGTGGTCTGTCCATGAAGAAGTATGCTCTCTGTAGTTTTGAGCAGTGGGGCCTTAAAGAGATCTGCAAATTAAAATCTGAACTAGAACCCAGTGAATGCCTTTTTGAGGAAGTGGGAGCCTCCTTGTTGGATAAGCCATCAGGTTGAATTCTCTTGAATCCATGTCCTTCATCTTAGATTTTCACTAATGGAGAATTTGGGTAAACTTTGTTTCTTCTTAGTGGGGAGGAACACTTGTAGGAGCACCTGGGAGAGGGGGAGAGATCAGAAGAGAGATTTCTGGAATATCAAAATGGAAAAGTTTATGGTAAGGGGGTTGCCCCTACTTTAAGTAGGTTACTCTGGGGCATATCTTTGAGGTTTTGAATATAATTTTTAAAATTTCATATTTCAGCTTAATCATTAGGTATACTCGCTAATGAAACATACTATGAGATTTGCTACTTAAAGGCTTTTGTTTGGAAATGAGATTCTAGACATTAAATGGGGTGTAATTATTAACCTTGCTGTGGGGAAGGCATGGGGCTCTGTGGTTTAACTCACTAATCTTTAGCCTGGGAATTCTGGGTTCAAAGGGGGAGCTACTGTATAGTTAAAGTCCCAAATATTTCTTTCTTTAACTTAGGGAAAGATTTCCAGGTTATGTTAGACAGGCTTACTAATTTATTGAAGAATCAAAGAAGAGAAAACCCACATCTGTGAGTTCTTCCAACAATAATTGAGGCCCCCCCTATCTTTTATTTCTTACCTTCCCCCACCTCTCTAATATCACTGCTAAGTAAGAGGTGTTTTTTCAAGGATAGCTAGTTCCCATCAGTGGTCATGGTGATTCCAAGGTGAGTATGACCTTGCCAAGGCTCTATGAAGACACAGTTTTCTATCAAAAAACAACTGGCTATACTTCATTTTCCCCTGACACTTTCTTGTTTTACTTTTTTCTCAGTATTGAGCTGTGTACGTGTGTGTGTTTGAACAAGAGTGAGAAAGTATTTATGTCAATCAGGAAAATATTGGTCTAATGAAAACTATCTGTTAATAATCCTAATTAGCTCTGATCAGAAGCTAAAAGGTTGGTGATTTTAGTTTGTCCATTAGCATGAATCATGACATTTGTTCCAAATATTTTGTATTCTCTATTTGGAACTTAGACATGATTTTGAGTGTGAAAGTGAAAGACATGTAATTAGAACATGTATAATTTTTAAATTTATAGTAATAAGCTGTTCTGAGCAAAGGCAGACCTATAATAAACCTTTTGAAAAGAATTACCAGCCTTTTAAGAAGAGAAAAGAAAAAGCATCTAATAAAATAAATTGCTAACTAAATGTATGTGTTTAAAAATACCACTTAATTGAAGTGTCAAACTATTCGTAATAAGACATTTAAGTCCCCACTAAACAACAAAACCTACTGAACAGAGAAAAACTTCTTGTTCTTATACTGCATGGGATTCAGACACATACAAGATGAAATTTTAGGAATGTGTACTATGTTTTGAAGTTCTGCCAAGGTATACCAAACTTCTAGTTGTGCACTTACTAGAAAATCAATACTTAGATTCACATTTTAGGATAATTGTTAGAAGGAGCTTATTGAGTTTTCTGGTAGGGTCAAAGGGACTGTTTGTGATGAAAGTTTGATGATTTCCATATGGTAGGAATAATCGGGAAAGCGTGACTGAAAAAATAGCCAAGTATAGCCAAGGAAGACAAATAAATTATGCTCAGCCATTTATTGAATACTGCTCATGAATGATTTCATATTTTCTCAAGGATATTTATCAAGAGCCTGTTGAATGTCAGGCAATGGGCTAGATTCCGTACAGAGATAAAAAGACACTTAACCATGTGCAGATCAGAAAGTACAACAAGGTAATTTTTGTAAGAGGACTCTGAAAAGAATTTGAAGAGATAAGATACACCAAAAAGAATAAAAAGATTGAAACATAATACCAGAGATTGTTACTTCAAGGGGAGAAAATGATTTATTTAGACCTAATTAATAATTGGCTTCAGTACTTATAAAGAATATGGTGACTAGCTCTTCTCCATCACAGCTGGGTACCAAAAAGGGGGAAACAAAATTGAACTATAGGGTGAGGGTTAAAGAATTTGAGTCAGATTGAAAGAAAACTTTTAAAAAAATTGGTGAAGACTGCTAAACACTTACTGAAAGGGTCATGTCTCCTTTCTGCCTATTTCTAATGATAGACCCATTCTTCTGACTTGCACGTCTCAGTTTCATACCAAGATGGCAGAGCTGAGTTGAGATTGACATGAGTTTCAAAATGCCTTCTGATCCGGGGTTTTGTGGGAGCCTTCCTGGGAAACCCAGAAAGACCCATGCTTGGGTTGTCCCACCCCTCCACGGAGGAGGCCCTGGAGTGAAGGTAGCCTAGCATCCTCAACAGATACAGCAACCATCCTGAGAGATGTTTCAGTTTTTTCCCACACAATGTAAGTCTGGAAAAGAAAACCCAAGAGGGTGGTATGTTAAAGGAATAAGAGAAGTGAAACTCAGAGGAATCAGTGATGTGAAACAAGCATATAACATCATCATCTGTGACGATATATTGATTTCTGATTATGGTATTGAAGCTTGTCAGTGTATGCCTAATTTTAAATTTTATTTTTCTTTAATTTAGAACAAAGTGTCCATGTGTGTTCACTTTTCCCATTTTACTCTCACATGGGTCACTTGTAGAAACTGTTTCAAAGATCCAGCTAGCACAGAACAGCAATAAGTCCTTGGACTTTCTGCTGGTGGATTAGCAATGGGAATGAAGCTAGGGACTTGTGCTTGGGCCCCATGGGCCTCTTAGTTCTGCTAGGTCTGTGGCCCCAGACAGCCCTCTCAAGTGTGGTGCTGGTGAAGGCATGGGTGAGAGTGTATGCGTAATTTAGCTTGCCTCTATCACCATGCTGGAAAAACACCTGTAAAGTTCTCTATCTTGCAGGTAGGTAGCAGGCTATTAGTCTTATCTTTATATATAAAATAACACATTTCAGCATACTTCAAAATGGATGGATGACAGTGCTTTTTTAAGATAGGGCTACTGGGGTGCCTGGGGGGGCTCAGTCGGTTAAGAGTCTGACTCTTGATTCTGGTTTAGGTCTTAATCTCAGTGCCACGAGTTCAGGCCCTGTGTTGGGCTCCCCACCCAGCATGGAGCCAACTTAAAAAAAAGGGGGCTATTTATTTGCATTTGGTTGATTTCAGCAGGAAGTATGTAGGTGGTGTGCCTTAGTGAGAACTCCCATTTATCATTGTGAAAGACTCCTTTGTAAGCAGCCAGCCAGATCAAGCTCAGATGTCATCCCATGATTACATAGTTTGGATGTTTGGTTTGTTGAAATAAGGTTGATTTCAGCCCACCTCTTAGCTGGGGACAAAACTCGAAGTGGGAAGGGATTGTGGGAGAGAGAAAACTAAATTGACTTGGTGTATTTGCAATGTCTAATGTTTAACCTGGAACATTTCTCTCTAGGAAATTTCTAATGGCAGTCTGTGCTGGTGTGTGTGTGTGTGCATGTGTGTGTGTGTGTGTGTTTTCTCACCTTGAGTTTCAGAGATTTATGAACTTCCATGGCCATCTTTCCTGTTTCAGATTGTATGACCTAATGTAACTGGGCTGCCGACTTTTAGAAATTTTTATAAAACAAATCATCTAATATTACCCATGTTGTAAAGTGTACGTTAATTAGTCAAACGTCATCTTCACAGCCTGTTTTCCTAGAAGTGAACAGATAGCTCGATTTCTAGTGCTACAAGTTTTGCATTAAGGAGCATGGGATCTCCCACCCCTGCTTTTGAAAACTGGATTAAAAAAGTGATTGGAAATCTCAATTTAAAATTATATATATATCATATGTTTTACTATATTTATATATATATTACTATAGCAAAGAGACTCTTTTAGTATGGTTTTTGCAAATGGATAGCTTGTTTCTCATGAATGCTCAATTGGCTGATACTTAATTTAGTCAAAGACGATATGGAAATTGAATTAAATTACCTTTCTGTGAAGCAGTGCTTCTCTTGGTCAGATTGCTGTTCACTTGTGTTATTCCTCTTTCAGTTATTTTATCAATAATATTGATTAACTTTGGCTCTTCTCACCTATTAATCTACCTAATCACATATGCATGGGTCTGGATGTAATGAAGTAAAGGGGATGTAATTTGTCCTTGGGAACTTCCAGCATTTTAACTCAGTGACTGTAATGTATTTCTAAATGCTGTTCACCTCCCCCACCTCCCTAATTCACTTGGTTCCATATGACCATATTCAAATTATGATTCTCCATCTGTTTGGGAGTTCCCTTTGCTCTACCTTCTGGTATCAAGTTAGTAGAGTTGTTTGCATCAAATTTGGTGTCAACGGGACATGTCCCCTGCTTACTATAAATGTATTCATTCGTAGACAGTCTTGGCTGGATGTGTACATCTAATCTGGTAGCAATGCTGATTTAGCTTGTGTGTCCCAGACACCATGTGACTACTCTGAGTCTAGGGGCAGAATCGTAAAATCGTAATGATAGTCTTCTCGTACTCACAGCAGATGGGCTGTGTTTGCAGGGCTTGGGAAAGGGGAGTCTGGAGATGAATTGCTCTGTGTCTCTGCTATTATTTTAGGCCTTCTTTCATGGAGGAGAAAGTTGGGAGCTTTAGGGAGTAACACAAGTTTTATGGCTCTTTTTGGTAGTAAAAATATTAGTATCACAAAATTTTCATAAAAAAAAAGTATTGAGCCCCTATTTATGTGCCAGGCATCATGCTAAGTTGGGTTTACAACGGCAGGGAAGCCAGACAAGGTCACAGCCTTCATGGAGCTTATTGTCTGGTGGAGGCAAGCAAGCCATCTTAACAGAGCAGGCAGCCCAGGAAGCGCAGGGTCTTAGAGGGGCAGGGGCCAGAGCCAGGGGACTCCTGAAACATTTTCTGGAAGAAATGGCCTTTCAGTGGAGCTCTAAAGGGATGAGCGGGGTCAGCCAGGCCGACAGGGGAGGAGGAGGTCCCAGCGGATGGGGGAACATGGGGCATGCTCAGAAACTCACACCAATTCTGTTTGGCTGAAGAACCGGAAGGCACTGGGGTGGCAGGGAGGGGATGGGGTCTGTGAGAGACAAGACTCTGGGGGTATAGGGGGACCCAGCGATAAAGGGTTTTCAAAGGAGCTTTGACTTTCTCCTAAAACCATTCGAAGTTATAGAAGGGGTTCAGCAGGGAGTCGACAAGATGGCTTTTGCTGCCCCAGCCAGGCGGGAGGCCAGGAGACCACTCAGTGGGCAGGAACATGGTGCTCACGATGGGGGAGGCTGAGGAGAGGGTAGAGGGACCAGATTTGAGAGGCAGGACTTCGTGATTCATTGGGTGTGGGAGTAATGAAGAGAAGATTAGTGGATGATTCTTGGATTTCTGGCTCCGGCAACTGGATAGACGGTTCTATCATCAGTGGGCAGATAGACTCCCCTTCATGGAGACAGGGAGAATGTTTTTTTGTTTTTGTTTTTTTTTTTAAGATTTTATTTATTCATTTTTAGAGAGACAGAGTGAGGGGAGGGGCAGAGGGGGAAGGAAAGGGACAAGCAGACTCCACGCTGAGCAAGGAGCCTGATGCGGGGCTTGATTCCATGACCCTGAGATCACGACCTGAGCAGAAATCAAGAGTCAGACACTTAACCAACTGAGCCACCCAGGTGCCCCCCCACCTTTTTCCTTAATAACAGTGACAATCAGAAGTACTTGAAGTCTTAACTGTGTGGACATGGAGCCGACCCAAATGTTGGGAGTTGTATAAAACCAGAGCCCACCATAGGGAGAGAGCAAGAGACAGACGGAGGGATGTGGGGAGAGAGAGAGAGGGTTTCTTTACTGTGTGCTTAGTAGTGTTCCAGGCCCCTCACAACAACCGTATGCAGTGGGGATTGTTACTTTTCCATTTTGCAGAGGAAGAAACTGGTGACCAAGACACGGTCCGGCAGAGCTCATAGTTGAGAGGCACCAACTGTGTCTTTTTTGGTTTTGAAAGGGCACTGAGAGGGCCAAGGGTCTTATTTATTTATTACCTTTGCTTTAATGATGTTAGGAAAGAGAAGATATATAAGTGAATCCGGAAAAGGGGCACGATTTTCTTTCAATAGCCTTCATACTCTTGAACAAGTTCTCGTTCATCACGGGATCTTGCCTGGCTTTATTTTAGTTGTATTCTCAATGGTCTTTTTTTTTTTTTTTAACCTTTGCTAATATTCCCTCTAGGACAGGATATTTATGCTGAATGTTTCCAATACAGCACTTGAAATGGCTTTGGCATGTCTACTTATAAAACGGCTCCCCCAGGAAACCTAAAATATTTTTACATGGAAATTTACCACAGGGTGCAAAGAGGTCAGAGAAGGAGACATCGAACCAAGAACCATGAATGAATTTTTAATTGTCATCGTGTTTACTGCCAAAGGGCCATTCGGTCTCTTTGGCAAACCTTCTGACCAGATGTTTTGAGTAACAGCTAACACAGCAGCCTTCAGGATGGGAAGAAGGGAGGAGGACATGCATCCGTGCTGGACACAAATTGCATCCCCCCCCCCCCAAGATCTCAAGGTGTAATTCACTTGGTCTCTGTGGACCTCACTTTCTTTATCCGAAACGTGGAAATCATAATAATACCTCTTCAAAGAACTGTGGCGGAGATTAGACGCACAGAGATATATTAAGCTCTCAGCACTGTGCCAAGCGCACGGTTTGAACTCAGTCGATGGGTGTCGTGCCCCATCGCCGTGAGGTCATTCAGGGCTCATCGGGCCCGTGGAATAAGACTTCAGACTGGCTGCT
Source organism: Mirounga leonina (assembly GCF_011800145.1). Classification (NCBI taxonomy): domain Eukaryota; kingdom Metazoa; phylum Chordata; class Mammalia; order Carnivora; family Phocidae; genus Mirounga; species Mirounga leonina. Next base: position 25,293,408 of record NW_023270709.1, on the reverse strand, counting down.
TTTACAGGCTGGTGGCCAAAAGGGCAAAATGTAACTGTAGGTGTTCCGTGGACGACCCGCCCTCTACAGGTGCTGCGGGGTACTTATCACTCCCTCTGACTGGGGTGGCCATGGAGTCCATGCCTGATAAACGGTTGAGATGAATATCATATAAATACACGAAAAAGGAACTACATCAGCAGATAAAATAGCACACAATGAACTTGTGTGTGTGACTGGGTCTTGGCGTTGTTCTTCAACAAGGACACTTAGTAGCATCAAAACAAGGATTTATTTTGCTTGTGGGTCCTGTGTGGCGTCGGGGAGTCGGGGAGAGGACAGCAGAGAGAGCTTTTCTGTGCCCCAGCATGCCTGGAGTGTGCTGGAATCCTTCGAAGGCTTGTTCCCTCGCGTGAGTGGTAGCTAATGTGGATCATCGGCTGGGCTTTATTTAGTTCTTCCTCACTGGCCCTGTCCCATGTGGTCTCTCCTTGTGGGCTAGATGGAGCATCTTCACAGAGTTGGAAGTGTGGAGAGGGAGGGAGGGAGGGTCGGGGAGAGAGGGCGGAGGAAGTGGAGGAGGGAGAGAGGGGGACAGAGAGAGAGGGGGGAGACAGACACAGATGGGGGGAGGAAAGGGAGAGGAAGAGAGAGAGGGAGGCAGGGAGAGAGAAGGGGGAGAGGGAGAGAGAGAGAGGGAGGGAGAGAAGAAGAAGAAGGAGGAGGAAGGAGAAGGAGGAAGGAGGAGGAGAGAGGAGCGTGGGAGAGGGGGGGATAGAGAGAGACAAAGAGGGAGAGAAATCCAGAGTCATTTCCACTGCATTCTTCCAGTCAGTGCAAGGTCCCGTCCAAGGTTTTCAGGGAGGGGAAATAGACTTTACCTCTTGATGGTGAGTGGCGAGATTCTAGAAAAAGAAGTGGGCCAGAAATATTGCTGTGGCCGTTTTTGGAAAATGCCATCTGCCACACCGGAAATCTCTTTTGCTTACAACATTTAGATATGGTTATTGCTTACCTCAGGCATCCATAGATTTGATGATAACCTTGTGAACTAGCACACAGGCTCTCCTCCTCCTCTCTCTCTCCCTCTCTTTTTTTTTTTTTAGCATCCTGAGGAACATGATATAAAAATTTTCCCAACTAGAAGACACTGTAGAAGGAAACTTCACTAGTAATATGACAAAAGTAGTTCCCTGTTTCCTGCAAATAGGATAAGTGGTGTAGGTGATTTAGAACGTCCTATAAATTAAAGGTCTTCATCTATTTATTAGAAGTGCGACTTCAAGCAAGAATGTGTCTGTTTCATTTGTCATGTAAACCGCACAAGGATTTTTTTTCCTAACTGATAGGAGATGCATTTTCTTTTTCAGAAGCTGATACATGTCAGTTGTCATTTAAAGAAATTAATAGGGACTTCCCATGGAATTACAAAATAAAGCTATTTCTATCAAATCATCAGCAGGACAAGAGGGCAAGCCTGCCCCTTCCTTTAGATGGTTCACGGTCCTCATGCCCCCAGGGCTGGGTTGCTTATCAAGGAAAAGAGCAGGGCAGTCCTTAGCAGTTCTTAGGAGCTTGTAATGTAAGCAGAAGGTGCTGAGAAAGGTTAGAAGCCTCGTGAAACCACACTGAGCTAATAAGACTTGGATTTCCAAACGGCTGGGTGTGCGTTACAAGGCTGAGTGAGGGGAAACCAATGGAAATGACACGTCCCCAGACAGGAGCCCCTTCCCATCCTCACTTATGTAGGAAAGACCTTATAGCCTGGGTGAGATTACAGTGGTGGCTTGAGTAAAAGATGGGAGGGAATTTGGAGAGCTGGGGACACAGGAGGGGGCACTGACAGGTGTCAGCATGGATCTGGAAAGAACACAGGAAGAGCCTTTTATTTCAATATTCCTTCTCTCCCCAACTATTGTACTTGTGGAGTAGAGAAAATGCTCCAGTTCTTTCCACTGTGATTCATTTTAATGATGGGAATACCTAGTTTGGAAAACTGCAATTTAAGCTTTTTGGGTACTCAGCTGGGCACCTCTGTGCTGGGGAACAGTTCATCACAGTGTAGAACAATCAGATTCAACCACAGCCTAGCCTTCTCTTATTCAGACTGAATGACGTCCGTTTAAAATCCTTCCTCGTGGGTCCTATTTCCCAGTCCCCCGGTGGCTGGGCTCTCTTCCCTTCCAAATTCTCTCTTCCTCTTGAATCGTGGGATCCTATCTGTACCCAGTAATCTAGGAAGAGATGGCCCAGTCTCAAATCAGGAAGGTAGCCTGATTACATACCAGCAAAGTGAATTTCAAGGATCAAAATTCTTAAGCGTTCTTCGTGGTGGCCCATTTTAAAAGGCCAAGTTTTCAGATAGTTTAGGAAGGCCGAATCGCTCCTCCTTCGAAGCCAGGCAGAATGACTCTTTAGTGCAAGATTGCCCAACCAATACTGTTTCTTTTTTTTTTTTTTTAATATTTTATTTATTTGACAGAGAGAGACACAGCGAGAGAGGGAACACAAGCAGGGGGAGGGGCGAGGGAGAAGCAGGCTTCCCGCTGAGCAGGGAGCCTGATGCGGGGCTCGATCCCAGGACCCCGGGATCATGACCTGAGCCAAAGGCAGACACTTAACGACTGAGCCACCCAGGTGCCCCCAACCAATACTGTTTCTACAGGGTGACCCTTTACTTGGATTTATTACACTACTCCCTATGGGTGTGAAGATTACAATTTATCTTCTGATGCATCGGGCAGGTTTTGGAGTCTTTGGAAAAGCATGTCTAGAAGTTACATTCAGCCCGGGGTTGTTTGGTAGTTGGTAACCTGGAAACCTAATTGCAACAACAAGCCAGCCAAACAATTATTCTTCTGAGTGCTCATAATGAAAGCAATACCGGGAGGGATCAGCCGGGGATTGACTAGACGGTCCTTGCATGGTTATTGCTAATTGGGGTACAGTAATTCTAAACATTGTGCAGTGGAACTTTTTAAAAAACCGTTAAATAATTCTGCAATCCCTGGTAATGTGTTTGCTAAAGACGTTAGTTGGGACTGACAGTGGATGAGGGACCATCCTTTTTCATTTGGAGGTTCATGTAGCTATTTTTTCTCCGTATCCAAGAAAGGATAAGAGGCTTGCTTTCTTTAAATAAATGTGTTTTCTTTTTCCTTCAGCGTTTCGTACTATGTAAGCACTATAGTCAAATGGAAAGGAACACAGTGTGGAAACTTGAACACAAACAACCCCCCTCCATGTTATTCATTCATGTCTTCATTTTGGCAGGAGGAATATACGTGCTGGTAGAAGAGCGGATAGTGCAGGGAACTGGAACATTCTAAGTATACAAACTCCCCTCACTGTTTCGGGGGTGGGGGGCTGATTTTGTGTCATCTCATTGGTTCCTTGAACTATTTGTCCTGAATGTAATTAAAGCGCCAAGTAAGCTAGACCTCTTGTAAAACCCAGACGAATCATGGAAATGGGTTGTTTACAGTTTGGGGGTGATGGCAGGCATTCCTCCTCAATTTCCCATTCTGTTTGGAATTGAGGTGACCGACGTGGAGTGTTGCCCAAGCTGTCTGTCTCCGTCCAGCGTGTCTGTAGTTCTGAGTGGTCACCATTCCTCCTTTCCTTTATAATTGTGTGAGTGCAAGGCGAAAGTGAGGAGTTGAAATGAAGCAGAAATGCAGTGGGATTCTTTCCAAGGAATGTTTCCAGAAACCCAAGTTGATGAAAAATCTAACGGAACTTGCTTTTTCTTCCCAATATGATACTTTATGCTCAGGAAAACCAACACACAAACTTGGTGAAGGCATTTCCAAGAAATGCGTCTTTCTGCCGAGGGAGTAACAGCGTGTTACTGTTTTATTTTGTATGTCTCCTGGCTTACTCCATTATCTACGTATGTTCTGGGTGACAAAGCTTATCTACCCTGGATGAAGGCTCCAGGTCTTAACTTATATCCTTCCATCAGTAAGGGAATGGCCATCTGTTTTTATTTGAATGTCTCAGGTTAGCACGATTGTGGAGAGATGGCATGGCCTGGAGGAAAGAACATGAATTTTGGAGCAAAAGAGGCCTGAGTTCCAACTCTGATGCTGAGACCTAAAGTACAGTTTCCTCATTGGAAAGCGGAAAGAAGTGTTGTCTTGGCACTTTAGTTATCAAGAAACATTAAGTAGAGGTCTCCATGTGCCAGATGCTGAACAGGATGGAAAATGAAAAATAGGGATTAGCCTTTTTTAAGCAAGAATGATAGACATGCATCCAAGTGACAGTAACGGACCACAGTTAAGCCCAAAGTTCACGAGCGTTCTGAGGGGAATGTAATTAATATTGCCATGGCAAGAGGATCAGAGAGAGGACACTTCAGGCAGGGTCTGGGTCTTAAAAAATCAGCAGTTCAGTAGTCATATTGAAGATGAGGTAAGAATCCCATGAGCAAGGACACAGAAGCATAAACTTTTAAACTGCGGTGGATATCAGTTTGGGCAACAGACCCTTGGGCTATGAGAGGCCATGGGCCTCACCTGATGGAAATGCCAACCCCCCCCCCCCCCCGGGCTATAACCAGGCCCCAAAGCAGGGGTTCTCAGTTCCTGGAACATTCTAAGTATACAAACTCCCCTTTGCCCAGAGATGTTCAGATATAAGTTGTGGCCTCAGGTAGTTGGAGTCACAAGCATTGCATATTTGGGTGTCCAAAGAACAGCTGGGTTACTATCCCTTGTCGTGGGCTTTACAGGAATCTAAGCTCTTCATCACCTGGAGATCTGCTAACTGTAAAGGTAAATCTACACAGGGGAATCCACCTGAAAATCCTCGGTTGCTGGCAACTCAGTGCCAATAGGCAGGGGATTTAGAATTACCCTGTGAGCTGAGCAGGAACTTGTTAAGTTTATGTATAGATGGAGAAAGTATTCTTCTGTGTTTCTGGAGCAAATATAGTGTATTAGACATCTTTTGACACACAGATTATTTTTGTCCATCGTCAGGGAATTTATACTTTACTCAGAAAGTAGCCTATATTTTCCTCCTTGAAAGGGGACAACATTAATCTAGAACTCATTTTCTGTGCTTGCCATCTTAGCCCTCTGTTGGAGAGTAGCCGATGGTGGGCAAGAGAATGTCAATCGAGCTAGATACATATTAAGTGAGACTAATACCTGCAAGGGGAAAGACGCATACATTAGCATAGAGACTAGGCTTTAAAAACATCCTGTAAAGAATATTCCTTTTGTTGACTAGCAACACCCTATTTCTTTATTGTAAGTTTATAATGTTAACAGGTCGCTGACAAAGTGGATTGCTGCGGTGAGAACTAGTTCTATCTGTGGGACTCAGGCCCCTTACACACGGGCAGTTGCTAAAAAAAGACCCCGAAGATATTAGCAGAGATGAGTTTCAAGTAAGGAGGTCAACAGAGAGAGCGTCAGCAGAGACAAAAACAAAATGCTTGGGTCCTGTAGAAGGATCTCAGGATTGAGAGTCAGAGGTGCTGGGCTGGGTTGTCTTGTGTCCTCAGTTTCCTTAACTCTGACTGACTTGGGCATGGCCCCCCAAAAGCCCCCAGATGTCCGCTGTTGGTGCTGGAGGCGTGTCAGCCCCTGGGCTGCACCAGAGGAGAGAGCGAGGGGTAAAGCAGTCCCTGGGCTCACAGGGCGAACGGTCCATCCGGGGAGACTACAGTCCCCAAGTGTCCTAACCAGAATGTAGGATGGTAGGGTTCAATGAGGATGTAAGTGGAAATTCTTCATACATTCTCATCGTGGTTTCTTCTTCTTCTTCTTCTTTTTTAATTCTTTGTTTTATTTGATATGAGCGATGGTGGGTTTTTTGTTTTTTGTTTTTTTCCTTCACTGTTGACCTCAGAGAGTCGGGGACCTGGGGCGGCGAAGGAACTGAGAAAAAGAGACGACAGTATAGCGAGGCACAGGGGACCCGCAGCAAACAGCCCGAGGTCCCAAGCTTTATTTTCCATACTCTTACATACCTTCTACAGTGATATAGATCTATAATGATTTACAGCAGGGGCATAATAAGGCGCATTCTTCCACGTCCCCAAGATTGGTCAAGGATGTAAAACAGAATACAAAATCATTACAACAGGACACAGGAACAAAGAGGGGAGTGCTCTATGTGCTATTAACAGAGCAAGAGAACAAAGAGAGGAGAGTGCAGTGTGCTAGTTACAGCTGGCTTCCTATCTACAGAACATCTTTTGCTGCGTACTTTAGAACTGGCCACACACGTCCTAGGGGCATTTCACTCTGATCCTTTCAGGTTATTTTTAACCCTGCAATCTCGAGTTTTCTCAGAGATCTTGGAGTCTGATCTTGGAGTCATGCACCAATGGTCGCGGGGGCGTTCTGTTTCCCATACTTCACGTGTTAGATAAACTATGACTTCTTTCCTCTGTCTGTTCTCTTTTTTTTTTTTTTTTAAAGATTTATTTATTTATTTATTTGAGACAGAGAGAATGAGAGAGAGAGAGAGAGAGCACATGAGAGGGGGGAGGGTCAGAGGGAGAAGCAGGCTCCCCGCCGAGCAGGGAGCCCGATGCGGGACTCGATCCCGGGACTCCAGGATCATGACCTGAGCCGAAGGCAGTCGCCCAACCAACCGAGCCACCCAGGCGCCCATCTCTGTCTGTTCTCTTGATGCCAGCTCTTAATAATCTTCATGCAGTGTTTGATTTTATGGATCATCTAGAGTAAACTTTAAAATTTGGACTGATTTTCTACTGTCTTGGGAGCCATCGAAGGGATGTCCTTCTGCCTGTTGATGTGTTCTAAAAAGGAAGATTTACTTTCACATTAGCTTGGGTTGCGAAGTAAATATATTGGCAAAATGCTGATTTAAAAAATTTTCAATTTAAATGACTTTGGGATTAGCCAGTGTTGTGATTATCTGTATCCCTTCTTTTCTCCATTTAGAGGGAGAATTGGAAGTTTTGTGTAGATGTGCTTACTCACAAAATTGCAAATTATGTATGGGTACATATGCTTCTTCAATTACCTCAATTGACCAGAGTAGAAATTTTCTTTTCTTCTTACCTTTTTCTCATTTTTCTTTCCTCCCTCCCTTCCTCTTTCCTCCCTCCCTTCCTCTTTCCTTCCTTCCTTCCTTCCTTCTTTCCTTCCCCCCTCGTTCCCTCCCCACTTCCTTCCTTCCTCCTTTACTTCCTTCCATCCTTTCTGGTTTTGGAACTTCCCGTGAAACCCAATGAACAATTTTAATTCTCTATTCCCACATATGATGACATTGAAGAAAAACTGTACTGGTTTGTGGCCTAGGATTGAACATGAGAGTGGAAGAGGAAGGTCTGAAGTAATGGCTGGTGAATAGATGGTAGTGAGAACGGTGAGGTTGTGTGACTGAAAACAGTTTTTGGTCCTCTTACTTTAAAACTCAGACGTGGTGAGGTAAAGGTGACTCGTCTCGCACTTATAGGTATGCACTTATTTCTTAAAAACAGATCTTGCTGTTATGCTAAGGAATATACCCTATTATGGGCTGAGAGGTGAGTGTGAGGACAGAGGAGGGAGAGAGACAGTGAGAAAAATGTTCTCCAGTAATTTATTTTTAAAAATAATAAAAATCCACTCCACCTGCTTCGAATCGCAGGCATCTTTGTGGAACACATTTGTCGAAAACTCCTGGACTAGGACGTGGTGCTAACGTAACTAAAATCTTTAATTCATCCTTTGCGAAACAACCTTGCAGAAATGGGCCTCCCGTGTGATGCATGAGGGGGAGTTAGTCTCTCAGCGTGGAGGGTAAAACATCTGCGGTCTTTGCAGGCAGGAGGGAAGGTCTAAGTTAGTTTTCCAAGGCGGTTAGTTGGTTGAGGCTTTAAGACTTTCAGGGTTTCTCCATAGGGCGTGTTAAAAGCATAATAATCTACATCCCATGCTGCTTTTCTTATCACTAGGAAGACCTCCAGATTTGCCTATTTACTGTCATGCAATTCAAGATGGTGACCTGCGAGTGCCTTTATCTGAAAAGGGCGGGCGGTAAGGGAGGAAGTGGACGCCCCCACTCCCTCCCAGACGGTGTTTGATTTGAACCAGGCAGCTCTGGAGATTCTGGTTTTGGACTGTTCCACGGGGTGAGGTTCACTCCAGGGACTTCTGAGTTCCAAGGCTTTCCCTGCAATAGGCAGACTGGGAATAAGATGAACGTGGCCTCACTTAATTGTAATTTCTTCTATCTCTTATGTTCCTTGATTTAGTCAAAATATTTTAGATACCCAAGTGCCAAGGCTTTTTGATGAGCTGCTCTCACCCAAGCAATCCAGATCGAGAAGGAAGAGAAATATGAAGATATGGGGGACACAGAGGGAACAGACTTTGATTTTCTTGCTAACAATTATTCATGAGTGAGACACGAAGTATCATAAGCTTCCCCCCTCCCCAAATCTTAGGTCTTTAATGGGCCAAATACAAAGTTTATTTCTTCCTGTGTTTTCCTCAAAACAGTTGCATTCTCATTAATTTTCTGTTCTTAGGTGAATGTAGTTCATTCACCTAGGCAGGAAGGAAGCTCACAGTGGGTGAATTACATAAACTGGAGTGTCACTGGGCCAGTGATAGCCTCCAACTGTTACTTTTTGAGGTTTTCTTACACTTGTAATTAAAAAAAAATTCCTCACTGAACCTTGAACATTCTTTTGCACATCATGGGCTTTGACCTCCTAGATGGTGCAGTTTTGATATAGGGGTGAGATTCTTTTGACCTAGTTGTACCCTAAGGGAATGCAGATTATTTTCCCACTTAAGCTAGGTTTACTGGTTAACAACAAACCATTGTTTCTTACTGTTCTGAGCTAGTGTGTGAAAAAAGACCCCACCTCTTGCATATCGGTGACAAAACCCATGACTGATCTTCGGGGAGAGAACTGTCCTTCTCTGATTTAGGAGTGCAAGAAATAACTAATTTAGTGTCAAATGTAGCTTGAGGATTTTTTCCCTCTTTTCAGCTTGTCTCTTGACTTAACAAAGTAATAGAGGATCCAGTGTCTTTGAAACTAAACCCAAAACTGAATGTAATCACAAGACGGAAGTGCTTAAGCTTAGTCTAGTTACAAATGGAAAGTCTATTGTTGATTTTCTCAGAAGTATTTTTTTCTTTCTGTTAACATTTTAAATGCAGAGTGGTGGCTGATAATTGGGAGAAGACAGGGCACGGGAGGCGAAGACAGGGTGAGGGAGGCCTCCTAGGTATTAGATTTTTATTTATTTTTATTTTTATTTTAATAATTAATTAATTTAAGAATTTATTTATTTATTTGACAGGGAGAGACACACAGCGAGAGAGGGAACACAAGCAGGGGGAGTGGGAGAGGGAGAAGCAGGTTTCCCGCGGAGCAGGGAGCCCGATGCAGGGCTCGATCCCAGGACCCTGGGATCATGACCTGAGCTGAAGGCAGATGCTTAATGACTGAGCCACCCAGGCGCCCCTAGATTTTTATTAATAATGTGGAGTATTAAAAGCCACATTTGTTTAACTTTTTATTTTGAAATAATTTTAGGCAAAATTTGCCAACTAGTGCAGAGAATCCTTTGTATGCTTTACTGCATCCAGCTTCCTTTGTTAGCATCTTACACAATCATGGTATAGTTATTGATAGCAGGATATTAAAATCGATACCGTCCCCTTTTTACAAATATTATCTAAATTTTGTCAGTTTTGACACTGATTGATTTTTTTTTTTGTCCTGGTCCAAGATCCAATTCAGGATTCCACACTGCATTCAGTTGTCATGTCCTCTTGGTTTCTACTAAGCTGCTACTGTTTCTCAGTTTTTCATGACCATGACAACTTGGAGGGCCAGTTACTTTGTAAAACATCCTTCCATTTGGGTTTTCCTGATGTTTTTCTTGTGATCAGGTTGAGGTTGTGCACCACCCAGTACATCATGTCAGAGGGTACTGTTGGGGAAATAGATTAAACACAAAATCTCCTCTTTCAATCCAGAAATCCTCTCCACAAAGGTAGTAGAGAAAGAAAGCACTATTATTATTGACTAAGCATTAAACCAGAGTATGATGTGCATCACGGGGCAGAGATTGCAAAGACCGAAGGAAATCTTACTCTTTCATATAACCAAGCAGATGCCCTTGACCATACAGATTTTGAAGATAAAAAACAAAAAACAAAACAATACAAAACAAAAACCAAAACAAAAAAACAAAAAAAAACAACTGCTCAAGTAGAGGACTTGAGAACACACATAGTTCATCCTGAATTCACCTGGTAATTGAGGTGACCGGTCTGTGTTAGCTAACTGGCTTTATTCAGAAGAAAACCAGACTACTCCTATCTTTATAACAGCACATAGTTTTGCAACTTGGAGTGAAGTGCCCACCGAACTTAGGCTCCTGTCCACCCACTGAAACTGGGAGATAGTGGTGCGAGCTTGCTTGATGTTTATCTACATCCTTGGTCCTTGAAGAAGACATTCTTGGGACCTAACGTTGACAAAAGGGTATCTAATCTTCAGAGAGATGTTGCATGCATTTCAGAGACAGGAGAAAGTACCTGCAATTGCAAGGTTTCTAAAGTAAATCCTCTGAGAAAAAGGTGGGGAGAGAAAACTTTTATTTTCACCAGGGAGAACTAATCCTCTTGTTTTGTCTTTGTCTTTAGAGTAGATGATGTTTGATACCCCTTCTCATTATTGATAATTAGTTTTGACCCCTTGACTAAGGTGGTATCTTGTCTATGGTGGGAGATAGAGATGTAATTTTGTCTTTTTCCAAAGTTACCTGGGCCACCCAGCTGTCTCAGGATCATTTACTGAAAGCCTGTCTCTGCCCCAGTGATTTGAGATGACTGTTTGACCATATACTCAATTGCCAGTGTACTTACTTTTGTCTTTCTCGTCTATGCCACTGGTCTATTTGTTTATTAATGCACAAGTGCCATGCTGCTAAAATTAATTTTTAAAATTGCTGCTTAAAAATTATCAAAATAGGGGCTCCCGGGTGGTTCAGGTGGTTCAGCGTCCAACTCTTGATTCCGGCTCAGGTCATGATCTCAGGGTCCTGGGATCGAGCCCCACACTGGGCTCTGCTCAGCAGGGAGTCTGCTTCTCCCTCTCCCTCTGCCCCTCCCCCTGCTCACGCGCTTGATCTCTCTCTAAATAAATAAAATCTTTAAAAAAACAAAAATAAATAAAATTATCAAAATATTAGCTTAGAATAAGTTAAAACAATATTTAAAGTGAAAATTGTATTTTCCCTAAGGCCATCATTGAAACAATTGGATTTCATTTTTGTAAATTCTCTTCCACTTTTTCTCCATATATATGTCTGTCTGGCTTTTATTTATCTTTCTGTGCATAGAGTTGTAATCACAGAATACATCTTATACAAATTTTATACGTATCTTACATATATTTTATACCTACTTTATATTTTTGATCGTATTTCCCTTGTTTCTCTTATATTTTTCACCTTTACGTAGTATTTGTCATCATTTTTGATAGGAATGTATACTATTTTATTGAGTTAATGCTGTAAGTTACAGTTACATTTGGATAATCGCTATTGTTTTTGCTCTGTAGTATTCTAGTTAACAGTATATAACAGGATATAGCTTTTTTCTACTTCTGAATTATTCTGTAAATAGAATATTTATATATTCTATTCTATAAATGTGAGAGGTGTCAGAGGGCATATACAGCACATTTATGCCTCTGGATATGAAACTCCATAGAATTTTGAAAAACTGTTATCTTAATTTAATGTTATCAGGAATGTAATTTTGCCCCAAATCTCCTCTTATTGGGAGAATGGTATTTGATTAGTCTCAAAAACATGTAGGAGTTTTGATTTTCTTAAAGCACTCTGAATTTGGTAGTATTTTGGCATGTGTTTCTCTAGGGAAAGAGAAAAGTAGGACAGTAATTTCATATAAATTTTCCAGTTTTCACCAGTTATGTTTGGATAATCCAGCCTCATGCCCTGGTGCAGATGTGGTTTGCTTTCCTTGGGCTCCTTCTTCCCTCTCCTTCGCCCAACCGACCTCCTCTGTGCTCCTTCTGGTCAACGAGGGTCCCATGGTGTCCTCTCTCGTGGTTGGGTTCAGCACGCTCCTTATTGTGACCCCTTATATGTGACACATATAATTGTGTGACCCCAAAGGTCTCCCTTGCTTAGCTTCTTGAGTTGAGCTGCTTCTGTGTTTCAAGGGAAGCTGGAAATTCTCTTTCCTCCCGTCCTAAATGCCTCCTACACGTCCTGGCTTTAGCAGATATAAGTATAGAGAGGAAGGAGCTTTTCCTAAATTTATTCTGTTTCCTACAGACACTGACAATGCCAAGCAGAAAGATCCCTCTCCACTTCTTTACCCGCCTTTGCAAGCCCTGAACTCATTTCAGCAGGGTTCCGTGTCTTGAATCCCTCTCATGATGCTCTTGTCAAGCTCTCCCGTGGTGTCTGCGGTGACCGGTTCAGCGGGCATTTTCCTGTCCTCATCTTATTCTGGCTCCCAACAGCTGGCCCTCTCCCTTACCTTCTGGAACATTGCACTCTCTCGGTTGACCTGTTTCTTGTCTGTCCGCTTCGGCCCCGTCTCCTGTGGAATGATTTCTCCTCTGTAGTCCCACCCCAAGGCTGGGTCCTGAGCCCCTGTCTTTGCTTCCCGCTCGCTCAGCCCCCCCCCCCCCCCTCTCGAGCCCTGGCTTCTTCCATGAGCTCCAGCTCGCCTACGTGGTGACACCACTGCTTGGAGGTCTCACGGGCATCTCCAGTGAAACGTCCAAAACGAAACCCTTGGTTCTGCAGCGGGGGTAGATCTTCCTTCGCTGTCCCTGTGCTTCCTCCAGTAGGGTCTAATTTCTACCTCCAATATGTCTTGCCTCTACCTACGTTTTCTTTCCCCGTAGTCAGCCCCCCGGAAAAGCCACCACCATCTCTCACTTGGGTAACTCACCAGACCCCCGTTTGGTCTCCTTGCCTCCAGTCTTGCTTTCTGCAGTTCCTCCCCACGCAGCAGCCGGAGTGAGCCCTGTGGAAATGTGCCGGCGGGACGGCCCCTAGGCTGACATCGAGCCTCCCTTCCTTGGCTGGTGGGGCCGTGCACAGTGCCTGCCAACTTGTCCTTTCCTGCTGTCACCCGCCGCTCCCCACCTGTCTTATCTCACCACTGCCTCTTCTTCCTCCGAGCTCTTTTCATCGTCCGTGATTATGCATTTTTTGTTTGTTTTATTTTGTACTTGTTGTTTGTCACTGACCCCTGAACTATATTCTATGGGCGTCTTGAGGGCGGGGATCTTGACTCATTTACCAGTGAGCACTCAACCCCTACCCCAGTGCCCGGTACACAGTTGGTAACTGTGACAACTGACAGATGTCATTGAGTGGGTGAACCCTCTATGTGGAAAGAAAACGAACTATGAGATGTGTGGAGGGTGTTTTTTTTTTTTTTTTTAAGATTTTATTTATTTATTTGACAGAGAGAGACACAGCGAGAGAGGGAACACAAGCAGGGGGAGTGGGAGAGGGAGAAGCAGGCTCCCCGCAGAGCAGGGAGCCCGATGCGAGACTCGATCCCAGGACCCTGGGATCATGACCCGAGCTGAAGGCAGTCGCTTAACCAACTGAGCCACCCAGGCGCCCTGGAGGGTGTTTTTTTGAACAGTGTGAGTCGGCAACTACTGTTCTAACATTGACTCTCAATGTTAGAGTCAAATTTCAAATTAATTCAATCTTTAATTCAAATTTCATTACTATCCTACTTGTTCTGTGAGGTGTATGGTTGCGGATGGGCCTCTTGTAAGCAGTCAACTGGGTTTCTCTAAGCGTTAGGAGACGACACCCCATTAGATCCCCCTTGACGTACAGAATGATGTTTTGTTCCGAACCATAGAGATCTCAATTGCCTTAGCCATTCTTCGACATGCAGGGTTAGCAAATGATATTTTTAATTGTTTAATTTCAAAAGCTTTACTTTTCATTCAAGACAGGCTGCATTTTGGGGAGATATTTGGGGAATTTGAAGGGAACCAGGAGATGACCAGAATGCAGTCTCCTCATCCTACTGCTGAGTGGATGTGGCTGCCCAGGTTGGTGAGCGGACTGGCCGCAGTGACTCGGGGAGGAGTGGAACCCCTAAGGTCTTCAGGCTGCCTCCCAGCCTAGTGCTCCTCAGTAATGTTATGCAGCCTTGTTCACGCCCACATCCCACCCCGCAGGTAGTTCCCTGAGGGTGGAGACCCCCCTCTGCCCTCCTCAGTACTCCCTTGTCAGAGCGGAGCACAACCAGCATGTGTGGGTGAAAACCTCATGGTCTTCAGAATGCCAGGGGCCCTTCCCCTGGTCTCTGCTGCTGGGTTAACAGCATCCTTAGTGCTTATGAATGACTGAATGTAGATCATGTACACTTGGCACATTCCTCAGTGGGAGTCCTGGGGCTCAGTGACTTATTTAAATGCAGGTGAAGCTGTTCCCCACCCCGCCCACCGGACCTTGCTGCATACTCAGCATTGCTAACTTTCATCTTGCATTGTTATGGACACACGTCCTCACTGCTCCACATTCCTAGTGGAAATTTTACATTCCATTGCCTACAGTGGCTTGGTAACCAAAATCCCATTTGGGAAAACAAAACAAACAAAAAAGACAGTGGCGAAATAGTAAAGCATGATATATATAATGAGTGAAGAAGGAATTCCAAAGAAAAGACAATTAAAAAATTAATTTTTTTAAATGCTTGGTGGGTGGTATTTCCTGTAATTTCTCGTGAATTCTCTTGGGTTACTTGGTTAATCAGTTATTTTTTAACTTCGTCGGGGTCATACTACCCTCTTCAGCACAGCATTAGGGAAACTCATGCAGACTTTACTTATAAGTGCCTTAGAAATGACTCAAGTCATGTTCAGCTTTCCTATAAGGTAAAGTGCCTGTTGCCAATGATATTTTTAGAATAAAGATAATAAATGTGAGGTTTAGCATTATATATTCAGAATGTTTACGATTATCTGATTTTTTTAAGATTTTATTTATTTGTCAGAGAGACAGAGAGAGAGAGAGCATGAGCAGGGGGAGCAGCAGGCTGAGGGAAAAGCAGGCTCCCCGCTGAGCTGGGAGCCTGATAGGGGGGCTTGATCCCAGGACCCTGGGATCATGACCTGAGCTGAAGGCAGATGCATAACCGACTGAGCCACCCAGGTGTCCCATAGCATTATCTGATTTTTAAAAATATTCTACTGGGCGCCTGGGTGGCTCAGTTGGTTGAGCGACTGCCTTCGGCTCAGGTTATGATCCTGGAGTCCCGGGATCGAGTCCCGCATCGGCCTCTCTGCTCAGCGGGGAGTCTGCTTCTCCCTCTGACCCTCCCCCCTCTCATGCTCTCTCTCAAATAAATAAATAAAATCTTTTTAAAAAAAATATTCTATTGAATGCAATAAAGAGAAAATAAATGAGAATGCCAATGGTTTAAAAATTTGTGGTATGCTGGGAAACTGACTTGATGGTTCAAAATTTGGTAACAATTGATGGCATTCTGCTTTTTAAGGCAAGAAGGTTTAGCAATCTGGACACTTTATTTAAAAATATAGTTATACTGAAGAGTTTTCCAAGGAATGTGTTACTTATAATTGACATCTTTTGGTTCACTTTTTAAGGTTTTTTTTATTAGCTGTTATTTTTTTGAGAGCATTTTCATGTTCACAGCAAAATTGAGGGGAAGATACAGAGATGTCCCACGTCCACACACGTGCACACCTTCCCCATTATCAATGTCACCTGCTAGACTTGTACATAGACACATCATAATGCCCAGAGTCCATATTTACATTAGGGCCCACTCTTGGTGTACATCCTGTGGGTTTGGACAAATTCATAATAACATGTCACTCTTGGGTCACTTTTAAGCTAAAAGGAAGTCTTTCACCTCGCCATGGTTTTGAATGGCCATGTCATTTATTTGTGACTTTGTTTTGAATTGTTTTCCTGCTTCAAGGAAGAGAGGCATTCATTTAGAGAATAGTTCAAAAGAAAATTCTACCAACTGATGCCAAGGTATCTTGTATTGGCAGAAAAATCGCCCCCGAATAAGAGACGCTAATCCACACTTGACAGATGAATCTAACTCCTTCCTCTGGGAATCAGCCCCTGGACTGGGTAGAACAACATGGGGACCTACAGGGGACCCAGGTAGAGATGAGTGGTTTCATCAGCACATAGAAACCAGTTGGACCCTTCTGGGAATGTTCTAAACAGCCTGTTCTTTTTTTAAGATTTTTTAAATTTATTTATTTGAGAGAGAGAGAATGAGAGCTAGAGAGCATGAGAGGGGGGAGGGTCAGAGGGAGAAGCAGACTCCCCGCCGAGCAGGGAGCCCGATACGGGACTCGATCCCGGGACTCCAGGATCATGACCTGAGCCGAAGGCAGTCGCTTAACCAACTGAGCCACCCAGGCGCCCCAGCCTGTTCTTTATAATTAGAGACATCTTCTATAACTAGGTCCTCACTGAAGTTAGAGTAGTTGGAACTTTTTATTATTATATAGCAATGAATATATTGTCTCCAAAGTATCTCAGTGGCTGGGCTGATTTTGCCACCATGCCTTCCTCGAATTTCTAGAAGTTCTGGGGGTTAAAGGATTTCAATGTTCATTCACATTGAGGTTCCATGAATTATACTGATATAATCATATAAAGGCTATTTGATAGGTAGAAGCCAAAGAGTGAGAAACTTGAGTGGTCTTGAGAAAATATGGGGACCACTGAATAAGGGCATTCTAGGTATCCCTATATATATATATTTATGTATATATACATATTTGCATATATTCAATTACAGATAATTCAAGAAAGATCTTATTTAAATAGGTGTGAATATGAGTCTGCTACTCCTCCTAGTGGCCCATTTCTGTCTTAGGCATCGTTAGCAGTAGGACTGAATCCTGCTTGGGCTGGGAATCAGAAGAAGTGGATTCTTGGGTCTGCTGCTTTGCCTACCATGTGACCTTGACAGGTGGAAAGGCTCTCCTTTTCCCATTTATACAATTAGAATAATACCAACCTCATAATGTTATTCAGAGGAACAAATGTCACTGTAAATGAAAGCTTTTTATCTTCCTTAAAGTTTTATTTATTTGTGAGAGAGAGAGAGTGTGCATGAGTGGGGGGAGGGGCAGAGGGAGAAGGGGAAAGAAAGAATCCTCAAGCAGACTCCCCACTGAGCACAGAGCCTGACTTGGGACTCAGTCCCAGGACCCTGAGGTCATGACCTGAGTTGAAATCAAGAGTCAGACACCTAACTGAATGAGACACCCAGATGCCCCAATGAAAACATTTTATAAATTCTGATGTGTTTTACAATTGTAAACTTAATTTGAAAATAACTATCTTATGAAGATGGTGTAAAAAGTTAAGGCAACAGGGCGCCTGGGTGGCTCAGTTGTTGGGCGTCTGCCTTTGGCTCGGGTCATGGTCCCAGGGTCCTGGGATGGAGTCCCACATCGAGCTCCCTGCTCAGCGGGAAGCCTGCTTCTCCCTCTCCCACTCCCCCTGCTTGTGTTCCTGTTCTCGCTGTCTCTCTCTGTCATATAAATAAATAAAATCTTTAAAAAAAAAAAATAAATAAACACCTTAAAAAAAAAAGTTAAGGCAACATATGGAAAGTGTTTGATGCAGTTCTAGGCATGGTATACACTAAAAAAAAAAAAAAACTGGTTTCGTATCAGGAGAAAGATCTGGACTAAATATAGGATTGGATCATCATCAACAAAGTGATGTTGATAATAAATAACATCAAGTTGGATAAATGTGACCAAGAAGGCTGGGATGGAATCCTGGGGTAAGAACTAACATTTAGGCATGGGCAGGAATATTTGTTAGCATAGGAAACTGACAGTGGTCACAGAAGGATGGAGTTAGACAACATATTGCTGAACTGGGATGGAATTTCCAGCTACACATTCCATGTTTGCTTTTCTTCACTATCATAGACGATCATATACCTCAAATATCTATTCCAGATTAACAGTATTTCTGGACCTTAGTTTCCCTAAGTCCCAAAGAGCCCAGTACTAGAAAAAGATATTTTAGTATGTCAGATATTGTATAGGATATGTTTTGTAGGAAATACCCAAGGTTAAAATGTGTATTTGTTTTAAAAAACCCCTTTAATAGAAATCTGTTACAAAAATGAATAGAGCACATGGGCATTATGTATCTCTTGTGATTTTGCATTGATCACAAAAATCTGGAGAAGATTCAAGATGGCAGCCTTGGGAAGACCTTGAACTCACCACCTCCCACAGACACACCAAATCTACAGCTACCTATAGAACAATTCTCTCTGAAAGAGACCTGAGAATTACCTGAGTATCTACTCCAAAACAAAGGATGAAAAGACCACATTGAGAATTCTAGGAGAGGCAGAGACAAGTCTTGACCAAAACCCCACTCCCAGCGCAGCTACCCACAAGATGTAGGGATCTTGCAAAAATGCAGCACATCCCTGAGGAACAAGGGGTTTGAGCCCCATGTCAGGCACCCCCAGTGCTAGGGCCCATGCTCTGGCAAGACAAGCCCTCCATATGTCTGGCTTTGAAAACTGACAGGGCTTATGTCCAAGAGACCCAAACGGCTGTAGGAAACTGAGACTCTGCTCTCAAAGGGCTTTTGCACAGACGTGCTCGCCCTAGGACCCATTGCAAAAGCAGCAGGTTGAAAATTGCCCAGAGCTAGACATCACTGGAGCTCTCTCTGTGCTCCAGCCCCACCTCCAGCTTTCCACACTATGGGAACGCCTTTCTGCTCTTTTACCTGGCTCTTAGCTTTTGTTACACTTCTGTGCACTTAAAGAAGGTCCTGTGGGGAAGAATGAGTGGGTGAAATAGACTTGCCCTACATCTGGGTCTCCTCTGTCATGTCCACCCTCACATTGGCTGGCTGGCTGTGCCCCCGAGGGTGAAAGCAGCCATAGGTTTCTTCTCACTTAGAAATGGCTCATCCCGGGGGCGGAGCAAGATGGCGGAGGAGGAGGAGACCTGGATTTCGTCTCCTCTCAGGAATTCAGCTGGATAGGGATCAAACCATTCTGAACACCTACAAACCCAACAGGAGATCGAAGAAAAGAAGAGCAACAACTCTCTCATCGGAAAAGCGACCACTTTCTGGAAGGTAGGACGTGCGGAGAAGTGAATCCGAGGCGATATTCGGGAGGATAGACGCGGGGGAGGGGCCTCCGCGGTCGCTTCTGGCAAGTGATAGAGCCGCGGAGCACAAAATCGGAACTTTTAAAAGTCTGCTCCGCCGAGGGACGTCACTCTGGTGGCTAAGCGGGGGCTGGAACCCTCCGGGACAGTGTGGTCTCAGGACCCTCGGGGTCACAGAAAGACCGGGGGTGCCTGAGGGCGGCAGAGCTCCCAGGTATCGGAGCGGGGAAGCCGGCTGCAGAGGCGGAGCCCAGGCGCGGGCTCTCAGCTCGGGGTTGCCATTGACCGTGATCCGCGGCCCAGTCGGGCCCCTGCTCCTCCAGCAGGGACCCCACAAGCGGCAGATCCGGGGAGACTCACCTTCCTCCCCCGGGAGGAGCTGCGCGGGAGGGCACCGCAGGGATCTGCTGGGTTTGGAGACTCCGCCCGGGGTCAGGGGCCAGAGAGAGAAACGCGCGGTCACAGGCCGGGTGAGCACGGAGTGCGGCTGGAGACCGGGGAGACGGGAGTGACTGGCGGCTTTTCTCTGGGGGCTCACTGAGGAGCGGGGCCCCGAGTTCTCGGCTCCTCCGGGGCAGAGATTGGGAGGCCGCCATTTTCACTCTCCGCCTCCAAAGCTGTGCGGAAAGCTCGCAGGGAACAAAAGCCCCGGAGAGCAAACCCGAGCAGATCACTTAGCCGGGAGGGGGCAAGGGCGGGGCAATTCCGCCTCCGGCAAAGACTTTTGGAAACCACGGCAACAGGCCCCTCCCCAGAAGATCAGCGAGAACAGCCAGCCAAGACCAAGTTTACCGATCAATGAGAACGGCAGAACTCCAGCGCTAGGGGACTACTGCACATAGAATCCGTGGCTTTTTTACCATGATTCTTTATTCTTTCAAAGTTAATTTTTTTAACTGTATTTTTATTTTTGAATTTTTCTTTTTCCCTTTTTCAACCAACATCTTATCAATCCCTTTTTTTAAAAAAACATTTTTATTTTTCATTTTAGAGTCATATTCTATCCCTTCATAGTAGTTACCCGTATTTTTGGCATATATATATAAGTTGTTCTCTCTTTAAAATTTTGAGATAGTTTCTTCTAACAGATTAAAATATACCCTAAATCTCTAGTATATGGTTTTTTCCACTCCCCTGCCTGATCACATTCTCTCCCTTTTTTTTTCTTTTTTCTTTTTTCAAATCCTCTTCTTTCTTTTTTCAAACAACTTCTTATCAATTCCTTTTATAAAATTTTTTATAATTTCCATCTTTACAGTCATATTCCATCCCTTCATCATATCAACCCTTATTTTTGTACATATATAAGTTTTTCTTTCTTTAAAATTTTGGGAGGCACTTTCTTCTAACAGACCAAAATACACCCCAAATCTAGTGTGTGGCACTGATCTATATACCAGTCTGATCATATTTGATCACATTCTGGTTTTTGTTGTTGTTGTTGTTTTGTTTTGCTTGTTTTTGTATGTTTTTATCTTTATCTTTTTCTTTTTTCTCTCTTTCCGTTTCTTTTTCCACTGCTTCAGGTCTTTTCTGATTTGTTTAGAGTATATTTTCTGGGGATGTAGTTACTCTGCTAGCATTTTGTTCTCTCATTCATCTATTCTCCTCTGCACAAAATGACAAGACGGAAAAAATCACCTCAACAAAAAGAACAAGAGGTAGTACTGACTGCCAGGGACCTACTCAATACGGACATTAGTACGATGTCAGATCTAGAGTTCAGAATCATCACTTTAAAGATACTAGCTGGGCTTGAAAAAAATATGGAAGTTATTAGAGAAACCCTTTCTGGAGAAGTAAAAGAGCTAAAATCTAACCAAGTAGAAATCAAAAAGGCTATTAATGAGGTGCAATAAAAAATGGGGGCGGTAACTGCTAGGATAAATAGGCAGAAGAGAGAATCAGTAATATAGAAGACCAAATGATGGAAAATAAAGAAGCTGAGAAAGAGAGAGATAAACAACTACTGGATCACGAGGGCAGAATTCGAGAGATAAGTGATACCATAAGACGAAACAACATTAGAATAATTGGGATCCCAGAAGAAGAAGAAAGAGAGAGAGGGGCAGAAGGTATAATGGAGCAAATTATAGCAGAGAACGTCCCTAATTTGGGGAAGGAAACAGCCATCAAAATCCAGGCAGCACAGAGAACCCCCCTCAAAATTAATAAAAATAGGTCAACACCCCGACATCTAATAGTAAAACTTACGAGTCTCATAGACAAAGAAAATCCTGAAAGCAGCTCGGGAGAAGAGATATGTAACCTACAATGGTAGAAACATTAGATGGGCAACAGACCTATCCACAGAGACCTGGCAGGCCAGAAAGGACTGGCAGGATATATTCAGAGCACTAAATGAGAAAAATATGCAGCCAAGAATACTCTATCCAGCTAGGCTGTCATTGAAAATTGAAGGAGAGATAAAAAGCTTCCAGGATAAACAAAAACTAAAGGAATTTGCAAACACAAAAGCAGCCGTACAAGAAATCTTGAAAGGGGTCCTCTAAGCAAAGAGAGACCCTAAAAGCAACATTGACCCGAAAGGAACACAGACAATATACGGTAACAGTCACCTTACAGGCAATACAATGGCACTAAATTCCTATCTTTCAATAGTTACCCTGAATGTAAATGGGCTCAATGCCCCAATCAAAAGACACAGGCTATCAGACTGGATTAAAAAACAAGACCCATCAATATGCTGTCTGCAAGAGACTCATTTTAGACCCAAAGACACCCCCAGATTGAAAGTGAGGGGGTGAAAAACCATTTACCATGCTAATGGACAACAAAAGAAAGCTGGGGTGGCAATCCTTACATCAGACAAATTAGATTTTAAACCAAAGACTGTAATAAGAGATGAGGAAGGACACTATATCCTACTTAAAGGGTCTATCCAACAAGAAGATCTAACAATTGTAAATATCTATGCCCCTAACATGGGAGCAGCCAATTATATAAGGCAATTAATAACAAAAGCAAAGAAACACATCGACAACAATACAATAATAGTGGGGGACTTTAACACCCCCCTCACTGAAATGGACAGATCGTCTAAGCAAAAGATCAACAAGGAAATAAAGACTTTAAAGGACACACTGGACCAAATGGACTTCACAGACATATTCAGAACATTCCATCCCAAGGCAAAGGAATACACATTCTTCTCTAGTGCCCATGGAACATTCTCCAGAATCGATCACATCCTAGGTCATAAATCAGGTCTCAACCGGTACCAAAAGATTGGGATCATTCCCTGCCTATTTTCAGACCACAATGCTTTGAAACTAGAACTCAATCAGAAGAGGAAAGTAAGAAAGAACTCAAATACATGGAGGCTAAAGAGCATCCTACTAAGGAATGAATGGGTCAACCAGGAAATTAAAGAAGAATTAAAAAAATACATGGAAGCCAATGAAAATGAAAACACAACTGTTCAAAATCTTTGGGATGCAGCAAAGGCAGTCCTAAGAGGAAAGTATATAGCAATACAAGCCTTTCTCAAGAAACAAGAAAGGTCTCAAGTACACAACCTAACCCTACACCTAAAGGAGCTGGAGAAAGAACAGCAAATAAAGGCTAAACCCAGCAGGAGAAGAGAAATAATAAAGATCAGAGCAGAAATCAATGAAATAGAAATTCAAAGAACAGTAGAACAGATCAATGAAACTAGGAGCTGGTTCTTTGAAAGAATTAACAAGATTGATAAACCCCTGGCCAGACTTATCAAAAAGAAAAGAGAAAGGACCCAAATCAACAAAATCATGAATGAAAGAGGAGAGATCACAACCAACACCAAAGAAATACAATTATAAGAACATATTATGAGCAACTCTAGGCCAGCAAATTAAATGACCTGGAAGAAATGGATGCATTCCTAGAGATGTATCAACTACCAAAACTAAAGCAGGAAGAAATAGAAAACCTGAACAGACCTATAACCACTAAGGAAATTGAAGCAGTCATCAAAAATCTCCCGAAAAACAAAAGCTCAGGGCCAGATGGCTTCCCAGGGGAATTCTACCAAACATTTCAAGAAAAATTAATACCTATTCTTCTGAAACTATTCCAAAAAATAGAAATGGAAGGAAAACTTCCAAACTCATTTTATGAGGCCAGCATTACCTTGATCCCCAAACCAGACAAAGACCCCATCAAAAAGGAGAATTACAGACCAATATCCCTGATGAACATGGATGCAAAAATTCTCACCAAAATACTAGCCAATAGGATCCAACAGTACATTAAAAGGATTATTCACCACAACCAAGTGGGATTTATCCCTGGGCTGCAAGGTTGGTTCAACATCCGCAAATCAATCAATGTGATACAATACATTAACAAAAGAAAGAACAAGAATCATATGATCCTCTCAATAGATGCAGAAAAAGCATTTGACAAAGTATAGCATCCTTTCTTGATCAAAACTCTTCAGAGTATAGGCATAGAGGGTACATACCTCAATATCATAAAAGCCATCTATGAAAAACCTACAGCAAATATCATTCTCAATGGGGAAAAACTGAGAGCTTTCCCCCTAAGGTCAGGAACGCGGCAGGGATGTCCACTATCACCACTGCTATTCAACATAGTATTGGAAGTCCTAGCCACAGCAATCAGACAACAAAAAGAAATAAAAGGCATCCAAATCGGCAAAGAAGAAGTCAAACTCTCACTCTTTGCAGATGATATGATACTTTATGTGGAAAACCCCAAAGACTCCACCCCAAAACTGCTAGAACTCCTACAGGAATTCAATAAATTGGCAGGATATAAAATCAATGCACAGAAATCAGTGGCATTCCTATATACCAACAACAAGACAGAAGAAAGAGAAATTAAGGAGTCGATCCCATTTACAATTGCACCCAAAACCATAAGATACCTGGGAATAAATCTAACCAAAGAGGCAAAGGATCTGTACTCAGAAAACTATAAAATACTCATGAAAGAAATTGAGGGTGAAGACACAAAGAAATGGAAAAACGTTCCATGCTCATGGATTGGAAGAACAAATATTGTGAAGATGTCAATGCTACCTTGAGCAATCTACACATTCAATGCAATCCCCATCAAAATACCATCCACTTTTTTCAAAGAAATGGAACAAATCATCCTAAAATTTGTATGGAACCAGAAAAGACCCCGAATAGCCAGAGGAATGTTGAAAAAGAAAAGCAAAGCCGGCGGCATCACAATTCCGGACTTCCAGCTCTATTACAAAGCTGTCATCATCAAGACAGTATGGTACTGGCACAAAAACAGACACATAGATCAATGGAACAGAATAGAGAGCCCAGAAATGGACCCTTAACTCTATGGTCAACTCATCTTCGACAAATCAGGAAAGAATGTCCAATGGAAAAAAGACAGTCTCTTCAACAAATGGTGTTGGGAAAATTGGATAGCCACATGCAGAAGAATGAAACTGGACCATTTCCTTACACCACACACAAAAATAGACTCCAAATGGTTGAAAGACCTCAATGTGAGACAGGAGTCCATCAAAATCCTAAAGGAGAACACAGGCAGCAACCTCTTTGACCTCAGCTGAAGCAACTTCTTCCTAGAAACATTGCCAAAGGCAAGGGAAGCAAGGGCAAAAATGAACTATTGGGACTTCATCAAGATAAAAAGCTTTTGCAAAGCAAAGGAAACAGTTCACAAAACCAAAAGACAACCGACAAAATGGGAGAAGATATTTGCAAATGACATATCAGATAAAGGGCTAGTATCCAAAATCTAGAAAGAACTCATCAAACTCAACACCCAAAGACAAATGATCCAATCAAGAAATGGGCAGAAGACATGAACAGACATTTTTCCAAAGAAGACATCCAAATGGCCAACAGACACATGAAAAAGTGCTCAATATCGCTCGGCATCAGGGAAATCCAAATCAAAACCTCAATGAGATACCACCTCACACTAGTCAGAATGGCTAAAATTAACAAGTCAGGAAACGACAGATGTTGGCGGGGATGCGGAGAAAGGGAACCCTCCTCCACTGTTGGTGGGAATGCAAGCTGGTGCAGCCACTCTGGAAAACTGTATGGAGGTTCCTCAAAAAGTTGAAAATAGAGCTACCATATGATCCAGCAATTGCACTACTGGGTATTTACCCCAAAGATACAAAAGTAGGGATCCGAAAGGGTACGTGCACCCCGATGTTTATAGCAGCAATGTCCACAATAGCCAAACTGTGGAAAGAGCCAAGATGTCCATCGATAGATGAATGGATAAAGAAGATGTGGTATATATACACAATGGAATATTATGCAGCCATCAAAAGGAATGAGATCTTGCCATTTGCAACGACGTGGATGGAACTGGAGGGCATTATGTTGAGAGAAATAAGTCAAAAAGAGAAAGACATGTATCATATGACCTCACTGATATGAGGAATTCTCAATCGCAGGAAACAAACTGAGGGTTGCTGGAGTGGGGGTTGGGGTGGGAGGGATGGGGTGACTGGGTGATAGACACTCGGGAGGGTATGTGCTCTGGTAAGCGCCGTGAATTGTGCAAGACTCTTGAATCTCAGATCTGTACCTCTGAAACAAATAATGCAATATATGTTAAAAAAAAAAGAAGAAGAAGGTAGCAGGAGGGGAAGAATGAAGCAGGGGAAATAAGAGGGGTCTACGAACCATGAGAGATGATGAACTCTGAAAAACAAACTGAGGGTTCTGGGGGGGAGCGGGGTGGGAGGATGGGTTGGCCTGGTGGTGGGTATTGAGGAGGGCACGTTCTGCATGGAGCACTGGGTGTTATTCACAAACAATGAATCATGGAACACTTCATCTAAAACTAATGATGTAATGTATGGGGATTAACATAAGAATTAAAAAAAAAAAAAAAAAGAAAGGGCTCATCCCTGTCTGGAATTTAGTTCATTTAGACTTCTTTTTTTAAAAAAGATTTTTATTTATTTGAGAAAGAGAGAGAGAGAGGGGTAGAGAGCACAAGCAAGCGGGGAAGGGCAGAGGGAGAGGGAGAAACAGGTTTCCCGCTGACCAGGGAGCCCGATGTGGGGCTCGATCCCAGGACCCTGGGATCATGACCTGTGCCAAAGGCAGATGCTTAATTGACTGAGCCACCCAGGCGCCCCAAATCATTTAGACTTCTTTGCATCCTAAGTTCTTTGATGCATTTAAAAAAATAATGGGTTCCAGTTTAAGATGATGACATAGGAAGATCCTGAACTCATCTCCTCCCATGGACACACTGAGTCTACAGCTACATTTGGAACAAATTTCTTAACAAACTTTAAAGCCTGGCTGAGTGACAATTACACAGAAGGCAAACAAGAAAACTAGATCAAAGCAGGTAGGAGAGGCTGGGACACAAACTTACCATAAGCCCCATCCCTGGCAGGGCAAACCCACAAATGGTAGAAAACTCAAAACCTAGAACTCCTTCCCGAGGAGTGTATACATGCTGAGGGACTAACTTGGATCTTCTCCAGAGACGGTGGAAGATGGGTGCTATCTTTATGTTCTCCCTCTGCCATAATCCAGAGCACCAGTGTCTCCTAGATGGGAGCTTTACTTAGAGCTAGTACCCTGGTTTTTATGTCTAGAACCCTAATTTTTTGTGACTGCTGCCCGTCAGACCTGCCAGATCTCCAGGCTAGTGGGGCTTATGTTTGCAGTCCCCAAGGCTATATACAGGACTATATATATTTACATGCTTTTAAAAGCTGCTGCCTGAGGATCTGGATTCTGAAGAGCCTGAATCTAGGTGCTGAGAGCTTCCCTTTAGGGACACTGACTGGTCTTGGCACATCTTCAGCTACTGGGGGCTCTTAAAAATATAATAGGCTGCTTAGGCAAGCTCAAAGGTTGGGAGATGACAAAGGGCTGGGGCAGGGTTGAACAGGGCTTACCTGCTACACAAGGCCACGTCCTCGGGACTGGGAGAGTTGGTTGTTTCATATACTGTATGGAAACCAACACAGAGAGTCAAGCAAAATGAAGAAACGCAGGAATCCATTCCAAATGAAAGAACAGGATAAAACCTCAGAAAAAAGACCTTAACAAAGTAGAGATAAGTAATTTACCTGATAAAGAGTTCAACATTTTCCAGGATAGATCATAATTCTATGTTAGGCCACAAAAGTCTCAATAAACTTAAGAGGACTGGAATCACGTAAAGCGTCCTTTTGACCACAGTGGTATGAAACTAGAAATTAATTACATGAAGAAAAGTGAAAAATTCACAAGTATGTGGAGATTAAACAAATCCTACTGAACAGTGAAGCAAAGAAGAGATCAAAAGGGAAATAAAAAAATACCTGAGACAAAAATGTAAATATAACATAGCAAAATTTATGGGATGCAGCAAAAGCAGTTCTAAGAGGGAAATTCATAGTGATAAATGCCTACCTCAAGAAGCAAAAGTCTCAAATAAACAACCTAACATTACACATTCAGGAACTAGGAAAAAAAGAACAAATGAAGCCCCACATCTGTAGAAGGAAAGAGATAACAGAGTTTAGAGAAGAAATAAATGAAATAGATTAAAAAGACTAAAGAAGATGAGTGGAACTAAGGGCTGGTTCCTTGAAAAGATAAATAAAATTGACAAGCCTTTAGCTAGACTCACCAAGAAAAAAAAGAGAGAGGACTTAAATAAATAAAATCAGAAATGAAAGATGAGATTTCACAACTGATACCACAGAAATTACAAAGGATCAGAAGAGACTACTCTGAAAAATCGTATGCCCCAAACTGGACAACCTAAAAGAAATGGATAAATTCCTGGAAACATACAACCTATCAAGACTGAATCATGATGAAATCCAAACATGGATTACTAGTAAGGGGATTGAATCAGTGATCAAAAACCTACCAAGAAACGAAAGTCCAGGACCAGATGGCTTCACTAGTGAATTTTTACTAAACATTCAAAGAAGAATTAATATGAATCCTTCTCAAAGTCTTCCAAAAAACAGAAGGGGAGGGAAGCCTTCCAAACTCATTTTATAAGGCCAGCATTACCCTGATACCTTGGGCCTGATACCAAAACCAGGCAAGGAATGTTGCAAGCAAAGTACAGGCCTGTGTCCTTGATGAACACAGATATAAAAATCCTCAACAAAATATTAGCCAACCAAAGCCAACAATACATTAAAAGGTTCATCTACCACAATCAAGTGGGATGTATTCCAGGGATGAAAGGATGGTTCAACATCCTTAAAGTAGTCAATGTGGTACAACACCATATTAACAAAATGTGGATAAATGAAATCAAATGGAGGATGAAAATCATATGGTCATCTCAATAGATGCAGAAAAAGCATTTGTCACAATTCAATATCCATTTATGATAAAACCTCTCAACAAAGTAGGAATGGGGGAATAGAAAAAGGCCATATATGATGAGCCCATAGCTAAAATACTCAATGGTGAAAAACTAAAAACTTCCTTTAAGGTCAGGAACAAGACAAGGATGCCCACTCTCATTATTTTTATTTAATATCCTATTGGAAGTCCTAGCCTGGGCAATTAGGCAAGGAAAAAAAAATAATAAAAGGCATCAAAATTGGAAAGAAATAAGTAGAACTGTCATTACTTGCAGATGACATGATATTATATATAGAAAACCCTAAAGATTCCACCAAAAAAAAACCTGTTAGAAGTGGTAAGTGAATTCAGTAAAGTTGCAGGATATATACTTAATACAAAAAAAGTTCCATTTCTACACACTAATAACAAACTGTTAGAAAAATAAAGAGGGGTGCCTGGGTGGCTCAGTTGGTTGAGTCTGAGTTTTGATTTTGGTTTAGGTTGTGATCCCAGGGTGGTGAAACTGAGCCCTATGGTGGGCTCCATGTTGAGGTGGAGCCTGCTTAAGGTTCTCCCCTCCCTCTGCCCCTCCCTGCTGCATGTGCATACATGTGCATGCTCTCTGTCAAGAAAGAAAGAAAGAAAGAGAAAGAAAGAAAAGAAAGAAAACAGTACTATTTACAAGTGAATTGAAGAGAGTAAAATACCTAGGAATAAATAACCAAGGAGGTGAAAAACTGTGTATTGAAAACTACAAGACATTAATTAAAGAAATTGAAGAAGACATAAATGAGTGGAAAGATTTACCATGCTCATGGATTGGAACAATAAATATTGTTAAAATGTCCTTACTACCCAGAGCAATCTACAGACTCAGTGCAATCCCCATCAAAATTCCAATGACGTTTTTTCAAAGAAATAGAAAAAAATCATCCTAAAATTTGTATGGAACCACAAAAATCCTCAAATAGCTAAAGCAATCTTGAGAAAGAAGAACAAAGCTGGAGGCACCATGCTCCCCAATTACAAACTATACTGCAGGGCTACAGTAATTTAAACAGTATGGTATTAGCATAGAAACAGACATATAGATCAACAGAACAGAATAGAGGGCCCAGAAATAAACCCATACATATATGGTGAATTAATTTATGACCAGAAGGAAAGCATATACAGTGGGGAGAGACAGTCTGTTCAATAGTTTTGGGAAAACCAGACAGACAGCCATATGCAAAAGAATGAAACTTGACCACTACCTCTCACCATATACAAAAATTAACTCAAAATGGATTAAAGATTTGAATGTTTAAGACCTAAAACCATAAAACTCCTAGAAGAAAACATAGGCAATAAACTCCTTGACATGGGTCTTGGTTATGATATTGTGAATCTGACACTGAATGGTAGAAAATATTTGCAAATCATAGATCTGCTAAGGGGCTAATGTCAAAACATATTAAGAACTCATACAACTCAATGACAACCCCCGCCGACAATCCAATTAAAAAATGGGCAGAAGATCTGAGTAGACGTTTTTCCAAGGAAGACCTACAGATGGCCAGTAGGTACATTAAAAGATACTTAAAAGACATCATTAATCATCAGGGAAATGCGAATCAAAATCACAATGAGATATCAGTTCACAGGTTCAAACATATTAGAAAGGCCGTTATCAAAAAGACAAGAAATAACAAGTCTTGGTGAGGATGTGGGGAAACAGGAACCCTTGTGCAGTGTTGCACACACACATGACATGGGAAGTTAACATATAAAAAATCATGCTATTTAGCTTATCTTTCAGTTTTTGTTGTCCCCTCCAACCTTCTACCTCCTAACCCGAAGTGGAACTGTTCTTTAGTTTACTTGAATATGGAAAAAAAAAACCCTTTAAAATGAAAAAAACAATCTGATACAGGCAGAGCAGATGCATTTTATTTGTCAAATTACATACCAGTTATTAGAATGTATTTGCTCAGATATGAAAAAGGGAAAAATAGTGGTAGGAAAACGGTGTAATTTTTGTGTCTCAGAAGGTCTCTGTTACTCTGTAGGTTAGAATGTGTCAACTCATACTAATTGAGATGCAATGTAATATCATTGATAGAAATCCAAGGAGAGGGTGAGTCAGCTATTCTTTTGAGCAGTTTGGTTATTGTCCCCACCTCTTGTTACACAGCCTTCCCTTGTCACATTTCTGCCAAATATATGCCAACCCACACAAAGAGAGTTCAACTCTATTTTCCTTATTGTATGGATTTAAGAAAGAGTAGGTTCTCCAAATGGTAATCTTTGGGGAAACTTTGTTGTTATTACTTTTCAAAGACAGCACATAGCATCAAAGAGGAAAACAAAGTCCTTTACAAAATATTTCATCAGTTTTCACCACTTTCTGATAAATGAGAAGAAAGGAGCCAAACATGTATAGAAGACACCAGAGTTGAAAATAACTTGCCTAGGAGTCAATATAGCAGACGCGTCCAAACTAGGAATTGTTCCAAAGTTTTTAAAGTAATTATCCATGGAGTATCTCCATGATAAACGGTTTCATTCCTTGAAGCTTAGCATGAAATACCCCCTGACAGAGGCATTTTCCAATTGTTAATTATCATATAAAACATCCCCACAGGACATTGCATTATCACCATCCATCACGCATCTTGGCTGGTCTTCCTTCTGTTTAAAAATTAGGGGGCGCCTGGGTGGCTCAGTTGGTTAAGCGACTGCCTTCGGCTCAGGTCATGATCCTGGCTCCCTGCTCTGCGGGGCGTCTGCTTCTCCCTCTGACCCTCCCCCCTCTCATGTGTTCTCTCTCTCTCTCTCAAAAAAAAAAAAAAAAAAATCTTTAAAAATTAGTACAGGCACCTGGATGGCTCAGTCGGTTAAGAGTCCAACTCTTGACTCTTGATTTCAGCTCGGGTCATGATCTCAGGGTCCTGAGATCGAGCCCCACTTTGAGCTCAGTGCCGAGGCAGGGCGTCTGTTTCAGGATTCTCTCTCTCTCCCTCTGCCCCTCCCCATGCTTGCTTGCTCTCTTTCTGTCTAAAACAAATAAATAAATCTTTAAAAAAAATGGTAATATTGAAAAAAAAGGATAATTACTTTAAAAACTTTGGAACAATTCCTAGTTTGGACGCGTCTGCTATATTGACTCCTAGGCAAGTTATTTTCAACTCTGGTGTCTTCTATACATGTTTGGCTCCTTTCTTCTCATTTATCAGAAAGTGGTGAAAACTGATGAAATGTTTTGTAAAGGACTTTGTTTTCCTCTTTGATGCTATGTGCTGTCTTTGAAAAGTAGTAACAACAAAGTTTCCCCAAAGATTACCATTTGGAGAACCTACTCTTTCTTAAATCCATACAATAAGGAAAATAGAGTTGAACTCTCTTTGTGTGTGGCAGATAAATAACTTCATTACATTTTTTCCCCCAAATGCCTAGATTTATCTTTATTATGGGCAGTCACAAAAACTTGATGTATTTTTTTAAAAAAGTGATTTAATACTGACTTTTAAAATTGTATAATGAGTGTTTACAAGAGGTCAGCGGTCACTAGATTTTTGGGATGGTGCTCATTTAACAGCATCATTTTCTCAGGTCCTGAGACTGAGTTTGATTTTCTTGGCCTAGATTTCTAGAGGTTTCAGAGGTGATGAGTGCTGAGATTTGAGGCGGGTGGATTCTCTGAAGCATTCAGCCTAACCCCCAGGGAGCGGCATTGCCTCTTGGTTAATTAGTTCATGGAGCCTCCCTTTGGGCTAGTTTAGCAGGATTATCCCTATTTTTGCAGATTAAGAAAACGAGGTGTAAGTCATTGAATTGGTTCTCATCGAAAATGTTGGCGGTCAGTCCTAGAGCTCAGAATTGTAGACCTGTAGTCAGTTACTCCCTTTGTAGACTTTGGCATTATTATTTCAAAGATGTATTTTCAAAGCAACAACTTTGCTTTCACTGAGCTCATTTTTATAACAAACAGATTCATGTTTTTTGAGTCATGTAGGTTTTAACTTGAATTTGACCCAGCTGTGGTTATTGTCCTAGTAAATGTCATGTGGAATTGGTGAACTTGAGTTAAATTACGTATAGACTTATTAGGTTCACATGAAGCATTATGGGCTTTGAAAAGTGTTTATTATGGCCATCTATGACATAAACACAATCTAAAGAAGATTGGAGAGACACGGGCATATTTTGGAAAGCACCTGTGATTTGCATCCGAAGACCAGCACTAGAATCCTGACTCACCTCATTCTAACAGAGTAAACATGATTATGCCACTTTGCCACCTTTGGCTTTAGAACTAGTTTCAAGAAAAATGTGAGCCAAATATTTATTCAGTTCTCTCTCTACCTACCTACCTACCTACCCACCTGTTCAGCTGTCTAATTTCCACTCAGGGAATGACCCTTCTCTCTGATTAATTAGGCTTACCTACTTCTCGGGTATCCAGATAAACTGGGTTTTCCGAGACAAGCGTTGAACCCAGTGAAGAATCCAGGCAAGAGAGCAGCTGTAAGCATGTCCTCCCTTTATTTCGTGGTGGTTCCCAACTGACCAAACCAATCAGGAGGATTATTAGTGTGCTGGGTCCAAAATGAAAGTTTGCATTTTGAATTGATACTTTTTCATTTGATTTGGTCCCATAGTCCTAGATTCCACAACTAACATTGGCCAGCCGTTGATCAGTCACCAATGAAAGCCATTCCTGGTACCCAGGGTCTGAGTGGGAGTACCTCACGTCCCATCCCTGGGTGTCCATCCCTCCCTAACTAGGTGTGTTGTTGATACTTAACATTATACTCATATTTCAAATATTACTTATTTTTAAATAAAAGGCAAGGGAAATTGTATGGGCCAATAAGAAAATTTACAAATTTTAGAGACATATTTTAATTGATTATTATGTTTTCCATTATCTAAAGCCATAATTCTCTACATTAGCACCACATGACCAATCCCTCATCCCTGAAAAGGGTTCTGGAAAAATTTCCCTTATGTGCAGTTGATTTGGATTATTTTTGTGTGTGCGATTGAAGTTATTATTTGAAATGCCAATTAAAAAATGCACTGTAAATTAAAAATAGTACTTTTTCCAAAGAGTTTCAATTGTGTTATACAATGGTCTTACTTTTTTTTCCTATTCAGATATATTGGATTATTTTTTTTCAGATTCTATTATTAGTATATCCGAAAACAGCCTCGTTAATTTAATTATAATGACTCAAAGAAATATATATTTAAGGTTAATCTTCAGTTCACCTGGTTAATCATGAACATTTGGGGAAAATTTTTGCCATGGTGAATGAGGAAAACAATTACTATTCAAAACAAGTGGTTTGATTTAATTCCAGTAACAACTTATATACTCAGAATTATATGATTATTTTTTAAGGCATGTATTAATCAATTTCTGTGTGTTATGTTTATAGATATGTATGCTCTAAAGAAAAATAGCACATTTTAGCCAATTGAACAAGAATTTTGAAGTTATTTGTTTATATGACATGTTCACCTTCACCTTTAATTCAAGAATCCAACGAGGAAGGTCTTAAATAATCAAGGTCAAGAGGCAAGACATTGGAACAAAATTACTAGAGTATGAAGTATGTGCTCAGTACCTTACTAGGGAATATTGAGGGTAACACCAAAGGGACATAGTAGGGGCAAGCAATTGAAAATCAGATAAATAAAATACGTCATGTGTCAGATGATGGTAAGTGCTCTGGGAAAAATCAGCAGGGAAGGACACTGGCAGCGGATGATTAATGGATCCAGTAGAGGTAGCTGGAGACAAAACCAAGGTGGGGGTTAGCTTTAAAAAGGGCTAAGGTTCCACCGGAGACAGGCAGAACAGAGAGAAATGGTGAAGAGGGAGATGAGGTGGGTTGTGGAGGGAAGGGAGCTCCAGGGTCTTCATGCCCGTTTGCCGGAATTTCCTTAAGTTCAGAAGGAAATGATCTGCTGAGAGTGAGTGCGTGCAGTGGAATTTTAGAGTTCAGCATGAGGGGCAGCGATTCAGGAAAAAACCCTATGTAGTTGAGTAGGGAGGAGAGGGCTGCTGGAAGCCCAAACCTGGCCTCAGGCAGAGGGGGCCCTGGGGGGCCTTGTGCTTCTTGCGGTGGAGAGCCTGGAAGCAAAGGCTAGAGAAAGTGGGCTGATGGAGAGGGGAAGAAGTGGAATCCATGGGGAAAACGGGATGGGGTCACGTGCAGGGGTGGGGTGGGGTGGGGAGAGAGGGCTAGATTCAGCCCCAGAGAGGAGTATGCCTGGCTGGAGGGGGAGCCCTTCAGAGTTCCAGATTTTATAAGATTATTTTGTTTCTGTGTTACAGAAAGCAGTGTTTAAAATGTTGCCTTAAAATTCTCAGGATAGGTCCAATTGTGGGCACAGATCATGAGCAGTAAGCCAGGGCTTAAGGGAAATTTTTCTTGAGAGCTTTGTTAGGGGTATACGATAGTGCTAGAAAGCGAGCCTGGAGTGTTTATGTAGTTGGGGGAAGAAGCACAAGTTTTTAACAAAGGCACAACAGGTCTCAGCCCGTTCCTGAAAACCTGCAGTTTTCAACTCCTAGAAAAAAAGACAAGAAAACCTAACACACACTCAGTAATGTGCATTTCTTTGGTTTTTTAAAGGTGAAGCCGGTAATGCACAGCAGAATCAACGTGTCTGCTCGCTTTAGAAAACCCCTTCAGGAGCCCTGCACGATCTTGTAAGTTGAAGACTTTTACCTTGAGGCTGGAAGGTTGCTTTCCTTGTGGTTTGGAATTTGTTTTGTAGCTTAAAAAGTATAACTGTTTCAAATGGCGTGGCTGGCTGGTTTTGCTTTTTTTTTTTTTTTTTCCAGCTTGATTGCAAATGGAGACCTCGTAAGTCCGGCTTCTCGCCTCCTCATCCCCAGAAAAACCTTGAATCAGTGGGATCATGTGTTACAAATGGTCACAGAAAAAGTAACTTTGAGGAGTGGAGCTGTCCACAGGTACGCCCGAGTCTTCTTCTCTGGGTGGATGGGTTTCAGAAGCTTTCAGGAAAATCCCAGGACGCTCCAGAATCACTGGTCCCCAGTCTGACTCTAGAGCCTATGTTCTTAACTACTAAGCTATTCTCGAAATAAATCCCACAAATTTATCTTTCATTATATATGAACTATCTGTATTGCCTTTGCATATTTATCTTATTGATTTATAGACACTCTTTACATATTAGGGCATCTGGCCGTTTCTCCTATGAGTTTTAAATATTTTCCAGTTTGTATTTTTGATTCTTTATGGTTTTTTTTTTGTGTGTGTACAGTTAAGTTGAATTTTGGTACAGTCAAATTTTCAGTCTTTTCTTATGATCATTAAGTTTTATGACTAGCTTAGCTTTTCCTAATTCCAAGATTATAAAAATATTCTGCAGTGTTTTCATCTTGTACTTTTAATTTCATTTAAACCTTTGATCCTTCTGGATTTATTTTGGTGTCAGGAGTGAAGGCAGATCTTAAAAGTTCTTTCTTTCTTTTTTTAGATATACAGTTGTGTCTTTTGACATATACATAAATGTAAACCCACTCAATAAATAATATAAAGCACCCAAAGATATATACACACAGTTGCATGCCCAGATACACCTGTTCATACATATATTGATCTGACAAATTCACACATGGAAATAAAATATATGCAAGTATAAATACAGAAATGAAAATATATGTTCCCCCACTGCAATATTTGAATACTTGGAGAAACTTAATTCTCAGTATAATGCCAGATATGAGTGAGATTTGGTTGCTGGTCACTTGGGACATGCCCATTTTCCTTTAACAGAATGTTAAAAAGTCTTATGGTTGGACCCTCCCTGTGCCTCAATATATTTATATATCAGAAACATCCCATTAAAACCGATTCAACTCCCCATTTATGTTTCTTGCCCTTTGCAAAAAAGGGAAGAAAGCAGGTCAAATAAAGTCCTATAAAAGAAGCCTAAAATCGTGGGTTAGAATTTATTCTGTATGCTTAACTACCTGCAGAGGAAACCAGTCAAATCTTGGCTGTTTCCAGATCCACAGTGATTCTGTCTTTTAATTTCAAGCCATAAAAGTTAACTACTGACTCCAATCTTCCTGTTTTGAAGGAAAATGAATATCTGGGTCCAGGCCAGGGTTCTCAGCTTGGGACGATTTTGCCCCTAGGGGACATTTGGCAGCATCCAGTCATTTTTGGTAGTCACACTGGGGATGGGGCGGCTACTACTACCATCTAGTGGGTAGAGGCCAAAGGTGCTATTAGGAGGCACCTACAGTTAGTTCACAGGGAGGCCCCCCCCGCCCCCCCAACGAAGAATTATCAGATCCAAAATGCCAATAGAACCATTGTTCAGAAATCCTGGTCTAGGTTAAGGAGGGAAAACCAGAAAATCTGGGTTAAGTGTTGATAATTAGAATTGTAGGGATTGAATTACAGTGTTATAAAGAGGGAGCATCTTTATATTAAATCAACCCAAACACATTTCAGGGTTTTTGTGGCCGGTTTTCTATGTACTTCTTGGCTTCTTTTGATATGTCCATTTACATCATCGGTGAAGAAGCAGACAGATCAATGCCTTTGTCTTTTTTTTTTTTCTTTGCAAATGTCACTAACCTTTATTAGGTAAGATAAGAAGTCTGAGAATTTTTTTTTTCTAAATGCTTTTTTCTAAATTCGTTCCAGTCACGAACTCTGGTTTATAACCTTCAAAAATAGGCATAGCCTTTTTCATGGTGTTTTCTAATAGTCGGCTATTTCTTGTTCTTTAGAAAAAACAATTCTGTGGACACTTTAAGTCGTCTAGTAAAGTTATCGCTGTTCTTTTAATAAGTAACATATTCCTTGTTTTCTGCGGCAGCAGTTTTACAGTAAAGGGAGGTCCTTGTGAAATCCCTTGATTCTGGGAAGATGAAGGGAGGCAAAAAAGAAAAAAAAAAAAGGAAGAGGCACGAATGCTATGCGTTCTGCATCATTAATCCTTTCCAGGGGCTCTTTTGCCTCTTGTTTTCGGACCCCATTCTGTGTGTGTTTGGATGTACTGTTTTGGCTGAGGGCTCTTGCACAGAATGCAGTAAGTTTGTCAACCTGACAAATACATTAAGGAAATAAATTGTAAACGTGCTCACAAGATAGAAATAGAAGAACCGATCTTCAGTGGGAGCTGAGTCCATTTAAAGCACCACGTTTGGGTGCCTGGGTGGCTCAGTTGTTGAGCCGTCTGCCCTCGGCTCAGGTCATGATCCCGGGGTCCTGGGATCGAGCCCCGTATTGGGCTCCCTGCTCGGAGGGGAGCCTGCTTCTCCCTCTGCCCCTCCCCACCCACCCTCTGTCTCTCATGAATAAATAAAGAAAATCTTAAAAAATAAAATAAAGCACCACATTCTGTGCGAGTCAGGGCTTTCCATCTGAAATCTTACTGTGGCAGCAGGAGAAGATCCTTCTGTTGGGTTGGTAGGTTGATTGGGATGAAGTACTTGTACACAGAGAGAGGGTAACCGTCTCTACATTGTAACACTGGCATTTAGTAGAATCTAATGACTTTGAGGCATTTTGAATTCAATAATTAGCATAGTAACAAATGAGCCAACTTAAGAGAGGAATGCTTCTATTGAACTTTGTAATTTTAAGTAGCTCTTCCATGCTTGTTTAAATTTTAATTGTGGGCATTCATGTTTTGGCAGACTTTACACGTTAGAAGGAAAACTTGTTGAGAGCGGGGCCGAGTTGGAGAATGGGCAGTTTTATGTGGCAGTCGGCAGAGATAGGTTTAAGAAACTGCCTTACGGTGAATTAATTTTTGACAAGTCCACCATGAGAAGGTCCTATGGGTAAGTGTTCATCCTCATTCACATCTCTTATTTTAGTTACCACTTGAAATAACATTGTCTTATGCTGACCACCGGTATATCTTATATAATCTTGCTCATAAGTTAGAATGGAAAGCATGTTTGATATATATTGATTTGATTGATTGATTTTTGCCATTATTGGAGATTGGATATTTTTTTTTTTGCACAAAAATATAATTTGGGGGAAGCTATGAAAGGTTATATAGCTTCTCTTTTAACCATTCACTTACAAATTCATAGTAAATATGAAGATTTATTTTGATGAAGAAGATACAGAGCTGAGGGCTTCTATATAGCATACATCATTCGAAGTTTTAATAATGTCTCCGCTGGTTAGCTAGACCAAATAGTTTTCAGTTGGTGCATATATGAACATCTACAAGTGTTAAAAAAAATATTTTATACTCCTTTTAATAGTAATGAGATAAATACAATATAATTCTCCTTGTGCAAGTAAATAGAGCAGCAAGAGAGACTATAATTATTATATGCAAAATTTTGAAGATTGCACTTCTATTTTGAAGATTGCACTTTTAATTACACACAATGCATTGTGACCCTTTTTCTCTAGGAAATGTCATATATTTGTGAAAGGTGCCTTATTTCCGCTGAGCAGAGGGCTGGCGGAGGCATGCACGCAGAACCCTGGCCCCCCGCCCAGCAGATGCAGACACCCCCTGGCTTGCTCATGGTGGGTTTTTTTTTTTTTTTTTTTTTACCACCTGTGCTGCTTTTCCCACATGTTCCGTGGCCACTTAGCTCTCAGAACCTGACTTTTCGTGGCTGCCTTCTGCTGGGGTGTGGGTTACTTGCACAGAGATAGCAGAAGGTCACCAATTTGTTCTCCATTAATTTGGAGTTTGTGAAGCCTGGCTGGAGAGGCTGGCGGAGGGTTTCCAAATAAGTAAGGGATGAAATGGACTTTCGGGGCGGTGTTTGGAGTGGGCAGGAGCACACGGTTTTCCAGCACTTTAGAATTATTTTCCAGCAGACTTATTGACGACTGTCCTTGGCCATCCATGACGTCAGATCCTTCACGATCTCTGCTGAGCAGCACTGGATTCACCTGCTGTGGGCTACAGTGTGTTCTTAAGGGCGATGAGAAGTCTGTAGCTCGGGGTTGCCTCTCTCTGACAAATTAGTTAGACACACCTTCATCTGTGTGTGGTCTTCTTTTCAGAGGGGTCAGTGGGTTCCAAGATAGGTCTCTTCCTACCATATGTGGAACAACATTCCTACAGCCAAAGTGAACTTTAAAAAAAATTTTTTTTTATGTTTTTATTTTTTTTAGATTTTTTATTTATTTGCGAGACAGAGAATGAGAGACAGAGAGCATGAGAGGGAGGAGGGTCAGAGGGAGAAGCAGACCCCCCGCCGAGCAGGGAGCCCGATGCGGGACTCGATCCCGGGACTCCTGGATCATGACCTGAGCCGAAGGCAGTCGCTCAACCAACTGAGCCACCCAGGCGCCCGCCAGAGTGAACTTTTATTTTTTATTGAGAATGACCGGTCTAGAAGCTCACTGAATATAAACGCCGGTGTTTTGCCATTCTGAGCTTCTGACATAGACACGGCAGACATTATGAAAACAATGGACGTTTATTGTTTTTGACTCAGTCTGGCAAAACCATCACTCAGCTTAGGAAGTGACTTTTTGAAATGCATCCAGAAAGTGTGGGGATTTGAATAAAAATGCTACGAAAAAAATTAAAGGTGGTACTAAAAGTTTATAGGGAGCATCAGTGAAAATCATTTAATGTTGAACATTAAAGATCTTTGGGACTGGATTTTAATGATTTTATGGTGGTCTTTGTGAAATCGGGAAAGTATGTGGTACTTTTTGTGAAACACCTGTGTCCCTTAAGCAGATGACTTGCAGGTTGGGATGATAAGTTGGGATGACAATTATCTTGCATTATGTATTATTTGTCAATAACATTCAGATTTCTAAATTGCGATTTGTTTCCACAGTCAGAAAGCTTCTTCACTACCTCCTATTGTAGGATCCAGAAAGTCTAAAGGGAGTGTAAGTATCAGATGCTTTACTCATTAAATATTCTCTATTTCTATATGACACAGAGAGACTGTCCTTTGGGTTTCAATTAAATTTGAAGAGATAAAACTTAGCTGTCTTGTGATATATGAGCAATTATGTGAAACAACGCTAGAACATTAACGTTACGGTTAAGGTCTTCAAAATGAACTAACACTTTTAAAATAGAGGTTCCAAAATAGGTGTCTTTTTCCTTGTGTATATACAGTTGAAATCTGGGCAATGATGCATACAAGTAGAGGAGAGTTTGGATTAGGTCACATTAGTGGTCTGCTCAGTCTGGTTTTGTATCTCTGACAAAGACTAAAAAAAGGATGTTTTTGTAAAAAAAAAAAAAAAGGCAATCATCAAGTTATCTTCCTTTCAAAGACTGAGAATCACTCTACGTCGTTCCCTATCAGAATTTTTTCCATCCGTGATTGGTCCATGCATTTGTTAACTCAGCGAATGTCCGTTCAGTACCTCTCCTGGGGGAACTGTGGCAGGTGCTTCGTAGGTGACTTCATAACCTGTTTGTATTTTTGGTCCGTACCCCTTCGCAGGGAGGGGTGTGATGCCAGGCTTGGAGGGCCACTTGGACAGGTTTTTCTGGCTGAGGCTTCTCTCTCTGCCCTTTTGACTGAGCTGCCTGACCAGCAGCGATCAGAATTGGTTTGACATTTCCCCCCAGTGTGCACGCTGCCCCCTGATTTAACTAAGCAGAATTCTTCCGTTGGTGTTTTCTGACATAAGCAATTGCTGGGTGATGATGTGTCTCCTGATGATGCTTTAGTCCACCCCGCCCCCAACCTTTTTGTATATCATGCAAAATTCTTTGGGGAAAAAAAAAAAGAGAAATCATTTTGTGCGATGTAGTGCAGACCTCAGCATAACAAACAACAGACATTTATCACCCGTTCGTTAGCTGAGGCTCTTACACTGTTTATGACCAAGCTTTGGCCCTCAGGAAACGGACAGTCCAGTTGAAGTGGAGAACAGAACCTGAAAAGGTAACTGACGAGCTAACGCTGAACAGCGAGTTTGCGGTGAGATTGGTAAACGCAAGACAGAGGGAGTCAAAGGTTTGTTCGCCAAAGTACACAAAGGAAGTTGAGTGTGAGCCATGCCTTTGAGGGTTGTTTGCCACAGGTGAAGGTCGATGAGGGGAAGGCGTTTCAGATGGAAAGGATGGTGTGAGAAAGGAGCGAAGATGTGCTCTCTGAGGGGCAGTCACGCAGGCTGTGATCTGCACTTAAACACAGAAGGGGAATTCTGCACAGACAGTAGAAGGAGCACATCCAAAGGCTCCCACTGAGTCCACAGGGCCCGTCTGGAGGGAGCTCACACTCATGACC
This sequence comes from Mirounga leonina, assembly GCF_011800145.1. Taxonomy (NCBI): domain Eukaryota; kingdom Metazoa; phylum Chordata; class Mammalia; order Carnivora; family Phocidae; genus Mirounga; species Mirounga leonina. Next base: position 25,251,728 of record NW_023270709.1, on the reverse strand, counting down.
CCGGGGCACGGGGAGTCCCTCAGGCTGACTGGAGCAGGGGATCCTTCATGTGTGCAGGCTGGTTTGCCTGGAGTGGTAGGTGGTAGCAGTTTCACATGGCCTTGAATGTCAGACCCAAGAGTCTGGTCCTTATCCTGGAGTAGAGGGCAGCTCACGAAGGCTTCCGAGAAGTGGGAATGTGAACCCGTCTGTTCTAGGAAGGTCAGATCTTTTTTGTGGGGAAAGACTTAACGTGGTGAGAGGCCACGGATGAGAGACATCCGTTACATGGCCAGTGCAAGCAGGAGCCTTGGCATCAGGCAGAAAGAGCTAGGCTAGGAAGGTGCCTATTGCTCTTGAAGAGATGGAAGACTTCCTTGGTGATGGGACACAGGGGTTAATGGAGAGGTTGGAGCCAGAGATAACTGCAGGTTCTTGAGCATGGATCACCCAGGAAATAGTGCAACCCTGGCCAAGAAGAGGGCAGTCGGAGGAAATAATGACCTGCCTGATTTCAAACATACTGAGTTGGAGGTGTCATCATGGAATCTAGTTGCAAGTGTTCAGCAAGCAGCTGTAACTGGTGGAGACCGAGGCCTGACGAGGACCCGGGGCGCAGATGGCAAGTTCATCCGCGTAGCAGTCATAGCTGGAGAGCAGACCCATCACTCTGCTGTTCCTTCCTGGCACCTGGCCCAGCCCGGCGCGGGGCAGCCCTCCCTGCTGTCGAGCGCGATCCTGGAGAGAGTGCACACAGACTGCTGAGGACCCTGCCCCAAGGCAGGCAGACAGCACGGGTCTGAGGAGGAGGAGGAGGAGAGAGAATGTTCCAGTGGCTCAAACATAGATTTTAGCCGCTACCAGAACTAAATAGAACCCATGAATGTAGGGTTTGGACCTTTTGTCCTCTTGCTCTTCTTCAGGACTTTGGGGGCAGAATCTCCTTGTCTACCCCAGGCGTGAGTGGGCTCATCGATTCCCACGATGCCGCTGCAGAGGGGTGGTAGAACAGAGAGACCCAGTGGACTTCGTAAGTGCCCCTAGGTCAGCCGGGAAAGTTGGTGTCAGAACCAAGACCATAACTCAACTCTTTGCATTCACAGTTACCAGACTTTGGAATTACGGGCTTATTATTCTGAGGTTTGGAATGGTCTAAATTTTTTATTAAAAATGCCCAATGTGTTTCCTGCTTTAAAATTCATGTGCAAGAGGCACATCCATCTTGCTTGCTTGTTTGGAAGTTATTTAGAATCTGTGCTGTGAATGCTGCTTCCTCTAACAGTAAATGGAGTTTCCTGTGTATCTGGCATGGAACAGAGCCCCAGGGAGATGGAGATGAGCAAAAAAGACGTGGTGCTCTGAGCTCAAGGTACACTTGGGGGAGAACAAGGTTAAACTAACAATTCCAGAAATCAATATATAATTACAAGGTGCGGTAGGAATGAAAGAAAGGTACAGAGAATATGAGACAATGGAAGGAGAACCTATTTAGGTAGGCAGGTCAGGACTGATCTTCCCTGGAGAAGTGACCTTGGAGGAAAGACTCAACATCATGACATGTTTCCATCTCCTAGAAAGCAAAGACTCAAAATTACATGTCTGTGCTCCAACTTAGAAGAATAAAATGACGGTAGAGTTTGCCTCTTTCCACAACACTCCAAAAACATTCTGTCTATTCATCCATCTGTCCATCTGCTCGTTCAGTTAGCCATTCGACAGACTTATCAAGCAGTTACTAACGTGCCAGGAGCCACTCTAAAGGACCGGCTCACAGGGGCCAACGGATCAGGTTTCAGACCTCATGGAACTTTCCTTTTAGTGCTTGTGTGTGTGTGTGGAGCCGGGGCGTGGGGGTGAAGTGGGAGAATGGGGGTAGACAGACTATCAACCTCTAAACAAATGTACACATAATTTCACATGGTGCTAAGCACTAGGAGGAAAAGAAAATGTAGCAAGGCACGAATTGATAGAAAATTCTCTGAGATCTTAATGACCTAAAGAAGCCAGTCCTGCAAGGCGGGGCAGGACCGGAAAGAGCCTCTATGGCAGAGGCAAGGGTCACAAAGGCCCTTGGTGAGGAGCGTGGCATCTTGGCATGTGAGGAGGGCAGGAAGAAGGTCAGAGTGGTCTGAGATGAGACTGGTCTGTAGACACCGTGCTAGGAGTTTGGATTTTATTCCTTGATGGGACACCATCTGAGGGTTAGAAGACGAGAAGAAGAGAGGGATGTTGTTGGTCTTACATTTCTGAGGGATCACTCCGGCTGTGGTGTCCACAGAGAAGCGGGTCAGGGGGAGAACCTAAGCAGGAGGCGGTGGGGCGCTGGACCCAGGCACGTGACGCAGGTGACCTGGGCGCCTATGACGAGTCCTCCTCGAGTATCTTGTAACTGTCGTCTCTGAGCGGTGCATTCAACCGACACGCATTTACTGAGTGCATGTTATGTCCTGGGCACTGTTTGTAGAGCTTATGGGAAGAGGGAGGCGGCGAGTCTAGAGAAAGCCCTGAGGATGTGGAACGTGCGTTCTAGGGGAGGAGAAAGACACATACATAACACACTTGGTGTTAATCGGGGATAAGCTTGAAGAAAAACACATCAGGGTGTGGGAAGAGGAAGTGAGAGGGGCTGTATCATCTGGGTGGTCAGGGCAGGCCTCTTTCAGGAGGTTATATTCGAGCAGAGGGGCAGAACCCGCCTGGCGCACGGCAGGGGCTCACTAACCCTGTGCAGTGGGTGTGTGATGCCTGGCAGTGAGCCGCACGGAGGGACCATCTCCGTCGGCAATTCCAAAGTCACAGACTTGGTTTTTTAACTGAAGGATTATTTTACTCCTGTCCTTTAATTAATTGGGTCCCTGGAGAATGTACATGTTTTTAAAGATCGTTAACTGCTTGGCACTGAGTGGGGGTGTGCATGAGGGGGCTGGGGGAGACCTAGCTTGGGACTGCAGGGACCACCCCCGAGGCAGCAGGAAAGGCACCCCCCAAACTGGTGATACAAGTCGAAGGGGATGCAGAGCTGGATTTTTAGGAATTCATTTCTCGCAGGGCTTTCTAGGAATCACTCTGGTGCATAAGGAAGGGGAGTGTGGGTGGGGGCCTGATAGAACTTAGTGGGAAAAAAAGAGAAGCTGCAGGAGTCTGCACAGGGGCCCCTACCCTTGTGGTAGGGAGTGCGGGTGATGAGGGGGCTTCTGGGCTCAGGCAGACCCTTCCAGAGCAGCTAAGGAACGAGACCAGAAAGCCATTCCCTACACAGACTCCTAGCGCTGGGGGATCACAGACATGAGCAAACTGAGAGTCATTTAACCTGCAGTTCTGGCCTTGAAAACAAAAGGAAGATAGAAGGGAATTGTGTTAAATCCTATTAAGTGAGAAGAACCACCCCCTTGATCGGGAGGCTTCCCTGGGGCACACCACGCAGGATCAAGGCGGCCCCTAGTGGAAGACGTGTAAGCTCGGAGATAGTTGAAAAGTAAAGCCCGAGTTCTTGTTCTTACTACCACGTGGCCGATATAGCCTGTGATCAGTAGTTTACAGACTCAAATATCGTCATTGCTAACGTTCTGGTGAAAAACAACAACAAGAAAAAACCCAACACGATTATCCGTGTATCACAGGGTCACTGTGAAGCAAGATAAATTCCAGATGCTCCCAAAGCTCCATTTTGCCTTTTGGGAAACCGAGTCTGGTATGGATAAAGGGGCTTTTTGCCACTTGCCATCACCAGATACATCAGTGAGAGAAATACCAGCCTGAGTTTGGGTCCAGCTTCCTGGTCAGGAGTCTCCCACCTGGGCACGTCTCCGAAACACGCCGAGGTGGAGGCAAGACCCTCCCAACAGTATCTTAAGCTCCATGTTTTCCGGCATGTGTCCATGGGGGCTGGGGCCACGTTTCCTGTTGTAAAGAAAGACACCTGACTTGAGTGGCTCGTGTTGGAAAGAGCCTAGGGAGCTACTAAAAAAAACCAAGTTTCGGGGTGCCTGGGTGGCTCAGTCGTTAAGCGTCTGCCTTCAGCTCGGGTCATCGATCCCAGGGTCCTGGGATCGAGCCCCGCATTGGGATCCCTGCTCGGTGGGAGGCCTGCTTCTCCCTCTCCCACTCCCCTTGCTTGTGTTCCTGCTCTTGCTATCTCTCTTTCTCTGTCAAATAAATAAATAAAATCTTAAAACAAACAAACAAAACCCCGAGTTTCAGTAAAGTTGGGGAGCTCGAAGGGCACCTTTCAGAGCTGTCAGATGCACTGCTGTGTGGCAGGCGGGAGGCAGGGCAGTGGTCCAGGTCCCGGGGGTCCGGTTCCCGCGTGGGACACGCTGCAAAATCAGGCCCCTGCTTCGTTGTCTTCCCTTCGGCATGAAGCCACAGTTTGTCACTTCCCGGTGGCCTTCTCGGGGAATCATGCCATATAATAAATATTTGCAGTGCCGTGGCCTCAGGAAGCTTCCGTGTAGCAGAAAAATCAGACCTGGGAACCTTGAGAAAGTTAATCCCCTGTATCTGCAAAATGGTGACGATAATACCATATTTGTGTTAAACGGGTACTTAGCACGTAAGAAGTACTCGTTAATACTGTTTTATGAACCGGCAGAGCTGTATGAGAATGGCAAAACTCCTTTATTTCCTATGCCCCCCAGATAGCCACAACTCTCCATTTATGTATCCAGGTTGTGAGTCACATGCGGAAGTCTCAAAAAAGGAAGGAAAAATCCCCCTCTCCATTCCTCTGTCCCCCCCTGCCCTCTCTAATTTATTTGTAGATCACCTATAATTTATATAATTAACTATGTGAATAAATATGAATATATAATATATATAATATTATATATTATATATTTAATACATATAAATTTAAATTTAATATATTTTATATATTTAAATTTAATATATTTTAAAATTTATATTAAATATAAATATATTATATATAAATATATATAAATATATAAACTTAAATATAAATTATATAATATAAATTATATAAATATAATATATTTATATATTATATAGTTTATATGTTTGTGCATAATTATTATATATTTATATTGCTAGCACTTTAGATGAATCAACATTTTTTTCTTCGTTAAAAAAAGACAGGCATTTAAATTGTTTCCAGGCTTCTAGTTACAAAACAAATTCTTCCCTTTGTCTTAGTTTAGTGTAGTCCTCACAAAGCGCCCAACAATCAGTCATTGATCCAATAATTGCATGCGTGGGGGTCCATTACCAAAGCCATGCCATGTAGCGTTATTGGAATCCACCAGGCTTTCTCGATGTTCCAAAATAAACCCTTTGGAGTGTCCTTATCAGAAATGGAGCAAATCAGAACTTCCTGTAGAGTCAACAAGAGAGTTGACTTTTAAAGTTGCATGAATCCTGGGCACAATTCCGCTTCTCCCTGGTCACACACCATTTGCAGAAAATGCCTTTTCCCAGAGAGCTGTGAGGGACCATCCTGCCCAGATCCAGGGGCTCTCACTCACTCAGCTTCATATTAGTTCTTGAAAGTTCCACAGCATCTCTGAACCTTCCAGTAGGCTTGCTGGAAGGGTGACTCCGCTCATCCAAGGCTTTTGAAGTTTCAAAATCATGGGACAAACATGCTATGGAAAACAGGTTGGAACATGAGACCTGGCGGATGGGTTTGGAATCCCCACTATAATCGCATGATCTGTTTCTTCTGCCAGGCAGTCCACGGGCCTTGTGAGAAAGAATCACTGGAGAAAAGGAAGGAAAATAAGCACCAACTCTGGTTGCAGTTAATGCAATAATTAAATGGAAGTCTATGTTTAAATTGCAGTTGGAATGGGAAATTAAATTATGCAAAGGAGTGTTAGAGATTTGGACAAGTTTTCATACTGTTAATAAATCTATGCATAATTCATTTTCTTGTAGGCTATGACAAAATAGCATAAATAACTTCATTTGTAAGGCTGTGAGTTTTTCTATTCTTAATTGGGTGATGGCTAAAACCATTTCAGTGCTTCTGGATGACTGAATATATAAATGTTTAAAATGAGCAGTTATAATAGGTTTCTAGGCAGATTTGTTTATTTAATATTACTACATTTATTTTCAGATCCTAGCATAGTACAGATGTTGCATAAAGATTTCACCCAATATGGTGTGAGTTGGATCTGATTTTTAAGGAAAGACATACTAACTCTGCTCTTGGAGAAAGCATTCTGCTACTCTTCAAGCAAATACTGCCCGACAGGCACCGTACTAGTAATTTTATAAATGTTACCATTTCCTCGTCACGATAGACCTAAAGGCAGGTGTGTTAGCCCCACTCAACTGAGAAGGCAGTGGCCAAAGAAGGCAGGAGGTAGCCGGAGGTCCCACTGGCGGTTAGTGGCAGCGAAGTGGCTCTGAGCCACGTATTTTGGTCTCTAAAACTTGCATTCTTTCTACTTCCTGCAGCCTCACACCTTATACACTCAAGACACTCAAGTGGGTTTAGCACCTGAGCATCCGAGAACCAGGGTGTCTTGTTAGGAGGGAGGTTCTTGCTGTAGCAATGGCCAAGCAGCAAGACCAAGTCTGAGTGCACCTGTTCTTTGGGAGCTCACAGTGGTCACCATTGTGGTGGCTGTTACGTGGCTCCCCGGGAGCTGTACTGGGGCCAGGGAAACTCATCCTGGCCTTCATGCTGAAGAGCCTCCTTTGCAGAGGCAAGGTCTTCGTTCCCAGAGGCACGTGGAGACCACAGGCAACCACTGAATGTGTGATCATTGGTGGTTGCCTTGCAGAGGCGTGATCTTGAGCTGCTTGGGTCCGTGTGGCTCTGGATTTGCGATTCTCAGGGAGCATGGCAGTCACCAGCAGATGAGTACGTATTTGAGGATTTCTACAAGCACAGCGTGTGTCTCGTTGGGTGATGATACCCGTGTATTCACAGTGACCACTAGTTAAGAAGGTATTTCCAGATTAAGTGGTCAAACTGAGGGCTGTCACTTTTCCTCGTCCAGTAGATTTTTCTGGAGGGAGAGGATGGTTAAGGCAATGACCTTGCTGGCTCCGTGACCTTGGGCAAGACTCATTTCTTCCTCTCTGCAATGGGCGAAAACAGTGCCTGCCTCAGGGTTGTGAGGATTGAAATAATTTTATAGAATGTCTGGTACATATTAAGTGTTCAATACTTTTTAGCTATATTTTAATTCTCGTGCTTCTGCTAGACCCTTCTCCTGGGACCAGGAAAAGTTAATGTACATATTAAAACAGAGAATGGGGAATCAGCAGAATATGTCCACTCCCGCCCCTGCCCCGTTTACCACCGGTTAATGACTGACATTGACTAGGAGTTACTTTGGGATTTCATTAGCCCATGGTAAGGGTCTAATCTTCTGCCACTCAGGGAAATGATCGTCAATCCAAGTCAACAGTTGGATCCAACGACCACGCTTCCCCTCAGCCCCCAAAGAGGAAAGGGAAAAAAGAGGAGGTGAATTTGGAAAAACCCAAGAAAGGGAAACAAAACGTAAAGTTAAAGAACTCACCACAAATAAGTCCAAACAGTGGTAAGTTTGTCCTTGTTATTATTATATTGTTTTTATGGATTATCATCTTAAGGTTTTGATATGATTTTAATTCTTAAATAGATCTGTTTGTTTCTTTGGACCCATGGAAGATGCTCCTTATCGTCCTATAGGAGAGTTTTCAAAGAAGATTTTTGTGTAGGAAAGATTCTTCTGTTTCTCCTTCCAAAATTTCTGCTTGTAATTAGAGGTTGTGTACAAGAACACATGCTTTGAGGTAAAATATTTCTTGTGGTGGTCTCATATAAAAAAAGGTGAATCTTGTCATCCTTTTCCTCTATTGAAAGGGCTTGATTAACATGTTTACCAACTACTGTTGACATTGGTCTCTCTTCCTTGTGTGTCTACAACCCTTGTTCACATTGATCACAAGTTACTTTTAGTCACAGATCCCTTTCTCCAAAAAGATGTTTTCCTAATTTTACTGATATCCAAGAGAATACGACACACCCAGAGAACATTACCAGTAGGACGTGTCCCCAAATTAGTTCTGTATCTTGCATCACCAGGTAAGAGATGCCATAAACTAAGTTTTTAAACATTTTCATCAGTATGAGATTTGTGCAGTCAGAATTGTGAACTTTCATGGGAAGACTTTTCATGGGAACTTTTGGGAAGACAGGCTCTTTTTGGTTTCATTCCAAGCGTGGTGTCAGTGGGACGAACCTGCAGGGGTGGAGGGGTGGAGGGCTGGCCGGGCCACAGCCCCGTGCAGGGACTGCTTCTCCTTCACCCTGGGATCCCCTCACACACCTGCCGGGGGACATGCTGGGCGGGAGGGAGGAGGATGAATGGGCTGTTATTGCGGATTCATGGCCAGCTCTCTGTCTTCCACTTGGGAGCTTCAGCTTCTTTTGAATTTGTTGTGAAGAGTCACATTAGAATGACAGCTACTGTGGGCCTCACAACGAAGGGGACACATGAACTTGTGGGGGTTCAGAGGGTGAGGCAGGCGATGAAGGAGTCGTGGGAAAGCTGCGTGAGACTAAGTGAGAGAAACAGCCTGCATGACGAGCCAGTTACAAAGAGGAGATAGAACGGAGGGGGCTTTGCATCATTTTGGTGATGGAGACCAGCTGGGGAAGGGCGGAGGGGGCTTTGCATCATTTCAGTGATGGAGACCAGCTGGGGATGGGGGGTCCTGGATTCTCCTTACAGCTCTGCTCTAGACCTTGGGCAAGCCACTTAACTTTGGAGGGCCACATCAGCTCTCTGCAAAATGTGGGCTCATATTAAGATTTAGCTTGAATGTTTGCTTATCGTTAAGTCTGTATAATCCCTCACAGTTGACGATGAAACAGGGGAAGCCAGGGTCAAATGTGGCCAACGAATGTTTATTGAATGCATATTTTACGGCAGGCACCAAAGGAAAGAAGCTAGCCTGGAAGAATATGCCATACCTTGAGGATTTAAAATCATAGAGGCTTTATTTTAATCAGTATACCAGATTGTGAAGCCCCCAAGGCCCTGGGCTGGGTCTTCCTAGGTGTTATGTTTTTATTCGCAATAACTGGCATGGGTCTGATGGATATGAGACCCTTAATAAATATTGGCAAACGAGCGCTAGAACATAGAACACAACATAGACAGGTCGCTGTAATACTTTGAAACTCTTCACGAATATTTTTCATTAAAGGCTTTTGTAAAATGTGGCTTATTTTCTATGAGGCTCAGCATGTGAAAAATCCCAATTCCTCCTCCTAGTTTGTGTATTTTAAAGTCTTTAGTTTCAGCAGTTGCTTCTCAGGAGAAAGGGGACCTTCACCTTGTCATTCTCATTTGCAGAAATTACGTAGGATGAGGTTACACCCACAGTTTCCTCTTGCACTGGAAAGGAACCTTTACGGAACAGCTAAATGATCAGTACTTTTGCTTTCGTAGAAATTCTCAGTTTTCAGCAATGGTACCTGTGGGGATGAAAATAAGAAACACGTTGAGCGTTGAGGCAAGTTATTATTATTTTTTAAAGTGCTCGGAAAAGGTGGAAGGCCGTCGTTGTTCAACCCCTTGTCTTTGGAGAGCCTGGCAATTGTTTTAGATTATTGCCCATGTTAAGTGTCTATTCTCCAGTGTCGTTTTATAATGAGCGAAATGTAGGCTTCTAACTGCTGGACCTCTGGTGTCTTTTATTTTTTGTTTTTAAAGATTTATTTATTTGTCAGAGAGAGCAAGAGCACAAGCAGGGGTGAGGAGCAGAGGGAGAGGGAGAAGCAGACTCGTCACTGAGCAGGGAGCCCAATGTGGGGCTTGATCCCAGGACCCTGAGATCATGAATGACCTGAGCCAAACGCAGACGCTTCACCAACTGAGCCACCTAGGCACCCCCTGCTGGTGTCTTTCAAGCGACAGTTTGGGGGAGTGGAACCTCCCCCCCCACCTCCCCCCACCCAGCCCAGTAAGAAACTTAGGTGATCCAGAAGTGTACATAAGAGTTGAGATGAAGCATTTTGTATCTTTTCCTCTTGATAGAAAGAACATACAACCTGGAAGATGAATCTTGGCTTCCAAAAACATTTTTTTTTCCAGGGAAAATGAAAAAAAAAAAAAGGATTTTGTTCACTAGATTAAATCATCACTTGACAAATTTAAGGATATTAGCTTAAGTCCATAGTTTTGAAAATTGAGCTATTTCCCCCATCAGCTCTCCCTCCAGATGTCTTTGGCTGTAGAAATTGTCCAGGTTATAGTCTCAAATCTCTCCTTTTCTCACTCCTTAATTCAGCTTCATATTAATTTATTCTCACAATTGTTTTTTACTTTAATGTCCTCTATTCTAGTAATTAGAACCAAGTGTGTGCTTTTGGATAGTCATATCTCAAGAGCGCTTATTGTCTAGAAAAGTAAAAGCAATAGGACTGTAAGCAAAATGAAAGGAAAGGTGTGTGGTGAGTCAACATAATGAGTAAAAAATGCAAGAATTAATACTGTATTGTATATTTGAAAGTTGCTAAGAGAGTAGGTATTAAAAGTTCTCATCACAAGGAAAACTTTGTTGTTGTTTTTGTAACCGTGTATGGTAACAGATGTTAACTAGATTTACTGTGGTGATCGTTTTGTAATATATACAAATATCGAATAAAAAACGCAAGAATTTGATGTTAGAGATGAAACATAGTTTTTGCTGCTTACCAGTATTTTACATTTGGGATTAAGTGGTTGATTTAATTTTCTTTCATGTTACTTACCAGTATTTTACATTTGGGATTAAGTGGTTGATTTAATTTTCTTTCAAAGTGTTAAATTTTAGAGTTAGGATGAATATCTAGATCATCTCGTAACGTATGATAAATTGTGCAAATTTTTGGTCCAGTGTTTGTTACCTGTATACTGTTCTAATGTTAATGAGAAGAAAGAGACTGTGTAGGCTATCTTGATTTTTATTATAATGTAGGCTGTAGTCATACCTGTTGTCTTTCTTCTACTGTTGATATTTACTGATATTTGGGTGTCTAGTGCTATATGAATGAGCAGTGCTGATAACTGTCTGTAGATGGCAACCTGGCTCTAATTTTCTTTTTTTCTTTTTCTTTTTTTTTTTTTTCTTTCTGACTCTGTTTCTTTCCGTAATAGTAAAGCTTAATAATTCAAGCAGAGCTGCGACATATTTCTTCAGGGAAACAAATCCCATTTTCTTTTGGTAGCCAAGATGCAAAGTAAGATTGGTTGGTGATTGATGAAGTTGGGTGTGAAATGCATTTCTGGAGCTGCATTTAAATACCAGCTTAACTGGCCAGCCTGTTTTCCATACACTTTCCACCTGATTTGTGGTGCCTTGAGATACGTTTTAGAGGCTCTTAACTAGCTTACCCTTTCCACCACGAGCAAAGTGGTAATGATGATTGTCTTGAAATAGTATTTTGGGATCGATTGTTTTCATTGGTATTTTAAATATTTTCTTTTTTTTTTTTTAAAAGATTTTATTTATTTATTTGACAGAGAAAGACACAGTGAGAGAGGGAACACAAGCAGGGGGAGTGGGAGAGGGAGAAGCAGACTCCCTGCCGAGCAGGAAGCCCGATGCGGGACTCGATCCAGGGACTCCAGGATCATGACCTGAGCCGAAGGCAGTTGCTTAACCAACTGAGCCACCCAGGCGCCCCTTTAAATATTTTCTATGTGAAAAAAAATTAGTGTCTTTAGAACCCTCAGAACCCAGGAAGTGCAGTGAATTTAGGGCTCCTTGGAAATATTGGAAAGGCTGCAGAAAAAATAAGTAGGGCTGTGTTGCGGCAGCTTACATGGTATTGATCATTATAAACACTTTCTTTAAAGCAGAGTTTTTTTGTTTTTGCTTTTTTTTGCCTATATTTTTATTATGTTCATAAAGCAGAGTTTTAAAACGTGAGCAAAAACAAGATTTGTTTTCTTTTGAAGGATGTTTGATTCTCTTTCTTTTTTTTTTTTTTTTAAAGATTTTATTTATTTATTTGAGAGAGAGAGAATGAGAGACAGAGAGCATGAGAGGGAAGAGGGCAGAGGGAGAAGCAGACCCCCTGCTGAGCAGGGAGCCCGATGCGGGACTCGATCCCAGGACTCCAGGATCATGACCTGAGCCGAAGGCAGTCGCTTAACCAACTGAGCCACCCAGGCGCCCTGATTCTCTTTCTGTTTGCGGGTGTGAGCATGTGCGTGAGCATGCAAGTGCGTGCACGCACACACACACACACACACAGACTAGCATCCTCCTTGATGCAGTTCCTGGCTTATTCCCAGCATCAGTTCTGTGATCGTTCCTAAGGAACTTGACATGTTTAGATTCCTCATGAATGATGGGGAGCAGGTGCAGCATCAGGAAGGGATGTCTGAATATTATGACCTTGCTGGGTGAGTGCCCTTGAGCGGTCACGCTCCTAAATTTTCTAAGAGCTACACTCTGCACATGCTTTGCTGCGTTCCCCCGGGGAAGGAGCATTACTGCAATCCGTCCTCGCAGTCAGATCGCGGGGCGTTGAAACCTGAGCTGCTTCGGTTCAGCCCATGAACCAGCTCAGGCACTTACTTGTGTGGTTCCCCAGTCACAGGAGGCTCTGAAAATAGAACAAGAAGCATGTTTCCAAATGGGCTCCCCCAGGCCTCACCCTCTGAGGGGGATCAGGTACGGGAAGAAAGTCTATCAGAAGGCACCAGGAGGAGTTCACAGTACAGGGCACTGGTTTTGTTTAAGACTCCGCGCTAAGATTTAGGATTCGTTGGTGTCTGGTGCCGCCCCCTCACCTTTGGGTGGAGAAATGCAGGCTTTTCATTCCTGCGTCGACAGTGACTTAGCTCAGAAGCGGACTGTGGGACAGTGTGGACTGTGGGATATGGGTCACGTTTTACTACATCAAGTCCCAGGGCGATAAAAATTTATAAAGCAAGCATTCCCCCATACCTCAGGGATCCTTGTTGGAATGACCTATTGTCCGACGGGATTCTAGTACATAAAGGATTTTAGTATTTCTTGAAGGTTTATTATGGTATTCCAGTTCTTTTACTAAAAATTAGTTTAGGAATGTCTACTTTGCTGTTCACTTCAGCTCCGGGAGGTTGAAAAATTAGAGGCTGGCTGACTTACCAGGAAGATGTTTATCTTTTTTGAGAGGAGAACCTTTTTAAAAGAGAATCTGTTTGTATCCTGCTTTCTTACACACTTTGTACCCCAGATGGAGAATCACTCTGAGAAAACCATTCTTTTTACAGTGGAGGTAGGATTGAGACCTCTGTAGGAAATTTCGTTTGGGGGGCTGCTTTTTTTTTAATGTAGCCCAGGGTTGGGGTGGGAAGATACTTTTTTGTTTTCACAAGGCAGAGTTAGGGAGCTGTTGAATTACATTAGCTATTTCCAAACCTTTGGAAGATTTTTATCCCAGAAATTCACTCTCCGTAGGTATTTTAGTACTAACCTCCCATTTTCCATACAAGTAGCCCACAAAGTTCTGTGTAACCCATAATGCATTTTATTCAGAGAGTTGTTGCTATTCTTTTCTCTGATCTCCTGTTGAGTTTGTAGGTGTTCAGAATGGTTTGATCCCCATCCAGCTGAATTCCTGAGACCGGACGAAATCCAGGTCTCCTATTCCTCCGCCATCTTGCTCCGCCCCTCCCCATAATGCATTTTAATTCTCACCCCATACACACACATGCCGTGCACGTTCCCTGCCATGCCCACTCTAGTGTGTCTAGTGGGAAAGTGAGCTTTTGAAAGTTCCATTTTGGAATGCTGAGGACCCGTGGTACCCTGCTGCCCTCAGTCAAATTTCTGGTGTAGGCCAAAGAGGCTGAGGTCAGGGATCCAACTGACTGGGTTTGGGTCTGAGGAAGAATGCAGAGGTCGGGGGGCCAGACCTGGCATTATGGGGCTTGGCAGGGGTCGGGGGGACACTGAGGTTTGGGATGAGGTTCTTTTATTATTTGATCCTCTGCAAGAGGAGAACGTTGGGATTGTCTCATCTTTATTTTTTCCCCTAGCTTTAGGCTTTGGCGCGTCAGCTTCCCTTTTCATTGATGCTCCCCATTACTTGTAGACAGGGCCTCAGTACTTCTTGACCCCTCAAAGGCCCCAACGAATTCGCAGTTATTTCTTTGATCTCGCTGCCTCCAAAGTTAGCTGTGAACTTTTCTCTAGCGTACTTTAGAGAAAACGAAATTTGTACCTGTGGTGAGTTTCTGGCACACAAAAGACTCAAGGAACTTGAGTGTGGCTCATCTGTTTTTCAGGGAGAAGCTGAAACTGGGTTATCCCCAGTGGGGCCTTTCATCCTGGGGTCTGAGGTGGGGCTCGGACTGAGGCTGGGTTGGGGTGGGTCTCATGTCAGGGACGGCTGCGAGATGCTGATCGTGGGGCTGACATGGTGCAGGGAAGAAGAAGAAAGAGCCAGGTCTCTTCCCAGCTCCCCTCTCTTCTGCTAGCAGGTGGTGAGGTAAAACCAGGACAGGGGGGTGGGTCCTTTCGAGGGTTGGCAACTCCTCAGCTGTCACTCTTTCATGAGACACAGACAAGCCCCCCGAACATCCTGCTTGGAGTAACACTTAGCGTTAGTTGAGTAAGTGAGAGGGTGTGTGTGTGTGTGTGTGTGTGTGTATAGGTCCATTATGTCTACATTTGTGTTAACTATTAACGCCTCCAAATTGCAAACCCTGATGAATGGCACAATTCTGATACCCAGGCTCCAGAACATCTCCATTGTGGGTTTTAATCTGATATTTTATAAACTCCGCCTACCAATCCTCAGAATTAGAGAAATAGCATTTCCTTAGGTTTACAAATGGGAGAGAAAAAGAGGAGAAACCCAATTTCCCAGAGTCAAATGGTCTATCAGTGCCGAGAGATTTCTGGAAATTGCCATGCTGACCCATCGCGGGCTGAGAGGCAGACGTCCCCATGGGGTTATCTGTGGGGCGCAGATGCCCGTGAGTGGAGGGGGGAGAGAGTGAGGGAGGCTTCGGTGGGGGGAAGCTCTGAGCCGTCTCCCTTTGGTTTGGTGGTGAGAGTGTTGACATATCACAGTTGACCCTGAAGCTTGTCTGAGAGATTGTGAGGAGTTCCCACCTTTCTTCTCTTCCATTCTTCAATGTTTCATCTTCCCTTTGTAAACGGGGGTGACAGATTTGAGCCCTTTCCGTTCTGTAGGTGGGAGGAATGAGTTATCACCAACGAGATTTTCCTCTTCAGCAATGTGGTGTGATGGTGGGTTTCCTCTGCCTTTGGACCTGAGTCCAGGCCTTCCGCTGCATTCAGACCCATGTCTTCAGAGTTTGGGAGCCTGGAACAGGTGAATACTTTTGAGGCTGACCTCTAGTTTATTTATCAAATGGCCCAATCTTATTTTTTTGAGAGGATTTTTAGTTACATTCTAGGACTTCACCTCTTGCAGCCCAAGCCCTTCTGAGCATCTGAGTTTCCTTCTCCATATTTCATGAATCGTGGACATAGGAGCCCTGCCCCCTTTCGAAGACCATGGCGTTCATGTCTTCAGTGAGTGCTTCCAGTGTACCACACATTTTGTAATCAGCAGGCTGCCTCCGTTCCCTCTCTTTTGTGCTCCCTGCTCAGCACTAGCAGAGTTTCTTCCGGAAACCATCATTATACCTTGACCAAGTAGTCGTCCTTGATAAAGTAGAAGCAATTCCCTTCTCCTTTTTCATGACCCAACTCCATTTACCACTTGTAAATGCTGAAGTGTGTCTATGTGCTGGACACGTTTTTCCTTCTTGCTGATACGCCTCTGTATCCCTTTTGTCCATGTGCAAGACAGGGCAGGGGTCTTTCCCCACTCATATGAGACATCGGGACGCTTTTGTACCCCGGGGTCTATTTTATATATGAACGCTATTTTTATTCTTCTCAGGAACCCTCGTTGTTTTCGAAATAAGATATAACCTGTGTTGCAAATCACCATGTAGCGTGCCACCACCATGAGGGTAAAGATAAGGAGAAAATATCTGCAAAGTACTTTTGAGTTTTGTAGGTTTAAAGCTATCTGTTTATTCTTATTTTATACACCTGGATGATAATACCAAATTGAGCAACATATCATTCCCCTGAAAATGCCATCCATCGGGATGTCTGAGTGGCTCAGTCGTTAAGTGTCTGCCTTCGGCTCAGGTCATGATTCCAGGGTCCTGGGATCAAGCCCCGCATTAGGCTCCCTGCTCAGCAGGAAGCCTGCTTCTCCCTCTCCCACTCCCCCTGCTTGTGCTCTTTTTCTCTGTCGAATAAATAAGTAAAATCTTAAAAAAAATACATTAAAAAAAAAGAAAAGAAAATGCCGTCCGTACTGAAAGGCACATTTCACGGGGAGCGAAGCTGACAGGCCCCTTCTGCCCCTGCCCAAGTTCAGACCACACGTCCGTCATCTTTGGACTGATTGGAGCTGGCTTTCTCCCAGGCTTTGTGGTGCTAATGGGAAGCGCGCCAATGCAAAGGGGTAGTCGTTTTACGGAGGAGTCTTCCCTGTGCCACGGTAAGAAACAGGCGTCCTCCGCCCAGGTCACTGGGGACAATTCCTGCGACCTTGGTGAGGCCGCCCGGTGCTCTGCACCAGCTCTCACCCAGGGAACTTACGGTCGCTTCCTAAAGTGGGTTCTGTGGAACGGCAGTTTTGCATGCTCCGAATAGATGTTTCTTGTAGTAAGAGCGCCAAGCTCAAACAGAAGTTTGGGAAATGTTGGGTTATGCCGAGTTCAGCCATCATCTTTGCTGCAGAGTCCGCAGAGCCTTTCACGTGGAAGTGTCCCCTACTTCTTCAGACTCTGGATCCCCGTTGTGGAAGCGGGTTGGCGGGAAGACGGGTTGTGCAGGGCACAGCGTGGGGGGCGCTGGGCTGGGTAGCCATACAGCGCCGCTTCCTTGCAGGTTGCAAGGCATGGGAGGATTTCTGACGGGGATTCACTGAGACACCGTCTCTTCGTGTGCTTCTGATCAGAGCAAAAGCTCATGGAAGCAGCTCACCTTTTCTGAGCATTCGCCGTGCCAGGGACCGGACTGAGCGCTGTAGGTTTACGGTCTCATTAAACCTTCCGATCAGCCCTAGGACTCAGGCATCATTACTGTTAGCATCATCCTCATTTAACTGATAAAGGAACCACAACGCCGAAGGGTTAAGAAGTTTGCGTTTGGCCAAACAAGCAGCCAGCAGGAGGCTCAGACCCATGGTTTCGGTCTGTCCTAGGATGCTGTCTGGGGGCTGCATGGCCTCGCTCGCATCCGGGCAGCGAAGCCCCGGAGTGTCGCCATCAGCAGGCAGGGTGACAGTGGGAGGTCACAATGGCCTGTGTGTGCATTTGGGGACCAGTAGTCATGTTTATTAGTGACGGCCAAATAAAATCGACGGCATGCTTTTGAGAGCACTCAGGTTCAGACAGATCTAAGAATTCTAGCGCACTCTGCCTCACCGTGTTCGGTTCCCTTACTGGCTACGAGGGGCTTTAAGGAGACGTCACGGCAGTGGGAGATGGGGGACCCAGGGTCAGAGTGAGGAAATCCCACGCCGACCACAAGTCCAGGTTGTCTCCTGTCCGTCTAACCGGCCAGCTCTAAATTGGAGGTTCCTGTGGCCCCTCCATGGATCCGACAGTTTGCTGGCTCTGTCTCTCCCGCAGAACTCAGTAAGACCGTTGACTGACCAGCTCACTGGTTTGTTGTAAAGGATACAACTCAGGAGCAGCCAGATGGAAGAGACGCTCGGGGCAAGATGTGGGGGCAGGGACGTGAGGCTTCCCGGCCCTTCTAGCCAGCTCCATGCCTCAGCCAATCTGGGAGCTCTCCAAACCCCTTTGTGTAGGGTTTTGTAAATAGAGGTTTCATTATGTAGGCATGACCGATTAAATCAGTGCCAGGAGTGATGAACTCCACCTCCGGCCCCTCGGCCCTCCCTGGAGGTGTGGGAGCGGCGATGGGACCGGAGGTTTGCCACCCCCTAATCACATGGTTGGTTCTCCTGGCCACCGGCCCCCATCCTTAGGAGCTCTCTGGAAGTCACCTCATTCGCTTAAACTCAGATGTGGTTGAAAGAGCTTGTTATAAATAGCAAGACGCTTCTCCACCCTCTGCTCTGGAATTGTTTGAGGAACTGGAGTTATTTGAGGACAAAAGATTAAATATTGAAAGATGCTCACATTCCTCTTTATCACTTAGGAAATTACAAACATGTTAGGAGCTCTGCTCCAGGAACCCCGGACCAGGCCAAAATGTATTTCTTACTCTATGATGCTATCCCATTCAGCGTGTCTGAGAGTGTCTTCATCATGCTCTCATGTTTAATTTTTAGTTTGGACAGACCTAGAATTCTTGGTTGGGAATACTTTTCACTGAGTGTTCTCAATGTATTACTTCATTGTTGCTGTTAAGAAATCCGATGCCGTTCACACTCCTGCTTATCTGAATGGGTTTCCCCAAAACTTCACTTGATAGGTGAGGATCTCAGAAAAGGACTTGAGTGCAAGTAGTTCATTTGGGAGGTGATTCCAGAAGCATGGGCAGGTCTGACGTAGAAGAGAGGAGAGCTTAGAAGGGGGGGGGGTTACTCTTAAGGAGGGTCCTCTGTGGGCAACTGGGGAGTCTTGCTGCTGGAACCTTCTGAGAGAGTATATGAAACATACCTCAAAACTGTCCAGTGCAGGCAGGGGTGAGGACACCGAGACATCTGTCTGCTAAATCCTGTCCTTCGTTGGTTGAGGGTGGTTCTTGGAACGGTAACTCCCTGGTGCTCTGGCCTGTCCACGTCTGTGGCCAGAGAAAGGCCTTGGGCAAAGTCAGGAACTTGAAGTGCAGTAGACTTCTGGGTTGGGCCGAGAGGATGAGGGCAGGGTGTGGAGGTGGCCTGCTGTGGCCCGGGACAGGGAAAATGTTGGACTTGACAATCTTTGACGGTGGATAGAGGAGAGAGGGCGGGTTTGAGAAGTATGTAGGAGACAGAATGAATGTGACCTGAGGTCACGTGGGACGGTGTGAGAGAGTAAGTGGGACCCGAGGGGCCTGAGGAGATGGTTGTGTCATTAACTTTCGGGGGATGCATCCATGAGAAGGGGAAGACTTACGCGTGCAGACAGAGGAACCTCTCTGGCACTCGGTGCAGGTGTACATGGACCAGCTGGAAATGGAAAGACTCCTCTTGCAGACGTACCTCCTGAGGTCATCAGCTGATGGGTGAGCATCGAAGTCGAGTGCAGAAGATGACCCAGGGAGGACCCGTAGACCTAGAGGAGAGGGGCAACCCCCAACTCTTAGAGCAAGTTCAGAAGGAGGACGTGGAGAAGTAGGCATGAAAAAACATCTGTACAGTCCTTACACCTCTAATTACCTCGCTCATCTTAGGGCGCAAACACCGCGGGGTAGGTGTCGTTCATAGATGGAAATCCTAATTTCCATTCTACAGATCTGAAGACTAACGTACAGGAAGATTTAGTATCCTGCAGTCTGCAGCAAGCCAGAAAGCGTGTAACAAATGGCATTTATTGCCAAGGTGTCCCGGCATGTGAGCCAAGGTCCGCTGCCCTCAGGTTTAGAGTTTTTCCATGATCGCAGTGGCCCTAATCAGACTTTGTAGTTGTGTAGAGCCCAAATGTGTCGGAGAGATTCTGGGTCTATTTTATGGGAAGCTAAGACCAGACAGAAGGTGCTAAGCCCTATGCCTATCACCGAGCATCTTGGCACAGCGTAGCCTGCGTGGAGTTATTAACCTGTATGCAACGAGTGAGAAAGCGTTGACGTCTCAGATCGAAAATAGACAGACTCATTATGCGCAGTAATTGAACACCAAAAAGTAATAGCAAGAAAATTGATTCGGACTGTACTTAATGAGGGATATGAAGGAAATGATAGTTCAGAATCCTGAAATTGTTTTTAGTAAGAGGTGAACACGCTGCAATCTGAATATGAAGGATTATTCCTCTCTCACTGCAGAACTACCAAAAAGATCCAGCTGGAAAGTCCCCATGTCACACCAGCCCAAGAATGTATTAGGGGCCCAAGGGAACGATGGCTGTTTTTCTCAACTGAAAGAAGAATGCCACCATTCGCGCTTCCCTGGGACCCGAGTTCCCAGTGATTCCGTCTGATGTTGGCATGCGTGCTGTGGGCTGTCATTGCCCTGCATGACAAGAAGAAGAGCCACCCAGGGCGGAAACAAACCATCGCTGACCGACGGGCTCCCTATTTTTTTTCTGGTGCTTTCTGCCTTAGCGCATTTGAGATTTATTGCATTTTCCATTTGGTAAGGTGTGCTAACTAAAACAGACTTCCAGATCTAATTAGTCCAGCGCTCAGTAACGTTTAGATGGACAAACTCATCCCTTAGGATTTTTATTTTCTCGGACAGAAGGGACAAAGGAATGAAGTTTCTTTGGGAGCTAGATGGATATAAGGCGGTTTATCATTTGTAAGCCTGGTTTCCTGTTTAATTTTTTAGAAATTACTTTGGAAGAACAATCAAATTTCTCTTTAGACCTTATTCCCAGGTTGACCCTGAGGTTATAATTTAGAAGCGCAGTTATGGTTATTTAGCATTTTTATAATGATGGAGCGTTAATGAAAATGAATGGGAGAACACTTGTATAAAAAGTGGCAAGTGCCTAAAGAGGCTATTGGTTGATTGCAGGGTGTGTGTAAGGAGCCATGAATTTGTCTGGACTGGTCTCCAAAATGTTCCTGCAGAAATGAGGACCTTGAGTACTTGGAATCAGGGAGCCTGGAGGTAGGGGGCTGGGGAGCCCCATTGTTCACTCACACTGCCCCAGGGAGCTGCCTTGTTGCTTCTCCCCCCTCTCCCCTCCCAGACTCAGTTGCTGCTCCAGTCCAAGGCCCAAAGCTGAAGTAAGTGTTTAACGGGTGAAGGTCAGCAGGATCAGAAAGGCTTAGGAGGAGACAGAAGGAAAAGGTGAGCCGGGCAGCCAACGTCATTTTTTCTAATAATTTTTTTTTTTAACTCTAAAAATATGGCATTCGGCATTCATTCTCTCTCACTCCAGTTAGTTTCTGGGTTAACCTTGCTCTACCTAAGCTCTGCCCCATTATACAGTCAGTGGCGTGAGTGCTCTCCTGGGAGGAGAAGCATCATAATGGGGGAAAACATGGTTTTCTTCTCATGAAGATTAACATAGGGTTGGAGACTCAGAAGTGTGTCTAGGTTATGGTAGGACATGGCAGGTGGCAGGACAGAATCCGTGTGAAAGGCTTTGAGAACAGGAGAACAGGACTCTGATTACCGAGGTTGGGAAGTAGTATTTATTTGAGAGACGAAGTTCTGGGCATAGAATCTGGGGTGGGGGGAGGTGGGGGGGTGGGGGTGGAAAAGAATAGCAAAGAGAGGACTAAGTTCAGCATTTAAATCTCTAATGCATTTTAAAGCCAGAGTAGTTAAATGTTAATTAATCTTCCAAATTAGAATAGTAATTGAATTTAAGATGAGCAAGTAAGGGGAGGGGTTGTTCAGGAATTTGTTTATTGGACGGTGGAGAACTGCTGTAATTTTGTTTGTTTGGCGGTGGGGGAGCTTTTCCTTGATGGTTTAATCTTATAATGTTATTTTTATAACCTTTCTCAGATTAGCTCAAAAGTTCCCATGTACTTTTCTTAAAAATCATAATAGTGGCAGCTAACATCACTGTTTATGCTAAAGCCATTGCTCCCAAAACAACGAAAATTGGGACTTTTCCTTAAAGTGACTAGGAGGCTTTAAGTTTTCACTCTCATGAATCCCTCACTAAAAGGCCCTTGGCACATTCTCAACAGCCTCCTTTTGGATGAGACATTGGAACTTGCTTGCAGGCTCAACCACTTTTCTTAGGTGAAGGCCCATATTTCTGACTGCAGTGGACCCTTGAACAATGCGGGGGGCAAAGAGTGCCTACCCCTGCGCAGTTGAAAATCCGAGTAAAACCAAACTAATAGCCTACTGTTGACTGGAAACCTTACCGATAACATGAATGGCCAACGAACACATGTTTTGTGTATGTGTTACATACTGTATTCCTACAGTAAAGTAAGCCTGAGAAAGGAAAATTGTGTTAAAATCATAAGGAAGAGAAAATAGTTACAGTACTGTATTGTATTTATCGGGGAAAAAAGTCTGCCTGTCAGTGGACCTGCGCAGTTCAAACCCACATTGTGCAAGGATCAATGGTACTTGAAATTTCTACCTTGATTTCCCACAAGCACCCCACCGGCAGGTGTTACACAAAATATTATCCAAAGCCTGCGTTGCCTTTATTTGCTTAATTTTCCTCACAGAGTCCCTGGCTCAGGGTACCATCAAACCAGAACCCTGGGGTAATCCATGTGTGTGGACGGGGGTCCGTGGGAGCGTTTACAGTTTCCGTCAGCTTGCAGTGACGATTCAGGACATGAGCAGTCCCTGCCTGTCCCGTGGAAGGGAGGTCTATACAAAATAACCTCCGAAAGCCCAGGGAGCCTGAAGACCAAAGGAAAAGTCTGACAGGTCCAGTTCGAAGAGAAATGGTTTACTCCGGGGACTTAGGGACAGAAGCGTGTCTTGGGTGACCCCACCTCCTCTAAGACCTGCTTTATTATTATTGTAATGGCGTGAGTGCTCTCCTGGGAGGAGAAACATCATAATGGGGGAAAACATGGTTTTCTTCTCATGAAGATTAACATAGGGTTGGAGACTCAGAAGTGTGTCTAGGTTATGGTAGGACATGGCAGGTGGCAGGACAGAATCCATGTGAAAGGCGGACTTTCACATAAGGATTAATAACGTTAATTAATATGTCAACGCTCAATGTCTATGCCCAACAACGTCATTTTTTCTAATAATTTTTTTTTTAAACTCTAAAAATATGGCATTCGGCATTCATTCTCTCTCACTCCAGTTAGTTTCTGGGTTAACCTTGCTCTACCTAAGCTCTGCCCCATTATACAGAGCGTTAATTAACGCTCCATTATGTCTATGTGACATTGTGAAATAATAATTTCACAAATTATTATTTACATTTCTTAGAGGCTGGGAGCACACGTGGTGGGGTTGGGGGACCGCCTGGAGGAGCTGTTGGAGACTCAGAGTCCTGAGATCTCCAGCGTGCAGATGGGGGGCGTTGTGCCCCAAGGGTGTGCTTGAGGGTGTGGTTGGAATGTGCAGGGGGCGGTGCTCAGGAGGGCTTCACGTCGCAGAGTGGTCACCATGGCGATTTGTCCAAGACGGTGTTTGCCTGCTTCCTACACTGCCCATTCCTTTCGAATCCTCTTCACGTCACCCTTTCCATCATTGTAATCCTGTTAACTTTGGAGTCAGCCTGGATTTTTCTATGCTCCTCATTCTCCATACCCAGTCGCGAGCCATTGACATTGATTCTACCTTCTCCAAATCTCTCGAAACTGGCCTTCCTCACCATTCCTGATTGAAGCTCCTTATTTCCCACACAGACTACCGCAGCCTTCTAGATGGTCTCCTGAGCTCCTTCCTGGTCGGTCCTTCCCAGTCCTGCCTGCCGCTTGCCCTTAAACCGCAAAAACCCTTCTGATGAGATTCCTTCAGAAGCTTATCAGCTTATCAGAAAGCTTATCGCTTTCCTGGCCTCTCTTCCAACCTCATCTTCCACCCGCCTACCCTATGCATGGTGGACATAAAGAACTTTTTAGAGTTTCTTGATTCCGTGAACCTTTTCCATGTCCCTTTGTGTGTGCCTTGAATACCCTCCCAGTTCTCATCAGCTTTGTTCTCCCGAAGACTCCCTGTGCTATCATTGTTTCTATAAAAGCCGGGCTGTGAACAATTTGAGAGCCAGGATCCTCTTCATTATTGCCTTATTCATCCCGGAGAGCTCATCATCCAGCTCGATTTCAAACATGTAGTGAGCTCCTTGTAAAGGTTGATGAGAGAATGAACTTTCTGAACATTGTATGATTTTTTTTTTTTGGGGGGGGGCTATGCTTTTATTTGAATTGGGGCATTGCAGTTATTAATGATATTTCTTACCCAAGGTTCGCTTGATGAAATCAGATCGCTAATCTCATAGTGGTAGAGGTAAACAGAGTCTGCCTGCACCTGCCACCCCCTGGAAAGGCGAAGTAGATGTATAGCCAGGGGAATAGATGCATTTTATTCAAATTCAAGGCAAAGTAATAGGTTAGAGACAAGACCACTTACTTGACTTAAGAAATCAATATTAGTGCTCAAGTGCAATATATGGCTCTGTGTGGGGAAAACCGAAAAATGTATCTTGTTATAATTTAACAAGAATAATAATAAAAAAACCACCGCAACGTAGTTGAATGGCCCCTGTATTGGTACGCTGTGCTGCTAAGATACCAGCTTGAAAAAGACGCCACTAGAAAAAACGGAGGCTGTTAAAACCAGAGTTGATGAATTTTCCTCAATTTATAATGTGAAATTATTCTTTGTGTAGTGCTGTCTACATACTATTGGATTTTCCATTACTAGAGGATTTAAAAGCCCCTTTGGACTAAAGATCATTTACATTTCTAATTTCTCACATTAAATGAGGGAGCATAACTTTGAATTGTGGCCCCCCGCAAACCAAACTGTACGAAGGCTGCATGCTCAGCCTCTTGAGGAGCCCCTCTCCTGGTCCCACGCAGGCTCAGGCCACTCACTCTGCTCTATTCATTTGGTTTTTCTTGGGCTCTATTCTCTTAGACTTTAACTAGCAGAAATAGCCCAATAGGGCGCCTGGGTGGCTCAGTTGGTTAAGCGACTGCCTTCGGCTCAGGTCATGATCCCGGAGTCCCAGGATCGAGTCCCGCATCGGGCTCCCTGCTCAGCGGGGAGTCTGCTTCTCCCTCTGACCCTCCCCCCTCTCATGTGCTCTCTCTCTCTCTCTCATTCTCTCTCAAATAAATAAATAAAATCTTAAAAAAAAAAAAAAAGAAATAGCCCGATATTTGGAGATTCTTCTCTTCACCTGGGCATCCAACTACCTGCCAGTGGGGCAAGGGGCTGCACAGACCCACACATACGACGTGGGCACATTTTTTTTTTTTAAATAAACTTTTCATTCGTGTATACATACGGAAGAGCGCTCAGATCACAAGTACACATCTTGATGAATCTTTACAAGTTGAGCAGACCTGTGTGGCCAGCAGGTGGATCAAGAAATAGAACTTTGCCAGTGTGAGGTTTTCTTTTCTTCTTGACACCGAATACCTGGTGTCTTTTCCAACACCGTCTCTCCAGCACCAGCTAGGTGTCCCACGGTTTGGTCCAGTTCTGACACTGCGCTGACCCCATGGGTTTAAGGGCTCTGCTCCACAAGACGGCCCTCTGTTAGGATGGCAGTTGAAGGTGTCAGTCGACCTCACCTCTGTCCTACTTGGCTGCAAAGTCAGGGACTTTGAAACTTGCCTCACCCCCATTTGATAATTTGCTAGAACAACTCACAGACTCAGAAAAGTCCTTTACATCCTTCTTTTCACTCATACAGCCTTTTCCTTACTTTTTTGTACTTCCGTTACAAAATCGAATAGAATCAGTGAGAGCAGACATCTGTATCTCATCCTTGACCCCAGGAGGAAACTCTTCAGTAATTCACCACGAAGAATGACGTCTGTTCTAAGTTTTTGTACATTCTATCAGATTTATTAGGGGAAGTTTCCTTTTTTGTTTGCTAAGATTTTTTAAAAAATTGGAATGGGTTTTAAATCATATCAAATGACTTTTCTGTTTCTGTTGAAAGGGTTATGATTTCCCCCCTTTGTTCTTTATGATGTGGTGAATTACATTGATTTTTAGATATCAAACTTAATTGGCATTTCTGGATTAAATCCAAATTGGCCATGATATTTTATCCTTCTGATATCTCACTGCTTTGGTCACTTAGACCTGGAGTTTTCTTTAGGTGAAGGTTTTAAATTTCAGGCTTGATTTCTTTCATAGCTCTAGGGATATTTATTTTTTTATCTTTTCCAGTGTCAATTTTGGTAAGTTGTGTTTTAAAAATTCACTTCACTTAAAACTTAAAATTTATTAGTGCGAAACTGTTATATCCTCTTCAAAAAGGTCTATACGTTCTATATTAATGTACTATTTTTCATTTCCCCATGTTGGTAATTTTACTTCTTTTTTTTCATTATCAGTCTTGCTAATTAGTGGTCCATCAGTTTTTTTTTTTTTTTTTTGGATCCATCAATTTTGTTGGTCTTTCAAAATAACTAATTTTTACTTTGTTGATCTTTCTGTATAACTTGTTTTATTTTTCACTGAATTTCTGCCCTTATATTTATTATTTCCCCTCGTTGGCTTTCTTTGAACATAGCTTGTTACTCTTTTTCTAACTTCTCGAGAAGGGTATTTAGAACATAGATTTTCCGTCTTTCTTTTTTCTAATATATACATGCAAACCTATAAATTTCCCTCTAACCACAGCTTTAGCTGTATATGGGTTTGATTTGTCTTATTTTCATTACTTACACCAATTATTTTCAGACTTCCATTGCCATTTTTTCTTTGATATGGGGTTATTTAAAGTGGTATGACTTAATTTCAAAACCGCATTTTTTTGATTTTCCAGTTATCCTATTTTGATTTTGGGCTTAATTCCTTTGTGGCAAAAGAACATACTTAAGTAACTTAAATTAACCTCTTTAAATTGTTGAGACATGCTTTGTGGCTTTGCAGGGGTTAAACTTGTTAACCAATTGCAGAGGTACTTGAAAATGTTTGTGTGCCATCATTGTTGAGTGCCGTGTCCTGTGTTTGCAGTTAGGTCAAGTTTCTTAATTTTGCATTGTGGCTTTGGAATGGCTCCAGACTCTTCCTCCCTTTACCATTTGCTTGTCCCTTTTTTGCTCCTTAAATCCCTTTGCTCTCTTGTTTGCTTTCACCATGACTTCCTCTTTTGGCCTAGCTATATTTGAATTCACATTTGTTTTCACATGGTTTCTTTTGGCTCTGACCTATCTTCTGCTTAGGATTCTTGTTTCTACTACTGCCCTTTATCACTTTGGTTCTGTGGCTTTGTTCAGTAGGCCAGCATGCACTCTCCCCTTCCTTTAGATTCTGCATGTTAAAGATGCTGATCAGACAGCTGTCAGCAGGCAATCATGGAGCATAGGTTATGGGATTTCAGAAATATTTGACATAGTCCATGCCCTCAAGGGCTTGTGATCCGGCTGGAATCGGGACCCCCACATACAACAAATACCAGAATGTATTTAATAAAAATGATGTGAGTGTAGTAGGAAGAAGGCAGTCATTATGAGCTGGAATGGCTTTATAGAGAGCCTGGAATTTGTTCTGAAATTTAAAAATGGGAAGACACAGGGATGTGAACCGCAGGGAGTTGGCCTGAGTGAAAATCTAGAGGCAGGAAAACTTCACTACTCTCTGTTTGTATTTCATAGATCACACTAGTTAGAGGGGACAGTATCAGTCAGCAGAATTACAGTTACCTGGTCCAAAGAGGTAGATTGAGGCCAGAGCACAGAGGGCCTTAAATGTCAAGCTGATGCATTTAGACATTATCCCGCAGGTATGCAGGGATGGCGTTGGAGATTGTGATATGTGTACAGTGGTCTGATGTGGGGAAAGTCATGTTTTTAGGGAGAATGATCTGATCGTTATGACAGAATGAATTTGGAAGGAGTTGATAAAGACCCTGGAAAAATGATTTGATTTGAGATGATAATGTGCATAGCAAGATCAATAAGGAGACTTAGGGCAAGGGATAAGGTGGATTTAATGATAATTCAAGAAATCCAGCCTAGGTTTTTTAGAGACCAGAGGTGCTATTGACAAAAATAGGGACCAAAGGATGTGGAGCAGAATTTAGACACAAAGATGGTGCCCAAGACCAAAGAGTCAGAAGCAGTGTTGTACAGGGAAGATTAGCTTAGGTGGGCCCTCAGAGTGCAGAGTGTGGGTGTTGACACAGGTGTTGGGAGGTAGTGAAGATGGTGGATGGAAGGACCTCCCCTAGACTTCCCTTGAAGATAGTAGAGTCTCGCGAGATCTGTGATGACTTTGTGTTTAGCCACACAAGCTATGGAAGCCAACGTAACCCAATACTGCTGTCCACATTCCACAATCTCTAAAGTAACAGACTGAAACCAGTTAGCAGGAATGGTAGCAATAAGTAGTAAGGGAAAAAAGTAATAGTAATAAATAATAGTAATGAGGGAAAAGCACAGCCCTCCTAAACCACAAGTGAATTTCGTTTGTGACCATTTCGGGTTCTGTGTTAAAGAAAGAATCTATTCTGCATGTATCCTCCCATCCTGAAGGCTCCACTTCTGCCATAATAAAGATGGTTTGCTGAGGAAACAAGGCAAAATCCTAAATTCCAATTAGCCAGTGCTATCAGAGATTAATAACACTTTAGACCTGCTGGAAGCGACTTCACATTTGAGCCTCTTCCTGTATATCACAGCAACAATTTACAAATTTTAATAATAGATGTCCTCTTTGAGAAATTGCCTTTCCTTATGCTATGGGAGTTTTTATGATTAGAACTATACTTCTTTCCTTGCAGTTGTTTCTCAGGCATTTATGTGACCATTTCTGCTTATCAGTAATGGTTCAAAAATTTTCTAACACAGAGCAATTAATATCTGTCAGTAGAAATAAATTACATTTTTCATCGCTTGTGACATGTTCTCAAATGCTGTTTGAAAGTGCCGTAATTATGCATCATCATGCTATGTAATTTTGGTACCTGATGTATTAGTGCTTTAGGGGTATGATTTATATTTTCTGGTTTTTTTTTTTTTTTTTCTTAGTACCGAATTAATAGGATGGGTGTAAGGATCGGGATGTAAGTTGGGAAATGACATTTTGCAGAATACAGTGTATTATTTCTGTTCTTCTAATGCAGTCTGTTTTTTAAGAGTTGTTCACATATTTTACATATTTAGTGTATGCAAATTGTGCATGTTAAGATTGTACCACCAATAGCTCTTGCCTTCCAGCACTAGAAGGTGCAATATGCTTTCAGAAATTGAATGCATAGAATATGGACGTTCTGGATGGTCCAATTTCTATGCTTTCAGAAATTGAATGCATAGAATATGGACATTCTAATGCATGTTCAGGACATGTTTTTTATTGCCCTGAGGAGGAAGCATGTAATATTTGCAAAATTGTGACCTCTGTAGGGTCCCTTTGGTCCTAGTCCTTTAAGTAGAGTGGGGCCACCCTGGATCTGTACCTTATAATTACTGGCAATTGACAAGGGCTTGTGGTTCAGACCACCCTCTGCTTACCCTCCGCCCTGTTCTCTCCTTTGGCCCTGTAACCTGGACTTGATGATCTGACTTTGGCTTCTTTGCTTTTGGTGACTGGTCTGCACTCACCCATGACTTAATGAATTCCAACCTGCCTGGAGGTTCTTCTTACCAGTAAGTGTCTTCCCCCACTCACCCCTCACCTCTTACTGCCTCGAGTGAGAGATTATCAGGGAGGTAAGGTCAAGGATGGGGGTGGAGGCTACTCAGGAACAGGGGTGAAAACCTGACAAATCACAAAGGACTTGACCTCTCGTATTACACTGTGCTCAGAGCACAGACCACTGTCATCATCGGGGGTGAACGAACAAGCCCACTACTGTCTTCGCTCTCATCGCCTCATGTGGCCATTCTCGAAGTGAGTGAAGAGGATCAGAATATCCCATCCCAAAATATGCCACCATTCGAGCGAAAGGCAATTGAGAGACAGTAGATGTCAGAGAAACTGATTGCCCTTTACCCTTCTGCCTAAAAGCAGAGTGTACATTTCCATTTGTGAAAGTCTCTTCATCCCATACCAGGGAGAGGACAGCTCTTAATCATTGGAGAGGACACTGACCTGAGACTGCATAAATGAACCTTGCTCAAATAACCCGTATCTTCCATTCGTTTTCCCCATATTTTTACCTTCCCACAGTTTACCACCCCTGCTTTTCCTATGTCTGCCCACTTTTCCACAAATTGTCACTCTTTGTTAAAATGGTATGAAAGCCCCCACGCCTAACCACTTTTTTGGGGGTTTTCACTTCTCTTCTGTGAGGCCGCTCGGTGCATGTAGAATGGAGTTTTTCTCCGGTTAATATATATATTTTTTTATTCTTATGTTAATCCCCATACATTACATCATTAGTTTTAGATGAAGTGTTCCATGATTCATTGTTTGTGCACAACACCCAGTGCTCCATGCAGAATGTGCCCTCCTCAGTACCCACCACCAGGCTAACCCATCCTCCCACCCCCCTCCCCTCTAGAACCCTGTTTGTTTTTCAGAGTCCATCGTCTCTCATGGTTCGTCTACCTCTCCGATTTCCCCCGCTTCATTCTTCCCCTCCCGCTACCTTCTTCTTCTTCTTTTTTTTCTTAACATATATTGCATTATTTCTTTCAGAGGTACAGATCTGAGATTCAACAGTCTTGCACAATTCACAGCGCTCACCAGAGCACATACCCTCCCCAGTGATATCACCCAGTCACCCCATCCCTCCCACCCCACCCCCCACTCCAGCAACCCTCTGTTTGTTTCCTACAATTAAGAATTCCTCATATCAGTGAGATCATATGATACATGTCTTTCTCTGTTTGACTTACTTCACTCAACATAATACCCTCCAGTTCCATCCATGTCGTTGCAAATGGCAAGATCTCATTCCTTTTGATGGCTGCATAATATTCCATTGTATATATATACCACATCTTCTTTATCCAGTCATCTGTCGATGGACATCTTGGCTCTTTCCACAGTTTGGCTATTGTGGACATTGCTGCTATAAACATCGGGGTGCATGTACCCTTTCGGATCCCTACTTTTGTATCTTTGGGGTAAATACCCAGTAGTGCAATTGCTGGATCATATGGTAGCTCTATTTTCAACTTTTTGAGGAACCTCCATATAGTTTTCCAGAGTGGCTGCACCAGCTTGCATTCCCACCAACAGTGTAGGAGGGTTCCCCTTTCTCTGCATCTCCGCCAACATCTGTCATTTCCTGACTTGTTAATTTTAGCCATTCTGACTGGTGTGAGGTGGTATCTCATTGAGGTTTTGATTTGGATTTCTCTGATGCCGAGCGATATTGAGCACTTTTTCATGTGTCTGTTGGCCATTTGGATGTCTTCTTTGGAGAAATGTCTGTTCATGTCTTCTGCCCATTTCTTGATTGGATTCTTTGTTCTTTCGGTGTTGAGTTTGATGAGTTCTTTATAGATTTTGGATACTAGCCCTTTATCTGATATGTCATTTGCAAATATCTTCTCCCATTCTGTCGGTTGTCTTTTGGTTTTGTTGACTGTTTCCTTTGCTTTGCAAAAGCTTTTTATCTTGATGAAGTCGCAATAGTTCATTTTTGCCCTTGCTTCCCTTGCCTTTGGTGATGTTTCTAGGAAGAAGTTGCTTCGGCTGAGGTCATAGAGGTTGCTGCCTGTGTTCTCCTGTAGGATTTTGATGGACTCCTGTCTCACATTGAGGTCTTTCAACCATTTGGAGTCTATTTTTGTGTGTGGTGTAAGGAAATGGTCCAGTTTCATTCTTCTGCATGTGGCTATCCAATTTTCCCAACACCATTTGCTGAAGAGACTGTCTTTGTTCCATTGGACATTCTTTCCTGCTTTGTCAAAGATGAGTTGACCATAGAGTTGAGGGTCCATTTCTGGGCTCTCTATTCTGTTCCATTGATCTATGTGTCTGTTTTTGTGCCAGTACCATGCTGCCTTGATGATGACAGCTTTGTAGTAGAGCTGGAAGTCCGGAATTGTGATGCTGCCAGCTTTGCTTTTCTTTTTCAACATTCCTCTGGCTATTCGGGGTCTTTTCTGGTTCCATACAAATTTTAGGATGATTTGTTCCATTTCTTTGAAAAAAGTGGATGGTATTTTGATGGGGATTGCATTGAATGTGTAGATTGCTCTAGGTAGCATTGACATCTTCACAATATTTGTTCTTCCAATCCATGAGCATGGAACGTTTTTCCATTTCTTTGTGTCTTCCTCAATTTCTTTCATGAGTATTTTATAGTTTTCTGAGTACAGATCCTTTGTCTCTTTGGTTAGATTTATGCCTAGGTATCTTATGGTTTTGGGTGCAATTGTAAATGGGATCGACTCCTTAATTTCTCTTTCTTCTGCTTGTTGTTGGTGTATAGGAATGCCACTGATTTCTGTGCATTGATTTTATATCCTGCCACTTGACTGAATTCCTGTATGAGTTCTAGCAGTTTTGGGGTGGAGTCTTTGGGATTTTCCACATAAAGTATCATATCATCTACAAAGAGTGAGAGTTTGACTTCTTCTTTGCCAATTTGGATGCCTTTGATTTCTTTTTGTTGTCTGATTGCTGTGGCTAGGACTTCTAATACTATGTTGAATAGCAGTGGTGATAGTGGACATCCCTGCCGCGTTCCTGACCTTAGGGGGAAAGCTCTCAGTTTTTCCCCATTGAGAATGATATTCGCTATAGGTTTTTCATAGATGGCTTTTATGATATTGAGGTGTGTACCCTCTATGCCTATACTCTGAAGAGTTTTGATCAAGAAAGGATGCTGTACTTTGTCAAATGCTTTTTCTGCATCTATTGAGAGGATCATATGATTCTTGTTCTTCTTTTGTTAATGTATTATATCACGTTGATTGATTTGCGGATGTTGAACCAACCTTGCAGCCCTGGGATGAATCCCACTTGGTCGTGGTGAATAATCCTTTTAATGTACTGTTGGATCCTATTGGCTAGTATTTTGGTGAGAATTTTTGCATCCATGTTCATCAGGGATATTGGTCTGTAATTCTCCTTTTTGATGGGGTCTTTGTCTGGTTTGGGGATCAAGGTAATGCTGGCCTCATAAAATCAGTTTGGAAGTTTTCCTTCCATTTCTATTTTTTGGAACAGTTTCAGAAGAATACGTATTAATTCTTCTTGGAATGTTTGGTAGAATTCCCCTGGGAAGCCATCTGGCCCTGGGCTTTTGTTTTTTGGGAGATTTTTTGATGACTGCTTCAATTTCCTTAGTGGTTATAGGTCTGTTCAGGTTTTCTATTTCTTCCTGCTTCAGTTTTGGTAGTTGATACATCTCTAGGAATGCATCCATTTCTTCCAGGTTATCGAATTTGCTGGCATAGAGTTGCTCATAATATGTTCTTAGAATTGTTTGTATTTCTTTGGTGTTGGTTGTGATCTCTCCTCTTTCATTCATGATTTTGTTGATCTGGGTCCTTTCTCTTTTCTTTTTGATAAGTCTGGCCAGGGGTTTATAAATCTTGTTAATTCTTTCAAAGAACCAGCTCCTCGTTTTGTTGATCTGTTCTACTGTTCTTTTAGTTTCTATTTCATTGATTTCTGCTCTGATCTTTATGATTTCTCTTCTCCTGCTGGGTTTAGGCTTTATTTGCTGTTCTTTCTCCAGCTCCTTTAGGTGGAGGGTTAGGTTGTGTACTTGAGACCTTTCTTGTTTCCTGAGAAAGGCTTGTATTGCTATATACTTTCCTCTTAGGACTGCCTTTGCTGCATCCCAAAGATTTTGAATAGTTGTGTTTTCATTTTCATTGGTTTCCATGTATTTTTTTAATTCTTCTTTAATTTCCTGGTTGACCCATTCATTCTTCAGTAGGATGCTCTTTAGCCTCCATGTATTTGAGTTCTTTCTGACTTTCCTCTTGTGATGAGTTCTAGTTTCAAAGCATTGTGGTCTGAAAATCGGCATGGAATGATCCCAATCTTTTGGTACCGGTTGAGACCTGATTTATGACCTAGGATGTGATCTATTCTGGAGAATGTTCCATGGGCACTAGAGAAAAATGTGTATTCCATTGCTTTGGGGTGGAATGTTCTGAATATGTCTGTGAAGTCCATTTGGTCCAGTGTGTCATTTAAAGTCTTTATTTCCTTGTTGATCTTTTGCTTAGACGATCTGTCCATTTCAGTGAGGGGGGTGTTAAAGTCCCCCAGTATTATTGTATTGTTGTTGATGTGTTCCTTTGCTTTTGTTATTAATTGCCTTATATAAGTGGCTGCTCCCATGTTAGGGGCATAGATATTTACAATTGTTAGATCTTCTTATTGGATAGATCCTTTAAGTAGGATATAATGTACTTCCTCATCTCTTATTACAGTCTTTGGTTTAAAATCTAATTTGTCTGATAGAAGGATTGCCACCCCAGCTTTCTTTTGGTGTCCATTAGCATGGTAAATGGTTTTCCACCCCCTCACTTTCAATCTAGGGGTGTCTTTGGGTCTAAAATGAGTCTCTTGCAGACAGCATATCGATGGGTCTTGTTTTTTAATCCAGTCTGATAGCCTCTGTCTTTTGATTGGGGCATGTAGCCCATTTACATTCAAGGTAACTATTGAAAGATAGGAATTTCGTGCCATTGTATTGCCTGTAAGGTGACTGTTACCGTATATTGTCTGTGTTCCTTTCTGGTCTATGTTGCTTTTAGGCTCTCTCTTTGCTTAGAGGACCCCTTTCAAGATTTCCTGTAGGGCTGGTTTTGTGTTTGCAAATTCCTTTAGTTTTTGTTTGTCCTGGAAGCTTTTTATCTCTCCTTCAATTTTCAATGACAGCCTAGCTGGATATAGTATTCTTGGCTGCATATTTTCCTCATTTAGTGCTCTGAATATATCCTGCCAGTCCTTTCTGGCCTGCCAGGTCTCTGTGGATAGGTCTGTTGCCCATCTAATGTTTCTACCATTGTAGGTTACATATCTCTTCTCCCGAGCTGCTTTCAGGATTTTCTCTTTGTCTATGAGACTCGTAAGTTTTACTATTAGATGTCAGGGTGTTGACCTATTTTTATTGATTTTGAGAGGGGTTCTCTGTGCTTCCTGGATTTTCATGCCTGTTTCCTTCCGCAAATTAGGGAAGTTCTCTGCTATAATTTGCTCCATTATACCTTCTGCCCCTCTCTCTCTCTCCTTCTTCTGGGATCCCAATTACTCTAATGTTGTTTCGTCTTATGGTATCGCTTATCTCTCGAATTCTGCCCTCGTGATCCAGTAGTTGTTTATCTCTCTTTTTCTCAGCTTCTTTATTTTCCATCATTTGGTCTTTTATATTACTGATTCTCTCTTCTGCCTCATTTATCCTAGCAGTTAGTGCCCCTATTTTTTATTGCACCCATTAATAGCCTTTTTGATTTCTATTTGGTTGGATTTTAGTTCTTTTACTTCTCCAGAAAGGGTTTCTCTAATAACTTCCATATTTTTTCAAGCCCAGCTAGTATCTTTAAAGTGATGATTCTGAACTCTAGATCTGACATCGTACTAATGTCCGTATTGAGTAGGTCCCTGGCAGTCAGTACTACCTCTTGTTCTTTTTGTTGAGGTGATTTTTTCCGTCTTGTCATTTTGTGCAGAGGGGAATAGATAAATGAGAGAACAAAATGCTAGCAGAGTAACAGTGTCCCCAGAAAATATACTCTAAACAAATCAGAAAAGACCTGAAGCAGTGGGAAAAGAAAGGGAAAGAGAGAAAAAAGAAAAAGAAAAAAAAGAAAAAGATAAAGATAAAAACAAAAACAAACAAAAC
Source organism: Mirounga leonina (assembly GCF_011800145.1). Classification (NCBI taxonomy): domain Eukaryota; kingdom Metazoa; phylum Chordata; class Mammalia; order Carnivora; family Phocidae; genus Mirounga; species Mirounga leonina. The sequence continues at coordinate 25,216,314 of NW_023270709.1, read as the reverse complement.
AAAACAACAACAACAAAAAAAACCAGAATGTGATCAAATATGATCAGGCTGGTATATAGATCAGTGCCACACACTAGATTTGGTGTGTATTTTGGTCTTTTAGAAGAAAGTGCCTCCCAAAATTTTAAAGAAAGAAAAACTTATATATGTACAAAAATAAGGGTTGATATCATGAAGGGATGGAATATAACTGTAAAGATGGAAATTATAAAAAATTTTATAAAAGGAATTGATAAGAAGTTGTTTGAAAAAAGAAAGAAGAGGATTTAAAAAAAGAAAAGAAAAAAAAGAAAAAAAAGGGAGAGGATGTGATCAGGCAGGGGAATAGAAAACACCATATACTAGAGATTTAGGGTATATTTTAATCTGTTAGAAGAAACTATCTCAAAATTTTAAAGAGAGAACAACGTATATGTATAAGCCAAAAATACGGGTAACTACTATGAAGGGATAGAATATGACTCTAAGAATGAAAAATAAAAATGTTTTTTTTTTAAAAAAAGGGATTGATAAGATGTTGGTTGAAAAAGGGAAAAAGAAAAATTCAAAAAGAAAAAAAAAGACAAAAAGACAGTTAAAAAAAATAACTTTGAAAGACTAAAGAATCATGGTAAAAAAGCCGTGAATTCTATGTGCAGTAGTCCCTTAGCGCTGGAGTTCTGCCGTTCTCATTGATGGTAAACTCGGTCTTGGCTGGCTGTTCTCGCTGATCTTCTGGGGGAGGGGCCTGTTGCCGTGGTTCCCAAATGTCTCTGCCGGAGGCGGAAGTGCCCCGCCCTTGCCCCCTCCCGGCTAAGTAATCTGCTCGGGGTTGCTCTCCGGGCTTTTGTTCCCTGCGAGCTTCCCGTACAGCTTTGGAGGCGGAGAGTGAAGATGGCGGCCTCCCAATCTCCGCCCCAGAGGAGCCGAGAACTCGGGGCCCCGCCCCTCAGTGAGCCCCCCGAGAAAAGCCGCCAGTCGCTCCCGTCTCCCCGGTCTCCAGCCGCACTCCATGCTCACCTGGCCTGTGACCGAGCATTTCTATCTCTGGCACCCGACCCCGGGTGGAGTCTCCAAACCCAGCAGATCCCTGCGGAGCACTCCCGCGCGGCTCCTCCCGGGGGAGGAAGGTGAGTCTCCCCGGATCTGCCGCTTGTTGGGTCCCTGCTGGAGGAGCAGTGGCCCGACTGTGCCGTGGATCACGGTTTATGGCAACCCCGAGCTGAGAGCCCGCGCCTGGGCTCCGCCTCTGCAGCCGGCTTCCCTGCTCCGTTACCTGGGAGCTCGGCCACACTCAGGCACCCCCAGTCTTTCTGTGACCCCGAGAGTCCTGAGACCACACTGTCACAGAGGGTTCCACCCCCCACTTAGCCACCAGAGCGACGTCCCTCAGCGGAGCCCACTTCTAAAAGTTCCGATTTTGTGCTCCGTGGCTCTATCACTTGCCAGAAGCGGCGGACAGAGGCCCCTCCCCCGCCATCTCTCCTCCCGAATATCGCCTCGGATTCACTTCCCCGCACGTCCTACCTTCCAGAAAGTGGTCGCTTTTCTGTTCAGAGAGTTGTTGCTCTTCTTTTCTTCGATCTCCTGTTGGGTTTGTAGGTGTTCAGAATGGTTTGATCCCTATCCAGCTGAATTCCTGAGAGGAGACGAAATCCAGGTCTCCTACTCCTCCGCCATCTTGCTCTGCCCCCCTCCTGTTAATCTTTTGTCAGTTTAATTCACACACCCCCATCACTCAATCTTAGAGGGTGGAACAAAAGTTATTTTTCCTCCTCTACATAACATATTTCATCCTGTTAGACTGTAATCAGTGATTCCATTATGAGACAGAAAAGAAGACATTTAATTCTTAAATTTACAATTCAAAGAATATTGCAACCTAAATGTGTAAATAGAGAAAGGGCAGTGGCGTTGGGGAGGGACTAGAGTCACTCATTCAACAAGTCCACGTGGGATATTTACTCTCCAACAGTGAGCTAGGGGTATGATATTCCTGAGGAATGGGCTCTTCAAAAGAGTCAGTAAATTACAATAAACGTTGTCTTCACTCTGCAACCCTTAACATTTTTGTTTTTTTTAGTTTAACACTTTTGGTTGGGCTTATTTAGATTTGGATAAAAGACACACCAGGGATACGGTGATAGAAACCTAAAATACAGGGCGCCTGGGTGGCTCAGTCGTTAAGCGTCTGCCTTCGGCTCAGGTCATGATCCTAGGGTCCTGGGATCGAGTCCCACATCGGGCTCCCTGCTCGGCAGGAAGCCTGCTTCTCACTCTCCCACTCCCCCTGCTTGTGTTCCTGTTCTCGCTATCTCTCTCTCTGTCAAATAAATAAATAAAATCTTTAAAAAAAAAAAAAAAAGAAACCTAAAATACAGGCATTTTGCAACAAGCACGTTGACACCTTCTCTTGAGACTTGGAGATTATTCCTCCAGGAGAGGCTCCATTACTGTGTGTCTCAGCAGCATAGCTGTGAGTAAAGTTGGGTTTCGCTGTTGGAAAATTTTAGAAGAGAAGCTGTATTAAATTTCTCAGTTGAGTAAGGAAAAGTGTCGTGGTGAATAAAGAATTGTCTTCTGACATGAAACTCAAACTATCAGATCCCTTAAGTCGGATTTTAGCAATTTATACTAGTTAAATAGGTTTTAGCAAGTCAAACATCTCCATGGAGCTGTGATTGTAGTATATATTTTTAATTATGGAGGCATTGAAAGCAATCTGCTCACATGAACCTTCCTTTAAATAGAATCATAAAGCAGAGCCTTTCACTCTGCTAATTCCTTTGTGTAGGGGGTCACCAAGTATTTTTAAGTGAGTCACTTTAGAGTGAATGGCTCATTGTAGGATAGAATTTTACCCTATTGAGGAAGAGTAACAGAAATCAAAGTAGCAAGGACCTTTGAGATTTTTGTCACTTCATTTTACACCTTTCTATTTCCTTTCTGAGAACAAATACCTAAAATGATTTAATGCCAACAAAAAACTGGAGCTGTTCACTGGGCAGTAGGCTGGTAATTGGCATTTGCAGGTTTAAAGGGATTAGGGCATTAGGTTAATTGGCATAATGTGAAGACAGATGCTTTATATTTTCAAACATCTTACGAGTTATTCCCTGGTGAACTTCCATCTTAATTTAACATTTCTGCAGAAGTTTGTAGTTTGAAAATGTTCATCATGATTTTTATTTGTTGCGTCTTTTCTGCGAGGTGGCTTGGACTCTCTCTCTGTATGCGTGAGTTATCCACATGTGGAGGATCTGGCACGTAGTTGACAGACGCTTCTGCCTTGGATGGCATGGGAGAACTACAAATTAAAATTTACCCTTGGTGTCTTAATATTCCAGAGGTCACACAGTGGCCTTTGTTTAATCACACCTTTCCCGCCAGTTAAACTAGTTTTAGGGAATGGTGCTTGAAAATAATAATGCCTACCAGGGGTTAAGGGTTTCCTATGTACCCAGCACTATACTAAGTTCTTCATGCATGTTGTATAATTTAATTTTCCTAACGGTGCCATGAGACAGCTACTCTCTCAGTTTTACAGAGGAGAAATCTGAGGCTTGGTGGAGTTCAGAACACCTAACTTGTGTATGAAGCCCTAGATCTGGGGAGTGAAGGGGTTGGTGTTTGAATCCAATGCCCTGCTCCCCAGAGTGATACCTGTCTTGCGGGACTAAGGATGGCTACGTTTCTTTAGCAGCTACTTAGTGCTGGCATTTGATGAAGCACTTTCTTTTTTCTTTTTTTAAATTTAAATTCAATTATCTGACATATAGTACATCATTAGTTTTTGATGTAGTGTTCAATGATTCATTAGTTGCATATAATACCCAGTGCTCATGATCATATCACATGCTCTCCCCAATGCCCCTCACCCAGTTACCCCATCCTCCCACCCACCTCTCTTTCCGCAACCCTCAGTTTGGTCCCCAGCATCCGGAGTTTTTTTCATGGTTTGTCTCCCTCTCTGATTTCTTCGCATTCAATTTTCCCTCCATTCCCCTATGATGCTCTGTGCTATTCCTTATGTTCCACATATGAGTGAAACCATATGATAATTGTCTTTCTCTGATTGACTTATTTCATTTAGCATAATCCCCTCCAGTTCCATCCACGTCGATGTAAATGGTAGATATTCATCCTTTCTGATGGTTGAGTAATATTCCATTGTATATATGAAGCACTTTCAACAACGTATTTTCCTTGAATGTCCCCAAACTACCGATGCAGAAACTGAGCTGGAGAGAAGTTCACGAACATACTTAAGATCACACAGCTCTTAAGGGGCACAGCTGAGTTTCAGAACAGATCACTCTGCCTCTGAAGCCCATTGCTATAACTGTATTCCCAGCTGTCCCCGTTGAAACCGGTTTCTCTTCGCGTGCGTCCTACTGAATGTAGCCAGTCCTTATTTGAATTGGAGACAGTCCCGCATATCTCTGAGTGACTAAGTGGTTTTATTTGGGAAGTTCAGAGCTTTCTCCTTCCTCTTTCCAGGATCTGTTCCCATTCTTCAGCATCCCATCTTTCCTGTACCTCATCTTTGGGTGACTAGAGCCTCCGATGCATCTCTTGTTTCTTCCTCCCCAATAAAATTACGTGTTGTAAAGACCACAGTAAGCTCCTTTGCAGCAAGTTACAAAGGGATAGTGCCTTAATGTTTGGCTCTTCCAAGAGTTATGGGCAATTTGCAGGGTTATTTTCCTGGCTGGAAACAGATTTTTCATGTGGTTTTCTTGGGATTCTTCAGAACGTAACAGTAGTTGACTCTCTTTACGTATATTAAGACCAGTTATTTGACTAGATGTTTTCATCCCCATTGGGGTTATCTTTTTCTGTGGGGACACTTCTGATTTTATAATGGAAGCCGGTGAGAGAATGGGACCGATTTCGTGGTAGTTCCCATTACCTTCATCATGATGCAAAAGGAAGCACACATATGGACACAGGAAAGGTAAGAGTTAGTTAAAAAACAAAATAAAGCAGAACTCCAAAACTGGCTCTCTCCCATTTTACCAAGTTAAGACTTCTCACTTGTCTAAGACAGAGCTTATCATCGGGTCCATTAAGTAAATGCCTGTAAGATGGCAGGTAATTTCAATGGGGTAGGGAGTTTATTTTCTCCAAAATTTCACCAGTAAACATCTAGTCATTTGGAATAATACATTTTTAAAGAAATGGAAATAATCTTTGGAGATATAAGCATATCATTTCCTGACAAAACTGCCTTATGGGAAAATACTCAACTTGCTCTCTTGGTGGAATTTGGTCTCTCATGATTTTTACTCTTTTTGTCTGTGTTGTGTTGCAGTGATTTCTTTAGACCCATCTTCCAGATCACTAATGCTGTCTTAAACTGAGAAAACCTGGTTGGTCTATTGGGTATTCAGTCTATCCATTGAGTTGTTCATTTCAATGACATCGTTTTTCATTTCTAGAAGTTCTATTTGATCCTTTTCCAGATCTGCCAGTTTTTGTGTATACTTTTAGCATTGTTTCCGTTCTCTTTATTTCTTTAATCATTTTAAGGTGCTTTAGAAAACATCATTGTTAAAAGAGGATATACCATTTGGCCTAGTCATCCTAACTTCTGCAAACTGATTCTATTCATAAATTAGCACATGTGCCCAAAGATCGATGTTCAAGGATATCTTGTTGAGTATGTTGGAGATGGCAAAAGATGGTACATGTGCTTCTAAATACTCTCTTTTATAATTGCCCTATTTTCTCCTGCCCTTGGGAATGCCAGCTCTCTCTGCTTGTTGTGTCTATTGAGTCTCCTTCATGGTGGTTAGTTTGTCAATTTTGGTTTGTACACTTTCTGGTGGGTTGATATTCAATGGGAAGTTTGTTCTGCTAGCACCGTCCCGTGTGCCTGGGATTGAGGAGGCCTCCCTTGACAGTGTTTTGTGTTCTGCATTTGCTTTTGCAGAGGCCACGGACACCGTCCTGTTTTGGACCCGTTTTACGGTTAATTTCTTGGCTGGAGATTTCTTCACTACTTGAATAGTATAACTTTAGATCTTGTAGCCTTTTGCATAGTCCATGGTTGGAGTTTCGATTTCTCAAGGACCCTGGAAGGATGCCTGGCTTTCTTGCTGCTCTCTGGTCTAGTGCACGGTTTAAATCCCACTTCTCAGAGATGGGGAGTCCCTGGCATGTTCCCCGTTTGGTGTTGCAGTCTCCATTCCAGCCCTCCGCCTTGTGGATGTTAAGCTCCTAGTTCCTGACCACTAGAGCTGACCTCTCTGTCCATCTCTCTTGAAGTGCAGAGACGGCCTTCTTTACTGACAGTACCTGGGGACTGCCCTTTCTTCGGAGCTCAGTTATGATGAAAACTTCCAAGTCACGTGTTGTCTGCGGTTTCCTGTGTTTGCAGCAGGAGTGAGCCTGCTTCCCTACCCCCCCGCCCCCCGCATCACATTACTTTAAGTTCCAGCCACATGTTTGCACTGAGGGATTTTGTCTGAGTTTGCAGATGGATGAAAGACTGACTTGGGACATGGAGCACCCCCAGCAGAGGGGGCGGCTGGGTGCCCAGGGGGGACCGACAGGAGCTGGGGGAGGAGGACAAGCTACATCGGTCTTCTGGGTGCAGACCAGAGAGGAAAACTGGGCGAGGGCACAGAAACGGAGACTGGAAGGCAGGGGAGAGCAGCTTCCTGTTCTTGCTTAGGGGCAACCCTGCCTTGGCTCTGCAGATGCATAATTCGCAGTTGTTTTTTTTTATCATGTTAGTACCCATACAGTACATCATTAGTTTTTGATGCAGTGTTCCATGACTCATTGTTTGCGTAGAACATCCAGTGCTCCATGCAGTACGTGCCCTCCTTCATACCCATCACCGGGCTAACCAATCCCCTCACCCCCTCCTCTCTGAAACCCTCAGTTTGTTTCTCGGAGTCCGTAGTCTCTCGTGGTTCGTCTCCCCCTCTGATGTCCCCCCCTTAATTTTTCCCTTCCTTCTCCTAATGTCCTCCATGCTTTTCCTTATGTCCCACAAATCAGTTCTCACTGAGCTGGTGACATTGACTCAGCCAGATCAAATGAAGGAGAATCTAAGGCGGCAAAAGCAGTCACGTGCTGAAAGGTCAGGGTGATTTCTGCTCATCTTGTGTGATTTTTATGGTGGGTAAGTTTGTTCCTTTTCCCACCACCCTGCTTCATTTTTAAACCAACCTCACATACTTCTTCTTTTTTTTAAGAGCAGTCTTTTGACAAGGCTTCTTGATTCCAAATCATTCTGCACCTTTTCCATTGGGACTGGTAGGAGCAAAGGTAGGAGGTCCCCATTCCTGAATTTTCCTTTAGTGACGTTAGGAACAGAAGGACATTTTGACTGTTACAGTAGCAGGAGCTATTCCTTCTGCAGTCTTCTAGATTTTACTTTCTGAGTTGCAATGTTCTGCTTATGGCAACTGCTTCTGAAGCAGAAGCTTTGGCTGTCTGTTCCGACATCTGTTGGAGGCTACTGTCGATGTTGATCGGAGGTGAGCTCTCTTTCCTAGGAGGTCATACCGTCAGCCTTATGAATGCTCATCATAGGGTGAATCCTGAAATGAAACAGGAGTGAGTGGAACTTAAGTATTAACCCAAGTGACGAAGTGGGTGGAGAGCACATACTGACTTTTATCTTTAGACTCTTGTTGGTCCATCTCTCTCCTGCCGTCTCTTCGCGGCCTGCTCAGCAGTAACCTCCCCTCCCTGCCCCGCGCCAACTCTCCCCTCCCCGTGGCTTTTGGGCTGCCTCTCTCTGCTTAGCTGATCCTGCAGGCCAGACCAGACTCACCTCAGAAGTCAGGGTCCTGGCCATGTGGGGTCTCCAGTGCATGCAGAATCAGTCATGGGAGCCATGGGTCCAGCCTGGGTCTTCCTTCCAAACGAGCCCTCAGCCCCATGTCATCTGCAGCCCCTGGAAGCAATAGAAAAAGAGGAGTTTTGTCGTCCTCTTAACAACAATCGTGATAATAATAATTATAATAATACAACAGCCCACACTGGCCAAGTGCCAACAACCCGGTGAGCTGGGACTCTTACTAGCCTCATCTGACAGATGAGGGAACAGAGGTGGGCTCAGCAAGACGCCCAGAATCACACAGCTCCCTGGTGGAGGAAGGGCCTGGATTAGATGCAGTGTGTCTCACTCTCCAGAGGTGCATCGCCTCTCACGTGCGGCCTGGCGCCAGTCCCTGTCACTCGGCTACCCTGCAGGTGGAGCTGCCCGCCCTTCTCCCTTCTTCCAGGCAAGGAACTCAGGGGCTGGGCTTTCCGCCATACTCACCACTCTGCTTCTCCACGATGGCTGAGAGTTTTAGCTTGTTTCCGAATCTGGTTATGTCTTTGTAATGTTTCTCTTCTGTTTTCCCTCATTGCAAATTGTGTTTGGACAGAGGAGAAACCCCAGAAAATAGACTACCAGGCTGTCTTGACTGGGAGGGTCCTGTGCCTTCCTGGTGGGGAGTTTTCATTCATTCATTCATTCATTCATTCATTCATTCAGCATGATCAACTGTCTCCCTCCATCAGGCTCCATGCTGGGCAAAGTGCAGTGTTTGTCTTAGGGGAGCTCAGGGTCTGCTGTGAGGAGTTAGATGTGGTTTCTGGGCTGTCATCCAGACTCAACTCTTCCTGGGGTGAGCGAGGCCGGGGGGAGGATGGGGAGACATTGGGGAAGACTCTGGGACAGAGGCTGCAGTAAACCTCCTCCAGGTAGACAAACAGGGGGAAAGTTGTTCCAGGCAGAGAACCAGCATGTGCCCAGGCTCTGAGGTGAGGGTGACCGTGGTGAGCTGGGGGCAGGCCAGTAAAACGCACTCTGGGGGGTCGAATGACCCGGAACTGGGAAGGGAGCCCAGGCCTAGGATTCAAAGGGCCTTGGGGAGCTGGCTAAGGAGACCAGATTTTGTTTTGTCACTGTTACAGGTGCCAACAAATAATAACAAACTAGGAGTCTGCTATTTGGGTAATTTCTCTTTGAGGAAATTGTATTCTCCATTTGTACAGCTAATAAAACAGGAATTGTACTCATATATCCTACTCTCCTTTAGGAATAAGGCATGAAGATAGAGAAAGACATAAAGTAAACAATCACAGGTTTGAAGAACTTTGGGGAGGGTGGCCTTTTTAAACTCGCTCTTTTGAGATTCCTCTCTGAGTGCTTTGTCGGTCTTTAAAAACACTGCCAGAAGATATTTAAATACTCTCCCTAGTGAACTTCTCATGAGTATGGAGGAGCAGGGTTTTTTTTTTTGTTTGTTTGCTGTAGAGCTTTTGCAGTTAGGGAATATTTGAGAAATTATTTTAAAACCCCAGGAAATATATGTATTTTAAAAATATGGTTCACTGCTTATTTTTTCTCCAAATCTTTTAATTTTCACTTCTCCCTTGAAACTTACCCATATAAATGCAAGGGAAGTTGGTGATTGTAGCTTTTTTCTTTTTTAAGATTTATTTCCTTATTTTAGAGAGAGAGAGATTGAATGCAAGCAGCCGGGGGCAGGGGCAGGGGAAGAGGGGGAGGGAAAGAATCCCAAGCAGACACCCTGCGAAGCATGGAGCTCGATGGGGGGCTCAATCTCAGGACCCTGAGATCATGACTGAGCCTAAATTAAGAGTTGGCCACCCAACCGCCTGAGCCACCCAGGCGCCCTGGGTGATACCTTTTATGGTGACCTATAAATGAAACCTGTTCTCCAGACACAGTCAAGGTTTAGGGGAGGAAGATGTGAAATATATTTACGTAAACTGTGCTGTCCTCCAGGATGCTCCGTGTAGAAAATTCTAGCATTATAAAGGTTTGGGGCTCACGGTTCTTCTTATTCTACTTGGTCATAGTTTGGAAGGGCCTACAAGGTATAAAGCCCAAGAGCCATTTTTTTTCTCCTTTAAATGCGTCTGTTGGTTGATCATACCGTAGGCACAGCTGTAATGGGTTATTTAACTCCGTGTCCAGCCCCTGCTGGCTGAGGGTCATGGGTCTTATAATCCAACGGTAAAACTTCAGCCTGTACTCTGTTATAGGAATTGACGGGTACCCGAATCCCACAACCAGCAAAACATGATTTTGCCCAAGGAAGCGTTTACCAACGACTTCCATTGTTAACGGTTGTTAACGGTATCAGGATCTTGGTGAGCAGACATTTTGACTTTACGTGAATAGTTGTGCCCATGTAGGAGCCCATTATCTTATTGTAATATTCAGTTTTCTTCCCGTTCTCTTAATTGAAATGAAGCTGCCCCTGATGCTTTGGGGCAGTGAAAGCTTTATGAATATTTTAAACTCTCGGCTGCCCGAGGGATTGATTCTTTGTTTTCCCAGCTTTATCTGGTACTCGTCTGTGTGGGCTGTCTCTTGTTTCTGTCTGCAGCTTAATGCTATTAACCGTGTTCTATCAATCCAGCCCACGTGTGACGGCGGAGCACTGATTCGCCTCTCCGGATCCCTTTGACTTTGAAATTGACTGGTTCCCTAGTCCGTAAGTCATTTATTCCAAAAGGGTCATCAAAATAATAGCATTAATGATTTTCCACTATGTAGGCCTGCTATGTGAATTTAGCTCATGGAAATTGCTAGGCAAGCAATGTGTGGCTGAACAGGCCTATTCTTACCTTGTTGACCAAATAATTTCATAAAAGCCCACCACTTTCAAATTTAGCCCCAAGCCCCCGTGGAAAAAACTTTACAGTTCAATTAGCAGCAGATAAATTGCATGATGCCTGTAATCAGAAAAACTGGCATAAACTCAATGTTCAATTACTACCTCTAACCTCTTCCTACTTCCTGATGTATCCCCTTAAAGCCACTGAGGATTCAAGGATGATAATTAATTTTTAGGGTGAATTAAAAAAGAAGTATTCTGACTATAACCAGGACTGATTTTTAGCTGGTACTCAGCATTATGGTCAAAACCCACACTGGTTGTTTGTGATTTTCTAGCTAGTCTGTGCCACTGTTGATTTGTTCTAAAATACTTTGACTTTTTAACTTGCAAATAATGCCATGCATGATTTTTATGTGTATTTTTTTAAAAAATATTTTATTTATTTATTTGAGAGAGAGAGAGCATGAGTGAGGGGAGGAGCAGAGGGGGAGGGAGAGGGACAAGCCGACTCCACCCTTGAGCCCCACACGGGGCTGGATCCCGGGACCCTGAGATCATGACCTGAGCCGAAACCAAGAGGTAGACACTCAACTGCCTGAGCCACCCAGGCGCCCCATGATCTTTATGTGTATCTTAACTACATTCCATCTGTACCCAAATCTGTACGCCCTTATATTGTTGTCTACACCGATACTTGCTGTTTTGCCTACCTGTTCGCTCTGTTCTCTGCCCAGCCCTTACCCATTGCCTGTCACCCTGTTAGTGCTCAACAGGGTTCTTGGTTGAACAAATGGAAACACATAATCTCAACGTCTTCTGTTTCTACTTTTTGTACATTCCACCAGCTTGGACTTGGAAAATAAATTTTTGCAAGTTTTATAGAATAATTTCATTGTATGCATGTTTTTGTTGAAGGTGACATTGAATATTGAAATAGGTGATTTCAATATAGAATGTTCAACAGAATTGAAAAAAAAAAAGAATTCTCAAGACTAGGGCAAAGTGAGGGACCTCAGGGGCTGGAACCAGGAGCATCGATGCCCACAACATCCTTGTTGCATCATTCAGCTGTCCTCTACCCCTCAGCTGCATTCTCCCTTCTTGAGCACAGACTTCCTTCACATGATGGGAACGTGCCTGCAGGCAGCTCCTGGATTGTCCAGGAACAAACATCAAAGCAAAGAGAGCTTTACCTTTTAACCTGAGATTGCAAAATGAAGTCACAGAAAGGATGCTCGTTGGCCTGGCTTCATGTCATGTGTCCACCCCTCGGGAGTATCGTGGCGGGGGAGTAATGATTTATGACCCCCCTCAGTGTTCAGAGGGGTGCTGTGGCTTGTCCTTGCCTCGGCCGTACATAACACAGCGTAGTGTAATAATTTCTTCACCAGCCCGCCGTCTCCACTGGGCTGGGGACTCTTTGAGGGTCGCGACCGTGCCTGGTCACGTTTGAAGATATTCATGTTAAGACATGAATGCCTGGTACTTGCTAAATGAATAAACTTAGAAAGTAGAGTCTAGCGGAGTTGAAGCGCAGAATATCTTTGGATGACATGTGTCTTTTATTATCCACTTGCAACACAAAGCTGTTAAAGCTGATAAACTTTGTTGTCTGGTAGATAGAATGGCCTGCACGCCTTTGGGGAGCTTGAGGCCTCAACAGGGCAGCCATATCTGTTAGTCTGACTATGATCAGTCCCTTCCTGGTGGACGCATCATCTGCTCCCTTGCCATCTCCACCCGTTGCTTCCGATGGACCCGTCAGAAGGCCTCTTCCGTTTGACAACCCTTTAGGTATTTGGAGATAGATGTTGCCCTTCATCTTGGCCTTTCTCCAGAGAACACATCCTTGATTTTCCAGCCATTCCTCAGTGAGCAGGATTTCTGGATTCCCCCCATCCTGGTTACATGCTCCCTACAAACTTTTGGGTGTGTCCGTGGCCACCTTCAGATGTGATGCCTGGAACAAAGTGCAGACACCCAAGATGTGATTTGACTTGTGCAGAATTTACTATGGGATGATTGTACCCTAGGATGATAATCAGTGGCTTTAGAAGGGGAATGCTTTCATAAGGGAACTTTACACAAAGTCCACTTTGTATAATAAAGAAAGGGGATCTTTTTCTGGTTGAGGGGAGTTTTCTGGACTCCTGTCCGTGTTTTCCCTCCTCATATATGGTGGTGGCCACTGAAACATTTGGTGGGACTCTGAGGGTTTGGTGGTCCACCTCAACCCGAAAAATGTGTTGTTAGAAAATGTGTTACATGTTTTTATGGAGTCCGAGTTTGCAGACACAGTAGGTTATATTAAGTTTAAGTGCTTCTGAAATTTCCATTTATCTTCACATGAATAGCTGTCAGGTCACATCTTCCAATCCTATAATGCAGGACTCCCCATGTTTTCCTATTAGATTTAATTTTGTTGATCTGTATCTTGGCCTGTCATGATCATTTTGGGTCTTGAATTTGTTATCCATTTATTTATTTATTTGCTATCTTTCCCATCTTACCATGATCTGGGTATTTGACAATGGCCTATCTATATGGTATCCAATTATTTTCATAAGTTTATTGAAATAGATAGGGGCCAATGAGAGCACCTGTTCTTCAAATTTGACACCCAGACACTGGTGAGCATTTTGGGGGAGGGGAGAGAGTTCAAAGACATTCCTGAAACTAAACCAACCATCTTTTGCCCCAGAACTTTCCATCTGGATCAGTATCATCACTTGTACACCTACCTGTGCCCAAAATCCAGGCACAGTCTCGATTCCTTCCTTCCCCTTAGCACATGTTCCCAGTTGTTGGCCATGTTCTGCTGATTTTCCTTGCTCACTGTTGGGAAGGTGCCCTGATTTTCATCTCTCTACCACAATGCTTGTTCAGCTTCTGCTTTGCTCTCCACAGGCAGGAGTAACCTCCTCTTAACACGTATCCTTCCTTCTGGAGGACCCTGAGATCATGACCTGAGCCGAAGGCAGACACTTAACCAACTGAGCCACCCAGGCACCCCTCATCTGGTCTTTAATAGATACTCAGTAAATATTTGTTGAGCAAAGTAATGGACAAATAAACCTACTTAAATTCATATAATCATTTTATTTCCCATCCCAAATTTTACCATCATATACACAAAGCTCTGGACCAGTGAATCCATGAACTAGTATGTTGAGATGCAAATACTCTGTTTGATATTTTCTTCATCTATCAAACTAGCAACCTGGTGAAAAGGGAAAGAAGTTTTCTCATTACTGATTGGCTAAGTGAACTTATTTCGGACCTTTTTCCATTGCTGCGTCTTTTCTTAAACGCCCACAGACAATTCTGGAAAGAATGTGCTTCTAATTAAACTGCCCGAGTGGACAGCTCTTTTTCCATGGTTCTTTCTTTCCAGTAGCCTCTGACAATCAAGCCTGGGGTAAAATAGCATGGATTTATTGACTGCTCTCTGTGATGCTGTAAGATGCGCCTCCTAACACTAAGCACTTTATAATCTCATTGAGAGAAGGTGGCATAAATACGAAACAGGTAACAGTAAATCCAGCAAGTGGTCAAGGATCAAAAAGCATGGCACAGACGATAAGCCTCTGGCATTTTTACGAAATAGCAGTGACTTAAGCAAACAAAAAGCAAGCAGACAACCACGCCACGTGACAAATGGGCAGAGACTCCAGGGAAGAAGCATCATATTCGTTCCAAAGGGAATCAGGCATAGGTCCAGGACACAGACCCTCCCTTGATTTCGTGTTGAGCTAATTGTGAGGCTACGAGGGTGATTGTAGAAATGCACATAACCACACGCCTAAATGTAAAAATGATGTAACTTTTTGGAATAGTGGCAGACGATTTTATCAGAACTTTCTGATGAAGTCAGAGAGCCATTGTCATCAGATAGAACACCTCGCCTCCTGAGTTTGTGCCGGTTGAAAACAGGTTAGATCTAGGGGAAAAAAAACCAGAAAGAATTCAACATGGAAAAAGCCACAGAGTGCTGCCCGGGATAGTCATGCTGTTCTTAGTTGAGTCTGGGAACGCCAGTCCCTGTGTTGATCCTAGGCAGACACAGAACAGAAAGTTTGCTAGGTTTTCCTATGGCCAGAAGGAAGTATAATCTGAAACAAATATACTTTTTCAAGAACTCCATTCATTCATTCATTCATTCATTCACCTTTAGGAACTATTTATTGAGCAGTGACTCTCTGGACGGCACTCTGTTGAGCTCTAGAGACTGTTCCGTGATCGCTAAAGTAACAATATGAATTGATAATTCACGTTGACTCCCCCCCGCCCCCCCAATAATATTTTGCCTATTAGCCGGATATAGCATACTGTAGATTAAGGAGCATTGCCTGTGTAAGTGAGAAATGTGGGTCTAGTCATGCCTTAGGCAAATTATTCAACAATTCTGCTCTCGACTGGAAAATGAAAGGGTTGAACCGTTTGCTTTCGACAGTCCTTTGAGGCTCTAAAATATAATGATCTAATTAATTCTGATGGCCTTCTGGCTCACACTTGAGTGTTTGTGAGTTGGTTTAGTGCCTGAGCATGCTGATTGAGTTGACTTTGCGAACCGGCGTAGGAGACCAAGTTCTGAGATTCGGTGACAATTGTGCTCACGTAAACGAGGAAATATCCTGTGTGTAGGGGAGCTGTAAACGTTCACGGGTCGGGTGGTGGAACACAGGACGAGTTAATATTATGCTGTGGGAGAACAGTTAAAATATTTCTGAGCCTGGTTAATTGAGATGCGGTGCTTTGATTTTATGGCATTTCATATGAATATGTTTTTAAATGCAGTGCTTGAGTACCTGGATATTACTGATGTCTCGGACATAGATCTTTTCATATATGCGGCCGCAGATGAAATTGCTGGATAAAGTTTAAACTGTTCCATCAACAAAATTGAGCATTTAAGTAAAAGAAATTTATACAAGTGTGCGTATATAATTATATACATTATAATCTTATATATATACATCTATGTAATTACCAAAGTCACATAACAAATATTATCTCAAAGTCATTTTTGAAAGGGAGTATTTTAATGTTCTCAGTGAATAATTTCTCTCTGCCTGAGAGCTCCTGTTGAATCCTGGGAAATAGAGGAGAAGATAAAAATTATTTAGATTTGCAACTTCTTGTCATGGGAGGTGAAGGCCTTTTTACTATTATTATTAATGTGATGGGAATACTTCCACCACGTCGTGCTCTGCACAGCATCCCGAGAACAACCTTTTCATCATATAAATAATTACAGTTCTGGTTTTTTTTTTTTTTTGATGCCTCCTGCCGTAACTTCCCTCCAGCTCTCCACTGCTTTCCATTGGAGTGTGGAGAACAGCACTCTCTACTCAGATGAAGGTTTCCCCAGGTAGTGACAGAAGGTAGGTGCTCACCTCAACGAGACCCAGGTCTGAGCTGGGTGGAAAGAAGTGTTTCAGGAAGCAGCAGCAAGTTCTTTTTTTTTTTTTTTTAAAGATTTTTAATTTATTTATTTGACAGAGAGAGTCACAGCGAGAGAGGGAACACAAGCAGGGGGAGTGGCAGAGGGAGAAGCAGGCTCCCCGTGGAGCAGGGAGCCTGATGCGGGGCTCAATCCCAGGACCCTGGGATCATGACCTGAGCCAAAGGCAGACGCTGAACGACTGAGCCACCCAGGCGCCCCAGCAGCAAGTTCTTTTAAAAGCAAACTGCTTGCATGGAGAAATGGCAGTGTTTGTGCAGAGAAAGAATTGCTTCTGGCCTGGTATCTTTTCCTTTTTCGGGTTACCTGCTTCTGCAACCAGGCCCCTGGCCTGCACCTCAGAAAGAACACCCCACGTATGATGATACTGAAGGCGACCCTGGGCCACACTCTTGGGGGGGGGGGTACGGCGGGGGGGGGGGCGGCGAGCAAGTCAGGCAAGATGTTTGCTCTTAGGGGGTGAACACTCTAGTGAAGGAGACAGGTAACAAAGTGGGAAACAGGTGCAGAGACCGGACGGGGCAGGGAACAGTGATGCCAGGAAGGAAATGCAGCAGGACGGGGTGCTGTGCCCTGGGGGTATGTGTTCTCCATGTTCCCCTCGCTTGTCTGGAATCATCTGAACGGAGGACCAGTCGTGGGTCAGGCAAAGCATGTGTCTCGTAAGCTCCCCCTTTCTGTGTCACTTGGCCCCTCCGTGGTGACTTCTCCCAGTTTCTCCTGGGTCCCTGGTGCTGGCCCCGACCACATGGCATGGAGCATGGCCCGGGCAGAGTATCTGCTGATGAAAAGAATAACTAGACAGTCTTAAGATTTAAAAACAATGAAGATGGTTGTAGAGGAGAATTTTTTTCTAAAAGATTTGATCTTTTTGCATATAAATGAAATTTAGGGGTAGCTTTTGTAGTGAAAAGTCTATACCCTCCTAATACTTGGTAACTTTTTCTTTGTTTGCTCCCACCTCAGGACCTTTGCACCAGCCATTCCCTCTGCCTGGAATATTTTCCCCTCAGACACCCATTCCTCGTGCTTTGCAGGTCTTCCTTAAAGTGTTATTTTTTTCAGCGAGGCCTACTCTGGTAGTCTGCTGAAATTGCATCCTCTGGCAAGTACTTCATAGCTCTTGGATGATGTCATACTTTTCTTTGTTGTGTTTTTGTCTCTCTCTCCTTTGTCCCTCCTCCCTCCAAGCTCCATGAGGCCAAAGATCTCTGCTTTTGTTCACGCTCTGCATTCCTTGTACTTAGAACCAGGCCTGACACGGAGTACTAGGTGCCTAATAAAAATTGTTGAATTCACGAAAGGTTAAAGAAAGGATTTCTCAAATGTCCCTCTTCTTAAAAAATCTCAAAAGGGCTGTTTGCTTTTGGGACTTAGGGGATAGTTCAGAAGTGCTAATCCTTTTCTGGTCCAGGGAGGAGGGGAATGTGGTCCGGGCAGCCGCCCGGGTCGGGCAGGGAAAATGGTATGACTGGGAGTTGCCCAGCAGTGGGGTGTGGGCTCAGCACCCCCTGGCTTCTCCTGCAGTCCCTCCAAGATTAGTGACTGTTAAGTGTGGACATGGGAACTCGCCTCTCTGGCTGGTTGGTTTTGAAGGCACATGTATAAAATAATGTAACCGAGAGATACTTAACGATTCACCTTCATTTACTGGTTGTTTGAAGACATGGTCATAAGTGTTGGGACTTAAAAAAAATCATATTAGAATGTCAGTGTTGTGAGGAAAACAGCTTTTCTATTTGACTAGCTGATTTACTGTAAAAATGACTTGAAAACCTTCTCTCGAAAGTTTTAGTGGGAATGCAATCGGCAGTATAATGGCCCCCAAGGAGCCACATCTTCATGCCCAGGATCCATGAATGTGTTATGTTATGAGGCATGGGGGGATTAAGGATGCTGATCAAATGACCTTAAAACAGGGAGTGGTCCCAAATTATGTTGGTGGGTCGTAGGGGTTCTTTAAATGGCGGGGGGAGGAGGCAGAAGAGTTGACATTGTAAGAAACTCAACGGTAGGTAGGCCCTTGCTGGCCTTGAGGATGGACGGGGGCCACGAGCCTGGAACGAAGGTGACCTCTGGAAGCTGGAGACATCAGGAAGACCGATTCTTCCGCAGAGCCTCCAGGAAGCAAGGCAGTGCTGCTGACCCCTGGGTTTTAGCTCCATGAGACGCATCTCAGACTCTGACCTCCTGATCTATGAGATAATAAATGTGTGTGGTTTCAGTTTGTTACTGCCACAATCAGAAACCAGGACAGGGCGAGCAGGGGCCACAAACCTGCCTCCGCATCTTTCCACCATGTGTCTCCTTCACAGTGTCGTGATTTCCAGTGTTCCAGGGAAAATGAAAAGCTACGCACAGAACCACAAAGCACCTGAGGGGCCTGTGGCTGCCACGCCTGGCAGGTGGCCACTGGGGACCTCGCCCAAGGATCGCGGTCCAGCCCCTCTCTCCTCCACTGTGGCTCAGGGACAGCACCCAGAAGTTCACAGAGTGGGCCCTGCCCCGGGAAAGACCGCAAGCCGTGGCCGCTCCCCCAGCCCTGGGCCACATGGAGGGGCCCACGTGGGGAATGTGGAAAGTCAGCACGCAGGGCTGCTCTTGGAGATCTTCATTAGCAGATGTTTAAAAGTCAGCATTCCAAAATTACTCGCAGAAGCTTATAAATATGAATTTCCTGTAATTCTCATTTTATAAGAACTCCTATCAGCTGTATCACAGCTTGAAAAATACCAAAAACGCATTAGAAAAATCTTTCTGCTTAAAGCTGGATTGATCCCACATTTCCATGGCAAAAGAAGGCCATTACACGGCAGGCAGTAAAAGCTCCATTTCTGAGAGTTTGAGAAAAAACTCAAAATAATTCACTTCTACCCAGGCCATTTGACAGAGGTTAGAATTTTCCTTACAAAATAAAAATGAATTCTCACCCCCTGCTGCTCGAAGTCTCCCAATTAATGCTATAAAAAGTGCCTTCATTTAAAAAGCCAATGTGTAAATTTCTCCAAGCTGGGTGCAGACCTTTCTTCAAACTTTACTGTAACCTTTTGATCCTGTCTGCAGTAGGAAGAGGCTTCCAGATTCCAAAAAGAAGCCAGAACGGATCTCCCCCTAATTATTTAAGAGCGAAACCCCTTTCTGTTCCTCAGGTTCCGTTATGTAAGTTGCTGATAATCCCCAGATAATCCGCTGCTATGTGTGTTTCATCGAGATTAAGAAGCCGGCCAGTGTTCTACCTATGGATTGCAACGGGTGTTTTTGCACAAACCGCAGAAGAGAAGGAAGAGGATGAGGGAGAAAAAGTGAACAGTGTTCTTTTTTTTTTGGCCTCGAAAGGCTCTTTTGAGATGGCATCAGCAGGTGTGAGAATCACCATCTTTGAACAATTGTTAAGCAGCGAGCAAGTCTGGGTCTTTTATCTCTCCCTTCCCACCCCAATAGGTTAATGAGAATTTCCCGGGGCTAAGGGTGCTGGGCATCTTTGACATGCCCCCTTGGGTTTACTGGATCAATCGGGGCACGGTCAGCTGTGCACCTGGAGCTGGCGAGGTCAGCGGAAGAATGGGCAGGCCCGTCTGTAGCCTGTGCTGGTAGAAAAGCAGTGGGCTGGTTCTGTCATTCTGTCCTCCTGCCCAGCCTCTTGTTAGGGCAGGCTGGTGTGGAGAGAGTTGCCAGGAATAATCTGGGGCAGTCATGGTCAGGTTTTGGCACAGAACAGATGGGACCCAGGGGCGTGGCCATGGTCCGGGAGGGTCCCAGCATCTCCGCTGGATTGCCAGGGCTCTCCGGTAGCCCTTCAGCGGGTCCAGCTCTATCCCCCACCACCCCTCAGTAGGATCCCGGGAGACGGGTCCCTTTCCTTGGGTCCCTTGGTTACCCCTGCTCCGGCAGTGCTCCGTTCTTGCTTGTAATTCCTGCCTGGAATGTCCCAGTGCTCGGCTTCTCTTCTTCAGAGTCTCATGCTCACTGACCTGAACCTTTAGCATCTACGTACTGACTCACAAACAGGCATCTGGTACGGAGGCTCGTTTTCCAAAAAGGTGTCTGTGTTACTTACCGCTTAATGAAGTCAGTACATCGTGCTGCAGTTTTGTGGGTACCCTGCCATCATCTCAAACCTCTTGCCTTGGTTTTGGTGATGTGCTGTCTGCTGTCTTCCCTTCTACCTTCCTGTTCCTCCTCAGGCTGAGAAGAAAGATCAGCCTGCCTCTCTGTCTTCAAGTGTGGTGTCCCCTTGGCGAGGTCAGAGGCCCCCCCCTTGGGTTCTGCATCTCTAGCCTCCATCTCTCCCTGGAGCACCAGTCCTGCATCCCAGCTACCTGCGGAATCTCTTCGCTGATGCCACTGGATTTTCAAGCCTAGAAGACCCTGAATCAAACCATGCTTTGTGTCTCCCTCCAGACACATCTTCCTTATGTATCTTACTGAGACGCCTACGTGAGAACCCTCGGCGTCCCCCTTCAGCTGTGTTTCTTCCTGGCTACATCCCGCAGGGCGCTGTTTGGTCCCTTTCCAGCATATTCTAGAGTCATCTGTGCTCCCCACCGCCATCACCCTGGGTCCTATTCTCTCTACCCGTGGGCAGCCCTGGCTCAGGTGTTCTCAGCCCCCAGCCTTCTTCCCCTTTATTCCTGATAGCTGCACGTTATTGTCTGAAACACAGATGGGATCGTGACTCCCTCCTGGAAATGTCAGTGGCATCTTGCTCACCAGAGCCAGGCCCGTCTCTTGTGTGTCGCTTGTGGGTCTTGGCGGGTCTGCCCTGTCTTCACTGCTCATGCTCGTCGTGCAGGGGACGGTCCCGCCACCGGCCTTGTGAATGCCTTGCAGGACGCAGCTAAAATTTCAGTGTCTCTGTGAAATCATCAGTAGGCCTTCAGTCAGAAACAATCACTCTTTTTTTTTCAGGGTACCATTAGCTGTTTGCACCCCCTCATTATGGTATCGATTACATAGAATGTGTTTTTATTTATTAACATGATCTATCTGAGGCCAGGGTGCACATCTTTTGTTCATCTTTGTGTCCTGAATGCTAGGACGATACCTGCCTGGATCACGGAGGGTGGGAGTGGGTATCAATAAAAGTCTCTCAATCAGTGGATGTTCATTTCCAATAAAAACACAAATCCACCACTGGACAAATATTATGTGTTAAACTTCTTTTTTTTTTAAATTTATTTATTTGACAGAGAGAGAGAGAGAGATAGCGAGAGCAGGAACACAAGCAGGGGGAGAGGGAGAGGGAGAAGCAGGCTTCCTGCCGAGCAGGGAGCCCGATGTGGGACTCGATCCCAGGACCCTGGGATCATGACCTGAGCCGAAGGCAGCGGCTTAACCAACTGAGCCACCCAGACGCCCCTATGTGTTACACTTCTAAAAGATCCTTATACAATGCCGAACATACATGTGACAAAGAATAAATACTTGTTGACTAATTTGTGATTAATACTGTAAGCAAGGGGCGCCTGGGGGGCTCATTCGGTTGGGCATCCAACTCTTGCTTTCGGTTCAGGCCATGATCTCAGGGTCATGGGATCGAGCCCTGTGTTGGCCTCCTTGCTGAGCACGGCGTCTGCTTGTCCCCCCTCGCCAGCCCCCCACAACTTGTACTCACGCGCTCTCTCTCTTAAATAAATAAATAAAATCTTATTTTAAAAAAAGACTTTAAGCAAGAGGGAATAGCACCGCAGGAGACAGGTGTATAGTTGAAAGATCAGATGCAGATGTTTCCCTGACGTGTGCTAGAGTACCGAGTCCCGCTGTGTTATGATTTGGTGTGATGCGCTGTTTTTTTTTGTTTTTTGTTTTTTACTGCTCTGACATTAGTGGGGGCACATGTATTTATTTATTTTTATTTTTTATTTATTATTTATTATTTTTTTAAGATTTTATTTATTTGAGAGAGAGAATGAGAGAGAGAGCACATGAGAGGGGGGAGGGTCAGAGGGAGAAGCAGACTCCCTGCCGAGCAGGGAGCCCGATGCGGGACTCGATCCCGGGACTCCAGGATCATGACCTGAGCCGAAGGCAGTCGCTTAACCGACTGAGCCACCCAGGCGCCCGGGGCACATGTATTTAAAGTGGGAAGTTAATTGCCAGGATTTTGGAGGAATCTTTATTTAGGTTGAATTAGGTGGTCAAATTAAAAAAGAAAAAGGAGTTTCAGACTTAACCAAAGAGCTGTAGTCTCAGAACATGCATATCCGTGTGTGTGTGTGATCGTGTAGGCAAAACTTCCCATCGAAAGGGGCGCCTGGGTGGCTCAGTTGGTTAAGCGACTGCCTTCGGCTCAGGTCATGATCCTGGAGTCCCGGGATCGAGTCCCGCATCGGGCTCCCTGCTCGGCGGGGAGTCTGTCTCTCCCTCTGACCCTCCTCCCTCTGATGCTCTCTGTCTCTCATTCTCTCTCTCTCAAATAAATAAAATCTTTAAAAAAACAAAACAAAACAAACAAACAAACAAAAACTTCCCATCGAAGGCTCTCTTTATGTAATGTATAGAACATCAGCAAATCACGGGCTTGCCAGCATTAGAAGTTCCCTACCAGTTAAGTGAAGAGCTGAGCAGTCTGACTGGTGTGGCATGCTGGTTGCATCTGTCTGTAAACACAGATACGTGTGCCTAGATGTACATGTGCACACTCATTTGTGTGCGTGTATGTTTATGCAGTTAAGCTGCATGCGTTTCCACACCAGGGACAGACTTGTTCATTTACTCGTGTCTACTTGCCTGTTCTAGATCGATCACGCGTAACAAGTTGTTCAACGCACAGCAGATACTCGAGAATGACTTACTGACAGCCTCATCATCTGTGTACGTCTCATTGAAATGGAGCAAACATTTTGTTCCACTTTAACGTTTTTAAGAAGCACCTGGAGTCCCACAGCAGTGATGCATTGACAAGTTTTTGTTGGGGCATAGATTCATCAGCCACTTACAAAAATGTGGGTGTCAGGGGAACCCCTGAATTGGAGGAGGGAAACCTGAGAGCAGAAAACGTGTTTATGACTTAGAAGAAAGGTCTTTACCCCCAGGGCTCTCCAGGCCATCTTGGAGGAGTATTTCTAAAACACATTATCTGCCGGAAACACATACCCGCACGTTTATTTTTTTATTGATTGATTTCATGGCCCTGTTAGATGCTAAGCATCCAAAGATGAGTAAGACGTGGTCCCTTCCAACAGGGCCTTCACAGTCAGGTGCATTAGCCTTTACAGTCTGGGTGGTGGGTGCTCCCTGTGACAGGCGGGTCCACGGGGCCGTGGGATTGCAGAAGAGGAATAGCTAAAAGCAGACCCAGGGGCTGGGACGAGGGAAGACTCAAGGAAGTGTGGGGAGTCAGGTGGTCGTGAGTGGCTCCCTGCCATCCTTAGGACTACATCCTTCGCCCCCGAGAGGGGCTTACGAGATCTTTGCCTTCTGGCGGCTTTCTCCCTTCTCATTTTCAAGCACCAGCACACACCGCACGTGTGGGTGGGCACACACGTGTGCTCGTGCTTACACACACACCCGCCAAGTGCTTCGGCTGCAGAGAACGGAGCAGATCATATTAGTAAAGCCTCAGGTGTCACTGGCTTCCGTAGAAGAGCGCTCCGCCCGCGACCTCTCTAATTGCTCGCCTGCAAGTCGTGCTTCAACCTAGCGGAAACTTTCTTCAGTTTTCAACTTCCAGGGGCACACGCTGCCCTTGACCTCCGGAAGGTTGCATCTAGCTTCCTCCCACTTGGCCTCTTGGCCCCTCCTGTGTCACTTCACACGCGTGTGACCTGGACGTGTTCCTCAGATGCCCTCTGCCTCGATTTCCTCTAGTATAAAATGAGATGACAATAGTATTATTATTAACACAGCCTTGTATCCACTGAGTTAATAGATGCCGAGTGCCTGGCACAAAGCCAGGGCTACACAGTGCTGTTTAACTCTTCTGATCGCTTTGTTTTAAAGCCATCTCTAACTTTGACAGCCCTCTTTGGTTCCCCTCCTGCCTCTCTGTCTGTCCGCCTTCTTCGTTGACTCCTCTTACTTTCTCTGCCTCCCCTTCAATGTTAGAGTCTCCGGGTTTGTCACCTGACGTCCCAGGTGGACACGCTGTGATCCACCCCCGCGGACTCTCCCGCCTCCCACTTTCCCCCAGCGTGCAGCTCGTCCCTCACCCGCTTCCAGAGTGCTCTATCTAAAGCTCAGACCTTGGAGTGTTCCTCATCTGCTAAAAACCCTGCCAGAGGCCCCCCTTTCCAGGACCAAAGTCCCTTTTCCTGGCTTACTGAACTCCTTCCGCCGGGGGCTTCAGCTGACCCTGCAGGACTTCTCTCTCTCAATGTCCAGTCGGTCACTCAGAGGCGTCCTGCACAGCTCCTCAGATGAACCTGAGCCACTGGGCTCTGCAACTCACTCGCACGACCTTGCACTCTTCCTTCCGCACCAGCTTCAACACCCTTTCCTCCGTGCCCGTCTCCTCGGGTGTTTGATGACTCTGTGCCCGGTGCCCCATTGTACCCCACATAGATGTCCATCGGACCTCCAGAACCCTCAGTGCGTGCTCTGCGTATGTCGGGGCAAGCGTTGTCTTCTTCTTTGATTGGTTGGTACACAGTTCAGACAGCGAACGAACGAATGAATGGACGGCCCCGGTTGGGGGGGGCGCGGGGGAGTGCTTATAAACCATAACGCCAGATCTGGAGACTGTTCCCAGTGCACTCTGGCTACGCGGATTCCTCACTGCCTCTACCCTTCAGGGAGAGACCTTCCCACACTCTTCCTCTGTGTGTGCATCGCAGATGACCCAGATTGTCCCAATCCTCTGTGCCAAGGGGAAGGTCAGGGGCGAGGTCAAGGTCATTTGACATGTCAGACAAAAGCCAGTTCTCACTTTCATGTTCCACTGGTGGGAAAGCTCAGTGACGTTTAGGAACAGTTTTTACTCTTAAACTCCTTCAGACGAATAGCAGTCCGAACGGTTTTCTCTCTGTCCGTTTTGCCTTCCTTGGTGAGTGCGGGAGTGACGGTTACATAAACACGTGTGGTCGGTACCGCGGGCCACAAATCCTTAGGCACAGGATAATTTTGAAGAAGCCTGCGAAGCACGGTCCCCGGGCAGTGCAACTTACAGCTTCCTTTTATAAGCCAGTAAATCCAGGGAAGTATGTCAGACGTGCAACAGATTTACGCAGGTTGTTTATTTAGTGTAAACATTTCTTTCTTTATGCATTTCTTTCTTTAGTTTTTAATTTGCCAGCACGTACCATCTCCGACAATTCAACGACCTTTCCGGAGTTAAGGTACAATTGCTGCGACCTGCATGAATTTTGTAGGGGACGTAGCTGGGAAGGAGAGGGCGAGCCGAGCGGAGTGGGAGCAGTGAAGGGCCCTCTGCGGGCATCGCGTCACCCCTGCTGGTGCGTTCACTAAGGGTTCGTCTGCCCGCCTGCCCTGCTTTGCTCGCGGCCACCCTGGTGTGTGGTTTCATCTTCTGGCTTTAAAAATGTGCTTGTTAAGTTGTATTTAAGAACAGCGTGGAATACACTTAAATGTAAGGTTGGACTATTGAGCTCTTTTGAATAGCATTCAGAATGAAGTCAATCCAGTTAGAGACACAGTTTCAATATTAGGAGCTCCCTCTTTATTTAAAAGCTTTTTTCCAAAGTCTTCTAATAGAGGTTTGCTAGATTCCATGTATACCCAGCTGTGGGATTCATTCACGTGTGCTAAACTCACCTGGCCACTGACTTTTCGAAAAGGAATATATTGATTTTTTTTTTTATTCATACATAGTACTCCAATGAAAATACACACTTTCCTCATTACCTTTTTTTCCCCCATAAAATTAGTTCAGCTTTTGTCCCCAAAAAGGAAAATATTTTCCAAGAAGTGAATGTGATTGGAAATAAAAATAGTTTTGATTATGATGGAACTTTGGGACTTCACTGTTGGAAGAGGCATTCACTATTTTGATTGTTTTTATCTCGTCTGCTTCATTCTGCCACCTGACAGGCATACTGTTCTATCTGGAGCGCAACACGTTCCTCCCACCTTATTTTTAACTCGCCTCTCAATGAAAAAGACAATATATATCAGCTTAGGAACATCTGAGGGAAAGAGATGGTTTTTCAGAGTTTCTTTGAAATGAAAGCTCATGCTTTTCACTGTGGAGCTGGGAATGAAATTGTTGTGGATGTTCTCGTACCGTATTACTGTCTGTTACGCTCCTATCCCACATTCACGTTTTTATCACCGCCGGCATTTCTGATGCATCCAGGTATTAAACCCTGTGGTTATTTTGGCAATCATGCCTTTGATGGAAGGGTTCCAACAGTTAAACTCTAAATCAGGAAAAGAAATAGTTTTACTTCACATGGAAGAATTATCTTGAATGATGGTTAAGGGATTCAATCATAGGTTGAGATTTTTACAGAAAAGCTCACAGATGGAGTCTTCAGCTATCTATCCATGAAGCCTAAGCAGACAAAACTTTTCTTTCTCCAAACTCCCTCCAGGGCACACACCAGACTCAAACTCATACTTTGAGCGGCACCTGGGTGGTTCAGTCAGTTAGGTGTCTGCCTTTGGCTCAGGTCATAATCAATCATAAATACAATAATTAATTTTTAAAAACTCATTATTTGAGTTCTATGCCTGAGTTGTCAACATTTAAAATTTTTGTTTTTTATTTTTTACGTAGGCTCTTTGCCCAGCGTAGCGCCCAACATGGGGCTGGGGCTTGAACTCACAACCCTGAGACCAAGACCTGAGCTGAGATCAAGAGTTGGACACTTAACTGACTGAGCCACCCAGGAGCCCGCCAAAGTTTTTAAACTGATACCTCTCTGCTCCCTGTTGTTCCTGAAAAGTTTCATTTCTTACACTTTCCTCCAGTTTTGATTTATTGTCAAGAATATTCTCTCTCTTTCTCATTTGTTTCCCTAAAATGACCTTCCACTGTGTGCCCTTTTACCTTCCCCACCTGGGCCCGTGTCTCCGTTCTTCACTTTTGAGTTTACTTCTCTTCCTCCATAACTTAGAAGGCAGCCCAGAACTTCAAAAGTAAAATAGCTCTCCCCTGTGACTCTTAAAACATCTGTTCGGGTTCGGTCCAGCAGGTGTAATTTGCCGTTGTTGGCCTTCCTGGTGGGGATGCGTCTTCCAAGGTGGGTGTCATGTAGATGACACTGTGGCGGGAGACACCTGGGCCTTGGGCCTGGCTCTGTGCAACCTTGGGCAAGTTATTGAAACCTCAGTTTCCTTATCCATAAAGTAGGATAAAAGTACCTCCTTCACAGGGTGGTTGTGAGGAATGTGCTGTGCATACATATTAGGCTTTCAGAGAAGCTGGCCCCTTTCTCCTTGTCCTGGCTCCATGGTGAGCGCTGTGTGTAGCCCAACTGTCTTGGACGTCGGGGGTGTTGGGAGACGTGAAGTGAGTTGAAACAATCTCATATCCTCTGTGTGACAGTGTCTAATTGTCTACCACGTGGTACTGTTAGGGTACGGAGTGAAAGTGTCGAAAAGTTCAGAGAGATGGAAGACTTCTAGGAGGTGGCCCTTGAGTTGCATCTTGATGGGTGTGGCCATTTGGGGATGGCGTGAGTAGAGGTGCCGAGCTAAGGGGGAGATGGCCTGCTTGAAGGGGGACAGGGGAGGAGAGGACAGGCGGCCCAGAGCCACTGTGGTTCTTCTAGGGGTGGGGGCAAGGGCCTAGTGGCAGAGCTGTGGGACATGTTGTTGGAAAGTCCAAGCTGGGCCAAATTATGGCGGTCTTTAGACATTGGGCAGAGGGGTTTAGAACATAATGGGGAACAGGACTGCCAGAAACTATTGTCCTGATTGAGTGGCTTGTCTTTCAGGGTGGCAAGGAGAGAGAGACTTTATGCCTTTTATTTTCTCCAGTGTAGTGAAGGGCTTTTTAAATTTTCTGTAACCCACTATGAAAAAAAGTACAATGTCATGTACACACACGTGCTTCTCTATATCTGTGTCATGAAGTAAAAGATGTGTGGAATAGTAGTTACTACGGGGACTGCACAGAGTGCTGGTGTAGTTTGCAGGGTCCAGTGCACCATGAGCACGTGGCGCCTTTTATTCCAAAAGTAGGAGAAAAGTGCTACTCAAGGTCTCTAAACATATACTTTTCTCTTGCTTCCACGGTCTTCCTCTTTCTCCATGGTGTTTTTTTATTTACTGTTACTGTCATTCTAAAGAAAGGAAAATTAAATTAAAAATGGTAACTAGGATGAACTTTGCCCTTCATCTTTCTATTGTGCAAGGCCAATCTTACATGCGAGACATAAGAGCATTGACCTTGCGCATGTCCGCACAATGACACAGTTTGCATTTCTTTTTTTTTATATATATTTTTTTATTCTTATGTTAATCCCCATACATTACATCATTAGTTTTAGATGAAGTGTTCCATGATTCATTGTTTGTGCATAACACCCAGTGCTCCATGCAGAATGTGCCCTCCTTAATACCCACCACCAGGCTAACCCATCCTCCCACCTCCCTCCCCTCTAGAACCCTCAGTTTGTTTTTCAGAGTCCATCATCTCTCATGGTTCGTCTACTCCACCGATTTCCTCTGCTTCATTCTTCCCCTCCCGCTACCTTCTTCTTCTTCTTTTTTTTTTTTTCTTAACATATATTGCATTATTTGTTTCAGAGGTACAGATCTGAGATTCAATAGTCTTGCACAATTCACAGCGCTTACCAGAGCACATACCCTTCCCAGTGTCTATCACCCAGTCACACAGTTTGCATTTCTTAGCTCGTACCTTCGTGTGCATTCTGCTCTCACCAGACAAGTGGAAATACTGTCCTACAACTCACTCAGCTGCTCACCGCACTCCTTCACCTGCACACATTCTACCAACACTCCCGACCGATGGCATGCTGGTGAGTGAGGAAGGACTGAAAAGAAAGGAGGCCAGGTGTCACCACCTGTTTCCTTTCCATGCTGTGTTGTCATTACCAGCAGAATGCTCAACTTCTCCAGGGAAGCCACACAAGTAAGAGAGAGCAAGCCAGGAGTATCCTTGGTCTTTCGTATTTCCTAGAGCGCCACCGGATTATTTCCTCCTTGGGAGGAAGTTCTGGTTTTCATGGCATGTGTGGCCTTGAGGGACCATCAGTGACCCCACTGCCCCCAACTCGGTTGCAGGCATAACACTCTTCCCTTGTACTCACTCTGAGTCTCGACAGACAGACTCCCCCACCCCCACCCCTTGGCCTTGTGCAGAGTCTTGGCTCCCACGCCCATGAAGCTGACCCTGGTGTCACAATCCATTTTTCTGGTTTCTTCTATTTTACTTCAAAACCACTACTTACAACTCCTTAAATTGATGTCACAATCCACTAATGGGTCATGACTGGCACATCAGAAAGCCTGCATTAAAAGCGCGGTCAAGAATGGATAAAGAAGATGTGGTCCATATATACAATGGAGTATTACTCAGCCATCAGAAAGGATGAATACCCAACTTTTACATCAACATGGACGGGACTGGAGGAGATCATGCTAAATGAAATAAGTAAAGCAGAGAAAGTCAATTATCATATGGTTTCACTTATTTGTGGAACGTAAGGAATAATATGAGGACATTAGGAGAAGGAAGAGAAAAATGAAGGAGGGGAAATCCGAGGGGGAGATGAACCATGAGAGACTATGGACTCTAAGAAACAAACTGAGGGTTCTAGAGGGGAGGGGGGTGGGGGGACAGTTTAGCCTGGTGATGGGTATTAAAGAGGGCACGTTCTGCATGGAGCACTGGGTGTTATACGAAAACAATGAATCATGGATCACTACATCAAAAACTAATGATGTAATGTGTGGTGATTAACATAACAAAAAAAGCGCGGTCAAGCCATCTAGTTTTTTTTATTCTTATTATTTTTTTATTGTTATGTTAATCCCCATACATTACATCATTAGTTTTAGATGTAGTGTTCCATGATTCATTGTTTGTGCATAACACCCAGTGCTCCATGCAGAATGTGCCCTCCTCAATACCCATCACCAGGCTAACCCATCCTCCCACTCCCCTTCCCTCTAGAACCCTCAGATTGTTTTTCAGAGTCCATCATCTCTCATGGTTCGTCTACCCCTCCGATTTACCCCCCTTCATTCTTCCCCTCCTGCTATCTTCTTCTTCTTTTTTTTTTCTTAACATATATTGCATTATTTGTTTCAGAGGTACAGATCTGAGATTCAACAGTCTTGCACAATTCACAGCGCTTACTAGAGCACATACCCTCCCCAATGTCTATCACCCAGTCACTCCATCCCTCCCACCCCACCCCCCACTCCAGCAACCCTCAGTTAGTTTCCTGCAATTAAGAATTCCTAATATCAGTGAGGTCATATGATACATGTCTTTCTCTGTTTGACTTATTTCGCTCAGCATAATACCCTCCAGTTCCATCCACATCGTTGCAAATGGCAAGATCTCATTCCTTTTGATGGCTGCATAATATTCCATTGTATATATATACCACATCTTCTTTATCCATTCATCTGTCAATGGACATCTTGGCTCTTTCCACAGTTTGGCTATTGTGGACATTGCTGCTATAAACATGGGGGTGCATGTACCCTTTCGGATCCCTACTTTTGTATCTTTGGGGTAAATACCCAGTAGTGCAATTGCTGGGTCGTAGGGTAGCTCTGTTTTCAGTTTTTTGAGGAACCTCCATACTGTTTTCCAGAGTGGTTGCACCAGCTTGCATTCCCACCAACAGTGGAGGAGGGTTCCCCTTTCTCCGCATCCCCGCCAACATCTGTCGTTTCCTGACTTGTTAATTTTAGCCATTCTGACTGGTGTGAGGTGGTATCTCATTGAGGTTTTGATTTGGATTTCCCTGATGCTGAGCGATATTGAGCACATTTTCATGTGTCTGTTGGCCATTTGGATGTCTTCTTTGGAAAAATGTCTGTTCATGTCTTCTGCCCATTTCTTGACTGGATCATTTGTTCTTTGGGTGTTGAGTTTGATGAGTTCTTTATAGATTTTGGATACTAGCCCTTTATCTGATATGTCATTTGCAAATATCTTCTCCCATTCTGTCAGTTGTCTTTTGGTTTTGTTGACTGTTTCCTTTGCTTTGCAAAAGCTTTTTATCTTGATAAAGTCCCAATAGTTCATTTTTGCCCTTGCTTCCCTTGCCTTTGGCTATGTTTCTAGGAAGAAGTTGTTATGGCTGAGGTCGAAGAGGTTGCTGCCTATGTTCTCCTTTAGGAATTTGATGGACTCCTGTAAAACACTGAGGTCTTTCAACCATTTGGAGTCTATTTGTGTGTGTGGTGTAAGGAAATGGTCCAGTTTCATTCTTCTGCATGTGGCTATCCAATTTTCCCAACACCATTTGTTGAAGAGACTGTCTTTTTTCCATTGGACATTCTTTCCTGCTTTGTCGAAGATGAGTTGACCATAGAGTTGAGGGTCCATTTCTGGGCTCTCTATTCTGTTCCATTGATCTATGTGTCTGTTTTTGTGCCAGTACCATACTGTCTTGATGAAGACAGCTTTGTAATAGAGCTGGAAGTCCGGAATTGTGATGCCGCCAGCTTTGCTCTTCTTTTTCAACATTCCTCTGGCTATGCGGGGTCTTTTCTGGTTCCATACAAATTTTAGGGTGATTTGTTCCATTTCTTTGAAAAAAGTGGATGGTATTTTGATGGGGATTGCATTGAATGTGTAGATTGCTCTAGGTAGCATTGACATCTTCACAATATTTGTTCTTCCAATCCATGAACATGGAATGTTTTTCCATTTCTTTGTGTCTTCCTCAATTTCTTTCATGAGTATTTTAGAGTTTTCTGAGTACAGATCCTTTGCCTCTTTGGTTAGATTTATGCCTAGGTATCTTATGGTTTTGGGTGCAATTGTAAATGGGATCGACTCCTTAATTTCTCTTTCTTCTGCTTGTTGTTGGTGTATAGGAATGCCACTGATTTCTGTGCATTGATTTTATATCCTGCCACTTGACTGAATTCCTGTATGAGTTCTAGCAGTTTTGGGGTGGAGTCTTTTGGGTTTTCCACATAAAGTATCATATCATCTGCAAAGAGTGAGAGTTTGACTTCTTCTTTGCCAATTTGGATGCCTTTTATTTCTTTTGTTGTCTGATTGCTGTGGCTAGGACTTCTAATACTATGTTGAATAGCAGTGGTGATAGTGGACATCCCTGCCGCGTTCCTGACCTTAGGGGGAAAGCTCTCAGTTTTTTGCTATTGAGAATGATATTCGCTGTAGGTTTTTCATAGATGGCTTTTATGATATTGAGGTGTGTACCCTCTATGCCTGTACTCTGAAGAGTTTTGATCAAGAAAGGATGCTGTACTTTGTCAAATGCTTTTTCTGCATCTATTGAGAGGATCATATGATTCTTGTTCTTCTTTTGTTAATGTATTATATCACGTTGATTGATTTGCGGATGTTGAACCAACCTTGCAGCCCTGGGATGAATCCCACTTGGTCGTGGTGAATAATCCTTTTAATGTACTGTTGGATCCTATTGGCTAGTATTTTGGTGAGAATTTTTGCATCCATGTTCATCAGGGATATTGGTCTGTAATTCTCCTTTTTGATGGGGTCTTTGTCTGGTTTGGGGATCAAGGTAATGCTGGCCTCATAAAATCAGTTTGGAAGTTTTCCTTCCATTTCTATTTTTTGGAACAGTTTCAGAAGAATACGTATTAATTCTTCTTGGAATGTTTGGTAGAATTCCCCTGGGAAGCCATCTGGCCCTGGGCTTTTGTTTTTTGGGAGATTTTTTGATGACTGCTTCAATTTCCTTAGTGGTTATAGGTCTGTTCAGGTTTTCTATTTCTTCCTGCTTCAGTTTTGGTAGTTGATACATCTCTAGGAATGCATCCATTTCTTCCAGGTTATCGAATTTGCTGGCATAGAGTTGCTCATAATATGTTCTTAGAATTGTTTGTATTTCTTTGGTGTTGGTTGTGATCTCTCCTCTTTGATTCATGATTTTGTTGATTTGGGTCATTTCTCTTTTCTTTTTGATAAGTCTGGCCAGGGGTTTATCAATCTTGTTAATTCTTTCAAAGAACCAGCTCCTCGTTTTGTTGATCTGTTCTACTGTTCTTTTAGTTTCTATTTCATTGATTTCTGCTCTGATCTTTATTATTTCTCTTCTCCTGCTGGGTTTAGGCTTTATTTGCTGTTCTTTCTCCAGCTCCTTTAGGTGGAGGGTTAGGTTGTGTACTTGAGACCTTTGTTTCCTGAGAAAGGCTTGTATTGCTATATACTTTCCTGTTAGGACTGCCTTTGCTGCATCCCAAAGATTTTGAATAGTTGTGTTTTCATTTTCATTGGTTTCCATGTATTTTTTTTAATTCTTCTTTAATTTCCTGGTTGACCCATTCATTCCTTAGTAGGATGCTCTTTAACCTCCATGTATTTGAGTTCTTTCTGACTTTCCTCTTGTGATTGAGTTCTAGTTTCAAAGCATTGTGGTCTGAAAATAGGCAGGGAATGATCCCAATCTTTTGGTACCGGTTGAGACCTGATTTATGACCTAGGATGTGATCGATTCTGGAGAATGTTCCATGGGCCCTAGAGAAGAATGTGTATTCTGTTGCTTTGGGATGGAATGTTCTGAATATGTCTGTGAAGTCCATTTGGTCCAGTGTGTCATTTAAAGTCTTTATTTCCTTGTTGATCTTTTGCTTAGACGATCTGTCCATTTCAGTGAGGGGGGTGTTAAAGTCCCCCACTATTATTGTATTGTTGTCGATGTGTTTCTTTGCTTTTGTTATTAATTGCCTTATATAATTGGCTGCTCCCATGTTAGGGGCATAGATATTTACAATTGTTAGATCTTCTTGTTGGATAGACCCTTTAAGTAGGATATAGTGTCCTTCCTCATCTCTTATTACAGTCTTTGGTTTAAAATCTAATTTGTCTGATAGAAGGATTGCCACCCCAGCTTTCTTTTGGTGTTCATTAGCATGGTAAATGGTTTTCCACCCCCTCACTTTCAATCTGGGGGTGTGTTTGGGTCTAAAATGAGTCTCTTGCAGACAGCATATCGATGGGTCTTGTTTTTTAATCCAATCTGATAGCCTGTGTCTTTTGATTGGGGCATTGAGCCCATTTACATTCAGGGTAACTATTGAAAGATAGGAATTTAGTGCCATTGTATTGCCTGTAAGGTGACTGTTACTGTATATTGTCTGTGTTCCTTTCTGGTCTATGTTGCTTTTAGGGTCTCTCTTTGCTTAGAGGACCCCTTTCAAGATTTCTTGTAGGGCTGGTTTCGTGTTTGCAAATTCCTTTAGTTTTTGTTTGTCCTGGAAGCTTTTTATCTCTCCTTCTATTTTCTTTTTTCTTTTTTAAAATATTTTATTTATTTATTTTTTAGAGAGTGAGTGAGAGAGAAACAGCATGAGAGGAGAGAGGGTCAGAGGGAGAAGCAGGCTCCCCGCTGAGCCAGGAGCCTGATGTGGGACTCGATCCCAGGACCCTGGGATCATGACCTGAGCTGAAGGCAGACGCTTAACCATCTGAGCCACCCAGGCGCCCCATCTCCTTCTATTTTCAATGACAGCCTAGCTGGATAGAGTATTCCTGGCTGCATATTTTTCTCATTTAGTGCTCTGAATACATCCTGCTAGTCCTTTCTGGCCTGCCAGGTCTCTGGATAGGTCTGTTGCCAATCTAATGTTTCTACCATTGTAGGTTACATATCTCTTCTCCCGAGCTGCTTTCAGGATTTTCTCTTTATCTCTGAGACTTGTAAGTTTTACTATTAGATGTCGGGGTGTTGACCTGTTTTTATTGATTTTGAGAGGGGTTCTCTGTGCTTCCTGGATTTTGATGGCTGTTTCCTTCCCCAAATTAGGGAAGTTCTCTGCTATAATTTGCTCCATTATACCTTCTGCCCCTCTCTCTCTTTCTTCTTCTTCTGGGATCCCAATTATTCTAATGTTGTTTCGTCTTGTGGTATCGCTTATCTCTCGAATTCTGCCCTCGTGATCCAGTAGTTGTTTATCTCTCTTTTTCTCAGCTTCTTTATTTTCCATCATTTGGTCTTCTATATCACTGATTCTGTCTTCTGCCTCATTTATCCTAGCAGTTAGCGCCCCCATTTTTGATTGCACCTCATTAATAGCCTTTTTGATTTCAACTTGGTTAGATTTTAGTTCTTTTACTTCTCCAGAAAGCGTTTCTCTAATAACTTCCATGTTTTTTTCAAGCCCAGCTAGTATCTTTAAAGTGATGTTTCTGAACTCTAGATCTGACATCATACTAATGTCTGTATTGAGTAGGTCCCTGGCAGTCGGTACTACCTCTTGTTCTTTTTGTTGAGGTGATTTTTTCCGTCTTGTCATTTTGTGCAGAGGGGAATAGATTAATGAGAGAACAAAATGCTAGCAGAGTAACAACGTCCCCAGAAAATATACTCTAAAGAAATCAGAAAAGACCTGAAGCAGTGGGAAAAGAAAGAGAGAAAAAAAAGAAAGAAAAAAAAAAAGAAAGAAAAAAGATAAAGATAAAAACATACAAAAACAGAACAAAACAAAACAACAACAACAAAAAACCAGAATGTGATCAAATATGATCAGGCTGGTATATAGATCAGTGCCACACACTAGATTTTGGGTGTATTTGGTCTGTTAGAAGAAAGTGCCTCCCAAAATTTTAAAGAAAGAAAAACTTATATATGTACAAAAATAAGGGTTGATATGATGAAGGGATGGAATATGACTGTAAAGATGGAAATTATAAAAAATTTTATAAAAGGAATTGATAAGAAGTTGTTTGAAAAAAGAAAGAAGAGGATTTAAAAAAAGAAAAAAGAAAAAAAAAGGGAGAGAATGTGATCAGGCAGGGGAGTAGAAAAAAACCATACAATAGAGATTTAGGGTATATTTTGATCTGTTAGAAGAAACTATCTCAAAATTTTAAAGAGAGAACAACTTATATATATATGCCAAAAATACAGGTAACTACTATGAAGGGATAGAATATGACTCTAAAAATGAAAAATAAAAATGAAAAATAAAAATGTTTTTTTTTTAAAAAGAGATTGATAAGATGTTGGTTGAAAAAGGGAAAAAGAAAAATTCAAAAAAAAAAAAAGAAAAAAGACAGTTAAAAAAAAATGAACTTTGAAAGACTAAAGAATCATGGTAAAAAAGCTGTGAATTCTATGTGCAGTAGTCCCCTAGCGCTGGAGTTCTGCCGTTCTCATTGATCGGTAAACTTGGTCTTGGCTGGCTGTTCTCGCTGATCTTCTGGGGGAGGGGCCTGTTGCCATGGTTCCCAAAAGTCTTTGCCGGAGGTGGAATTGCCCTGCCCTTGCCGGTCCGGGCTAAGTCATCTGCTCGGGTTTGGTCTCCGGAGCTTTTGTTCCCTGCGAGCTTTTCGTACAGCTTTGGAGGCGGAGAGTGAAAATGGCGGCCTCCCAATCTCCGCCCTGGAGGAGCCGAGAACTCGGGGCCCCGCTCCTCAGTGAGCCCCCAGAGAAAAGCCGTCAGTCGCTCCCGTCTCCCCGGTCTCCGGCCGCACTCCGTGCTTACCCGGCCTGTGACCGCGCGTTTCTATCTCTGGCCCCCGACCCCGGGCGGAGTCTCCAAACCCAGCAGATCCCTGCAGTGCCCTCCCGCGCGGCTCCTCCCGGGGGAGGAAGGGGAGTCTCCCCGGATCTGCCGCTTGCTGGGTCCCTGCTGGAGAAGCAGGGGCCCGACTGTGCCGCGGATCCCGGTTTATGGCCACCCCGAGCTGAGAGCCCGCGCCTGGGCTCCGCCTCTGCAGCCGGCTTCCCTGCTCCGTTACCTGGGAGCTCTGCCGCACTCAGGCACCCCCGGTCTTCCTGTGACCCCGAGGGTCCTGAGACCACACTGTCCCGGAGGGTTCCACCCCCCGCTCAGCCACCAGAGTGACGTCCCTCGGCGGAGCAGACTTTTAGAAGTTCCGATTTTGTGCTCTGCGGCTCTATCACTTGCCAGCAGCGGCCGACGGAGGCCCCTCCCCCGCTGTCTATCCTCCCGAATATCACCTCGAATTCACTTCTCCGCATGTCCTACCTTCCAGAAAGTGGTCGCTTGTCTGATGAGAGAGTTGTTGCTCTTCTTTTCTTCGACCTCCTGTTGAGTTTGTAGGTGTTCAGAATGGTTTGATCCCTATCCAGCTGAACTCCTGAGAGGAGACGAAATCCAGGTCTCCTACTCCTCCGCCATCTTGCTCCGCCCCAAGCCGTCTAGTTTTAATCACTGTATCTGAATCTTGCTTCCAACACTTGCCGCCTGGGAACATCAGCGTATCTTCGTTGTCTGTACATAAAATACAGGTAGTGTCAGCAATTACTTTATAAAGTTGTTTTGGGTGTCAAATGAGTTTCACATGTAATGTGCTTAGAATAATGCCTGTCATATAATAAGCATCTGATAACTATTAGCTAATCATCATCGTTATTAATATTGTCACTATTATTACTACCTTGCTCTAGGTAAATGCTGAAGAAAAAAAATGTTTCCTGACCAGATAATAAGCATTTCTACCCTATTCTAAAAGAGATATTTTCTTAGGCTTACCAATCTTTGTGTTTTATCTTTACTGCAAGTATGTGAAAACATTATATGATGAGATAAAAGTTAATTCTTACCTACTTAATGCAGTGGGAATACTTAAAAATTATAGGTTAATGAAAGATCACTTTATTTCTGTTTCCCCCTCCCCAAGATGAAAAGAAGTAGATTATTGGGGAGCACCTGGGTGGATCAGTCGGTTAAGTATCCGAGTCTTGATTTCAGCTCAGGTCCTGATCTCAGGGTCGTGAGTTCAAGACGCGTGTTGGGCTCCACCCTGGGCATGGAGTCTGCTTAAGATTCTCTCTCTCTCTCTCTGTCTGTCCCTCCTCCTCATGCTCGTGCGCACATGCACGTGCGCTCTCTCTTAAAAACAAAACAAAACAAAACAAACCCCACCAGTAGATTATTGGTATTTCTCAATTATCAGTTAAGAAAGAAGCAAGGATAATTGACATATACCATTCCCTGAACTTTAGGAGCCAGATTTATTCCTTTTGGAAGGAAACTATTAGATGATGAACTTCAATCATAGGCAACAATGCTAGAGGAGAATGTTTTCTATCTTTGCAAGAGTACATCATCCATAGATTTTTATTATAATACAGACTAAATCTCTAAATGAAAGAGTGCAGATTCTGGTGGGTGCCCGGTAAATATGTGTTGGATCAACATTAAGTCTGAATGAACAAAGTGTGGACTGATTTGTTTTGACCTGTCTTCATCCTTAAGAGTTTCATAATAAATAGTACTGTTTTGTAGCTAATCTGCATATTTCCCATCATTAATTGAAGCTATTGTGGTCACTTTTCCCATTGATGGTTTGACATTTTTTTGTTTCCCTTATCCTCTCAAATTTTGTACTAAGTCAATATGTAGTCACTTTATATCTGAATGTCTATATCAGTTGCTGATATGTGGACATATTTCTGGTTATATAATTATCTTACGATGGAATTCAGTTGACTCACTTAAGTGGATTTATCTCAGGCTGTTTTAAATAAAACAGATTTGGAACATGAAAAATATTGCAGAGAAGAATATCTCATGCAAAAATTTGTTTCTGTCTACTATTTATTGACAACAGTTCCTTGAATTACAGAGTTTATAGAGATATGCTGAATTGAGTATATTGTAACTTCCCATTGTATGTTAACCAAAGCGAAGTTACAGC
This sequence comes from Mirounga leonina, assembly GCF_011800145.1. Classification (NCBI taxonomy): domain Eukaryota; kingdom Metazoa; phylum Chordata; class Mammalia; order Carnivora; family Phocidae; genus Mirounga; species Mirounga leonina. The sequence continues at coordinate 25,177,556 of NW_023270709.1, read as the reverse complement.
TTTAGCAGGCCATCAATTCTGACAAAAATTTATCGTCCTCTCCAGAAATTACTGTGGAGCGAATATCAACACCTGCAGTGCTAAGTGTTCAAGAAATCTCGCTTTGGTTGTCTTAAGCAAATAGAAGCATGCTATCTGTAAAATGCCCAAACAGTTAAATTGAAATGCTCCCACTCAGATTTAATGAACAATTCAAGCATATTACCTGCACCAAATAGATGAGATGAAAAATCATCCAGTCCCTTTATTCAGAATGACTGGTTTGTGCCAATGTGCTCACTTGCCCTGTGGGTCCCCTTCCCCTGAGTGAGGACCGCAGTTGACAGAATCTCCAGCACTGGTCTCAGGATTAGACTCATTTTTTTTTAAATTTTAATTTTAATTTTAATTTTTTTATTCTTATGTTAATCCCCATACATTACATCATTAGTTTTAGATGTAGTGTTCCATGATTCATTGTGCATAACACCCAGTGCTCCATGCAGAATGTGCCCTCCTCAATACCCACCACCAGGCCAACCCATCCTCCCACCCCCCACCCCTCTAGAACCCTCAGTTTGTTTTTCAGAGTCCATCATCTCTCATGGTTCGAGGATTAGACTCATTTTAAAAGTGGTGATTCTGGCTTTATTCTTCCAGTAGTATTGGCATTGTTGAGCATATTGTTTTTTTTTTTTTTTTTTAAAGATTTTATTTATTTATTTGACAGAGAGAGACACAGCGAGAGAGGGAACACAAGCAGGGGGAGTGGGAGAGGGAGAAGCAGACTTCCTGCGGAGCAGGGAGCCCGATGCGGGGCTCGATCCCAGGACCTGGAATCATGACCTGAGCCAAAGGCAGACGCTTAACGACTGAGCCACCCAGGCGCCCAAGCATATTGTTTTAAAAAGCGTATCATTGCTAGTTGTTGAAAGTGTATGTTGGAGTCTTAGATTCTCAAAGGAGTAATTTAGTAATAATTGGGATTAATAACCAGTTTTGAAAACGCAGTCTCTATTTTCGTGTTTGAGCTAGGTATTTAATCCCGTAAGTATATGCTGTGTATGTAATTTGGAAACAAATATGTAGAGAAATGTTTCAGTCTTCCATCTTAAGTTTTATGGACTGCAGATAGAGTTAGAAAATTTTAAATCCTGGTTTTTCCTCAGTCTTTGGGTCTTGAGATTCCTTGAATGAATTCTTAGTAGTTTTCTGGAGTTAAGGAGTCTTTTATTTCTCTGAGATGATTGTTAATGACCAAATCAGTTAGGCCTGCAGGTTGAAGGTGCCTTGTTAGGCCTGCAGGTTGAAGGTGCCTGCAGCCTTGATGGGTGCTGCCTGGCCTCCCCCTAACCCCGACTCCCCACAGACAGATTACCATTTAGACATTTTAGCTAAGGTTTAAACTCCAGGACATGTCTGCATAGCAAGAACAATTGGTATTTTCATGACATAGAGTTCTAGTAACATTTGTGTTATCAAGATGAAGATGGTCTGCTTTGGTTTAACTCGGTCATGAGTGGCTGGGGGAGCAATTTGAGTTTTTGCAAGAATGCTTGGATTTCATTAGACATGCTTGTGCACGGGGGACGTAGGTTTAGCTACAGCTTTATGGTGCGGACATCTGTGACAAGTTCATTGGAAGCTGGGAGTTAGAAAAGATGGGGTTTGACACCTGCCTACCCCCTTTGGCCCGTTCAGCCCTCCCTACCTTCATGGCCTCAGGCCTCTGAGTTCAGTCTTACAAGTTTTCTCAGCTTCACAGCGAATCATCTTGGAAGACTGGTCCACACTCCTGTCTTCACTTCCTCACCACTGTTTCAAACCACACCCCAATATAATCTGATCTTCATGCTCTACTGAAATTGCTCTCACCTCGTTGACCAGATCACTGGGATGCCAAACTGGAGGGCACTTTTTATTTTTTTTTATTTGAAGATTTTATTTACTGATTTGAGAGAGAGAGTGAGCACGAGCAGGGGGAGGGGTAGGGGGAGAGGGAGAAGCAGGCTCCCCAGTGAGCAGGGAGCCCAATGCAGGGCTCGATCCCAGGACCCCGAGATCATGACCTGAGCCGAAGGCAGATGCTGAACCGACTGAGCCACCCAGGTGCCCCTGGAGGACACTTTTTATTTATTTATTTTTAAGTTAAATTAAATTTAATTATGTTATGTTAGTCACCATACAATACATCATTAGTTTTTGATCTAGTGATCCATGAGTCGTTGTTTGCCTATTGGGGGATACTTTTTAATACTGATTGCTCCTTTGTCATTGCTTTCTCCTTTCCCTGGGCTTCCCGGACAGCTCACTCTCTGATTTTTTTCTCATAGATGTCATTATTTGTTTTCAATCTTTATGAGTTCCTCTTCTGCCCATCCCTTAAACATTGCTTCCTAGAATTTCGTCCCCGGTCATCTTCTATTCTCATTGCAAGTTATTGTCCAGACCCATGACTTTCTTTACCAGCTGCATTCACATACTCCCCAAATCTATGTCCTCATCCTAGAACATTACCCTAGTCAACAGATCTGTATCTCTAACCACTTACCTGACACATCTGTTGAGTTGCTTCCCCGGGGCCTCTAACTGGGACATCCAATTCAGAACTCATCATCTCCCTTCTGTCCCTCATCTTGGTAAATAGCTCTACTAACCATGGAGACCCCCCCCGGGGCTGGAAACCTGAGAGTCCCCTGCAGCTCTTTCACCTCTCCCCTCCCCCATCTGGGGGGTCCTGGAGCCCTGGGAGTATAGCTTTGTGTCCCTGGTGTCCCTCTGCCCATCCCACTCCCACTGCCTTCACGTGGGAGCTGCAAGTCTGGTGCAGATCATGGTCCCCCTGAGCAGGGCCTGTCCTGCTGTCACAATGGATGTGGGGGACCCATCCTTTCAGGCTTTACTTCCCATCCCATTCAAGCCTCTTGTTGCTTCTGTTTGACCCACATTCCAGACTTCCCTTCCTACAGTCTCAGCCAGCCTTCTCACTCTGACCCGATACCTCCCACCGGGCAACCCCCCCACCCCAGCCCCTCGGGTTGCTCTTCATCATCTGTAAGACCAAGTTCAGAGTCTGTTCTATCAGACAAGTTTTTCCGAATCCTTCCCCACCCCCCACCCTCCCCAGCCCTGCAGTCCCTGCCTCTTGGGCTTTGCACACACTGATCTTTCTGTCTGGATGCCCTTCCTCGGCTCCCCAGGGACGAGTTCCATTCATCTTTGGATTTGTGGCTTCTGTCTCTCAGAAGCTTTGACTGTCCCCCTGTCTGTTCCCCCTTTCCTGTGCACTCTCTCCAGACAGCTGTGCAGCCCTCACTACGCTTACTCTGTGCCGTTGATGTTCTCCTTCGATTCCCCAGCAGACAGAGAGCATCTTGGTCATCTTTCTACGGCTGGCCTCCAGCACGTGCCTGAGCACGAGGAGGCTCAGTGGACATCGGCAAAATGAATGAGCAAATGAATGAATGAACAAAAAGTTGCGGAATTTAGTAGAACCCTGTATTTCTATTATGTGCAAGTACTCTGTTTGTTACCACAAGAAAATTCCTAGAGTAGAGTAGTAGTCTGAGGAGGGCTGGCTGTGTTACAGACTGGAACACACAGGTCGTTTGAAGGTAGTTGGACCAGCCAGAATTAAGAACAGGACCTGAGAATTTTAGGCCACTTATTAAGTAACTTCAAGTCACTGGGGTATAAAGAGGAACAACTCAATTATTCTGATACACTAAAACTAATTTGCAGTGGAATTTTTATAAGGTAACAAAATTAGAAAGGAAAAAGTAAAGCCCTATATTCTTACTGACTTAGGCAAACCTAATCGGAGGTACTTTATTATTCTTAGTCCCGTGTATCTAGTACAGATTTTAGTCTATATAGGTTACAAAATGGTTAAGAGTCATGAATTCTACGTATTGTAAATGTGTGCTTCATTCTTTGTCCTCTGAATATTTCTGAGTTTGATGAAAATCATAAAACATCTGTATCCAAAAAAAAAAAGATTAAAAAAGGAATGCAGGGATAAGAACAAAATTGCCCGTGATCTGGGCAAATCAGTGATAATCATCCTACTTCTAAGTTCTGTCTACACTTGGAAAATTTCGTTGCACCCATTTCAAGTCAAGGTAAAATAACCATCGCGGTTAAGATCAAGTCTATGCAGGCTTCACAGTCAGATTTAAACCTCAGTTGTGTCACAGGTGATATTCAGTACCCTGCAGTGGGAGTCAGGGAATAGAAAGAAACCACACATAAACCACGACCGAGAAAACTCAGCCTATAGAAGCATATGGATAAAGGTGTTTCCCTGTAATATTCTAAATTGCCAAAGAAAAATATCACTTGTGATATTCCCGTTTCTGGAAAGAGTTTCCATTTGGGTTTGTGGGACATAATGAAACACATGGAGAAGATCAGTGATTAAAAAACATTTGGGTTTTATTTCTGTACTGCCTCAGACATGCTCAGAGTATTCGCTGTCACGTGCTCTGATTCTTCCTAACGATAATATCCTTCAACGCCGAGAGCGGTGTGAGGATATTGTGTAAGTCGTACAAGGATCAGGGGAGGGTCGGCCAATATCCTCTCATAAGGAAGCGTTATTACATGTGGATGCCTTCTTCCGCCCTGCCTCCCTGCTTGCTGAACGTTATGGGGGCTGCCTCACATGGGGTCAGCTTTTGGGAAGTGCTTCCTTTAAATTTCAATAAGATATGATGACGGTGATCTCTATCTATGGAGAGTTATGTATTAGAAATTGGATATATTTCACATGCGCATGTATTCCCATTAACATTAGCTAATGAAAATAATTTTAATGTCACCTTCTTACCCATTTTAATTTTAATTCTGTCTCTGATGACTGATGTGACACATAGATAGGGTGCATAGTTTTTCTTGCAAATAGACCTATATATATATATTTTTCTTCCTAGAATATTATTTTATACACTGAGAGCTATAAACTCCTTGTTTCCCCACATTTTTTTCTCTACTGGGCTTAATGAGCTATATTTTAAAATTAACATTTTGTTTCTAATTTACCATTTCTTGATGAGGCAGTCTCGGTAGTAAATCATAGTAAAATGTTTATAGTCACATTAAACTTTTCTTGCTTACATGTGGAGCTTCCACTTAATAGATATCTCATATTTCCAGAGAGTACTCAGAACTGGGCATTGTCCTGTGATTTTTCTTCTTATTTGTCCTGATAAGTTCCCACTGATTTCAAAACATGGAACTCATCAAAATATGGCTTACAATACTATTTAAAAACGATTGTTAATAGTTGTAGTGAGGAGGTATGCTTTCAACGAGGTGGTTGGGCTTTAATGTTAATTATCACCAATTCCATGCACCTGCCATTCATTATCTGGTAACTTTTCTTACTCGAGGACATCCGAGTCCTGTGACATTACTAGACTGGGTTATGGATACCCCCAGACTGGGAACCCTTTCGTTTCCGCCCCTCTAGCTGAAGAGGCTAAAGAAGCACGAGTGTCTGTTTTCCCTTTCTGCGGGGAAACAGATTCCTATTTATGAGAAACTCCACAGTAATGCTGTGAGCACTCCACCTTAGCAGCTCTGCTTTCATTTTTTTTTTTTTTAGGCAATAAAATTCATAAGGGGTAAGTGAAAAATAATTGAGGAGCATTTTTATTTTTACTAGCACGTTTGCTATTATTTTACGGTGTAATATACCCTAAAGTGTCTACTCACGAGTCAGACAAGAAAGATTAGAGCTGCATTTGGGTGGATGTGCATCCAAGCATTGAATTTGATCCTTAGTAGAATAATTGAATGAGAGCAGTTTTGTGCATCAAATTTATCCCTGCTCTTTAGTATGTTAGCAAATGGCTTTTTTTTTTTTTTAAAGATTTTATTTATTTATTTGAGAGAGAGAATGAGAGAGAGCATGAGAGGGAGGAGGGTCAGAGGGAGAAGCAGGCTCCCCGCCGAGCAGGGAGCCCGATGCGGGACTCGATCCCGGGACTCCAGGATCATGACCTGAGCCGAAGGCAGTCGCTTAACCGACTGAGCCACCAATGGCTTTTATTACAAAGGTTTCGGGGTAGGGGGAGATGTTAAAAAAATGGAATCCCTTTCCTGCTGGCAGATGGGGGGTGGTGTCTGGGGGCGGTGGTGGTTGGTTTCTGCACCTCGTAAGGGAGTGAGAAGGAGAAGTAACAACAGAGGAAGAAAACAAAAGCCGGTGGACTTGCACGCTTTTTCGGACCACGGCCTGAATGGCAGATGCATGGTGTATTAATTTCCTGTTACTGTGGTAACAACTTAGCACAAACGGGGCGGCTTGAAACAACGTACAGATTCATTACGGCACGGTCCTGGAGGTCAGAATCCCGACATGGTCCTCACTGGCTTGTAAGCGGAGTGTTGGCAGGGCTTTGTTCCTTCCTGAGTCCCTAAGGGGGGAAATTTGCATCCTTGCCGTTTTCAGTTTTCTAAGGTTGTCTGCAATTCCCTGGCTTATGGTCCCCTCCCTCTTCAAAGCCAGCAATGACCAGGCAAGTCTTTCTCACACTGTGTCACGGGCCCCTGATTCTCCTGCCTCTCTCTTTCATTTATGATGACCTGTGTGATTACACTGGGTCCACAAGGCTAATCCAGGATCATCTCAGGGTCAGCTGATTAGCAACGGTAATTCCATCTGCAACCTTAATTCACCTCTGCCATGCAATGCAACATATTCACGGTTTCTGAGGTTAGGACGTGGACATCTTTGGGGGGCTGTTATCTTAGCTACCACAGCATAGCGTACGCAGTCGATCCCTGTGTAGGGGGTACTCCAACCTTCTTTCTCTTCAACCTCCATATCCCCTTCCTCATCCTAGGCTGTAGTGTGGCGTAGGGCCTGATGGGGCATCAACCCTGTAACAGCACGAGGAATTAATGGGCTGGGCTAGTGGCTTTTAAGTGGTATGCTCCTTCTGTTTCATCTCTGTGCAGCAGACGTTTCTGAGTGCCTGCTCTTCATTCTCTCAACAAATACCTTTTGAACACCTACGTGCTGAGCTCTATTATGTGCTGGGGATAAACACTGAACAATATGGGCATGCTGCCTGCGCTCTTGGAGCTTATGGTTTGGTGGAGACTGACAAACACTGAAACACCAAATAAATAAGAAAAGTATCAGCTCATAATAAATGCTAGGCAGAGGATTAAAAACAGCAGTATGAATGACGGGGTGGCTACTGGAATAGGGAGGAGGACGGTTTCTGAGATCTGAATGGCAAGGAGCAGCCAATCATGTGAAAAAAGGGGAAAGAATATTCCAGGCAGAGGGCATAAGAAGTACAAAGGCAGGAATGAGTTTTCTGTTGGAGAAACAGAATGTGGCTGGAGTGTAATGGGCAAAGGGAGAGTGGTATGAAGTGTGTGCCAAGAGGGGGTAAGTGCCTGATCACACCCTTGTAAGCCATGGTACAGACCTTGGGTTCTTTGCGTGAGGGAAAGACATTAGAGAGTTTCTGAATAGTCTTTCTCATTTATCGAGATCACTTGGCTGTTTTGTGGAGGATGAATTGCAGGATAGCAAGAGTGAAGAAGAGAGACACTGATGTGTAAGCTTTGCAATGAATGGCCCATCCTGCAGAGAATGGTGATTAGACCAAGTTGATAGTGGAGACAGAAATTATATTCCCAGATTTGGCATATATTTAAAAGGAAATTGAATTGACAAGACAACAATGGAATGGATGCAAGGAGTGAGAGCAATATGGAAGTGAGGATAATTCCCAGATTTGGGGATTAAGGGGTACTGCCATTTCCTGGGGTGGGGAAGAGAGATGATGAGCAGTTGGTGGTGGTGGTGTGGGGAGGACCAGATTTCTGTTTTGACCATATTAAGGTTGAGATGCCCATTTGATATCAAAGGTGAGATGTCAAGTTAGACAACTGGTTATATAAGTTTTGGGATCTCTGAGGAGGCTGATCTAGGTTAGAGAGTCATTGGCATATGGCTGGTGTTCAAACCATGATCTTGATGAGACCGTCCAAGGAGAGAAGTAGACCCACGATGCAGCTCCGGGTGGTCCAGCACTTAGAAGGTGAACAAGAGGAGCTTGGGTTGGCCAGGGAGGCAGCAGCTGGTAGTGCTGCCAGAGTGTGGAGAGCTGAACGGAGAAATGGAGAGCTACAGATGGACTGATCTACAGACGGACTCCAGCAGGCAGCCACATGGGGACAAGGGTGAAAGGAGTAAACCAGAGGTTGAGGACGCAGGCATGAGATGGGAGCGAGCACCGTGGACTCTGAAGGTGGGCTGTGACGGAAGTGCCTGCACAGGATGAAGGGGATGTGTGCTAAAGTGGAGTTGGTGTTGTCCGTGGCATTGAGATGCTGAAGTACTCAGGCCACGGTGTGGAATGGCTCATCGCCTGGGTACTGCAACTACTCAGGTGGTGGATACAGGATGGAGAGGGACAGATGGGCGAGGCTTCCTGCAAAATGAGACACTCAGAGGAGAGACTGAGGATTTATAGGAGATTAATCATATCAACGAAAGTTGTATCAAAACCAGGATGTCCGTAGGCTCAGGGGAAGTTTTGGAAGAGCAAATTCAATACTTGGCGGAGTGCACAGGGGCAGGGTGGGAGGGGCGCGGAGCAGGAAGAGATGAAACCACGAACTTGTCTTTCCACTTAAATTTCAATGAGAATTTATTGAGGACTTACTGTGGGGAGTGCACGGTGCTTATTCTTGGGAAACAAGGGCCCACAGGGCAGGAAAGGAGCTACAGGGCAGGTACGTGGAAAGATAAATAGCCCAAGTGTCTGTGAGTTTTCCAGAAGCTGCTAAGGTTGTCGAGAGCAACCCTTTCAGGTTTTCCAGAGTGATTTTTTATATGGTGGATCTTGATACATATTTACCCATCAGTCAAATGAATGAAATCTACCTATTCATTTAAAAACAATGCTTCGGGAGATGAACCGTGAGAGACTATGGACTCTGAGAAACAAACTGAGGGTTCTAGAGGGGAAGGGGGGTGGAGGGATGGGCTAGCCTGGTGATGGGTATTAAAGAGGGCACGTTCTGCATGGAGCACTGGGTGCTATGCACAAACGGAACACTACGTCAAAAACTAATGATGTAATGTATGGTGATTAACATAACATAATTAAAAAAAAAAACAATCCTTCATTGTTCAGTATCGTCATTAATTACAATGTGGTACCACCACACCCAGCAACTTAGTGTGTGTTCAGGTAACATTTCATGATATGGGAAATGCTCAGGAAGTGATTTTAAAGTCAAAAAACACTTAAAAATTATATATACAATAAGATCCCACTTTTATGAGTGTGTGTGTGTGTTTGTGTGTGTAAGGGAGAAAGAGAGGGAGAAAAAGAAGAAGGTAGGGAGAGAGAGTCTGTTGTCAAATTATTAGTGGTGGTTATCTCTGGGTCATGAGGTTAGAAGGATGTTTGTTTTCTTCATTTTCCAAGCTTTCTAAAATGCATACGTATTATATAAACAATGTATCATCAATACATGCTGTGTAAAAATATTTTTCCTCTAGAAATTCATATTTCTCTATTTTTAATTTTATGACATGTATAATAAACATTAAAATCCTAGTAGGCTTTCTCCCATCACAGAGTAATTTCCTGGCTGTTCTTCCCTATTTTTTTTACTCACCATTTATTCCTGTGAATTCCCTTCTGACCTTCCCTTCTTGCCCCGTGCCCCTGAAGGAGATGGCTCCCACATCAGTTCACTGATGAGCAAGACTCTCCACCCACACTGCAGACAGACACGTTCATCTCTCCGTTCTCTCTGTCGCCGTACACAACGTTGAGTTTTTTGATGTGTCCCTTTGCCTTTTATATCCTGTGGCTGCCATTTTCCATGCCAGTGCCCTTTCAATCTTATTTTGTTTGTTATTATTGGTTTTATTTTTCTTTTCCTGTGAAATGTTTATTCTAAAACACATCTGCAAGTCATTCATAGCTCTGGTTGGATCAAGTTAAGCATTCCATTGGATGTGAGTATTTAAGAATGTATTCCTTTCGTATCTGTAGGTTTCTCTTGGTAGTGTCTTTGAAAGCAAGTGTAACACTTGGATGCCCAAATGTCATCCGAAAATGTCATGTACTCAGGTCATAACTAGAGCGCAACATCTTTCACTGAAGGTTGACTCAAGGGACATTTTGGGGACGAGTATGATTACTGTCTTCTAAGGTAATCCGGAAGGTAGCAATGAATGTCAAACACGCTTCATTTTCCTTTTAAAACTACACTGGAGATAACATTTGATAAATTGTGGAGCCTTTTTTTGAAATTTGCCTCTGCATGTTCTCAAGGTTATGAACTCCACATGTGACTAAGGCAGAATTTATTTGTATAGTTTCTGTCATTGTTTTCTTGAGTTCCAAGTTCCCCAGAGTTTGATGGAGAGACCAAGAGCTTACCGTATATCTATCTGTTGACTCCCAATTTTGTAGACTTGATTACTCCCTTTCACTTTTCTTGCTTTATGACAGAATAATTGTGAGCCATTTTCCTAGCCCCTTGAAGTGGCCTTCCCTGCACTCTTGCTAGGTCAAAGATGGCTTTGTTGAGTGCGTAACCAAAACACTGTGTATTTCTTTCTACATCCATGAGGCCGTCAGCACATTTTCTATTTCGCTTTCTATATTCTTTCTTCTGATGTTGCTGAGGTTTTGGCTGAGATTTCATTGTGGATTCACGTCCTCAGTTGTAAGACAAGACCAAGTCAGGACATAATCCTTGGAAATGCTGCATGGGCCATGTCTTTGGGGAGGATTAGTGCTAGCAATAATCCAAAATAGTTGCCAATGCTGACATGCTCATTTGGTGATGATTTTGTAGGGATTCCCTATGTATATTTTCAGTTTTGATATACATGTAAGATGATTTAACTGAGAAAACTCTAGTGAATGAAAAATTACTCTGGATTGCTTAAGCATACAAGAGCTGAAGGAAAGAAGGGGTCATTGGGTGGAAAGACTTTGTTGGATGATAGGAAGAACCAGTCTGGGATTAAATGATTGATGTAGATAATCCTCAAAATGAGTTAATCCATGTGAATTAATCTAACGTGTATAATCAGCTTCGAGGGCAGCTCTGTTGTCCCTGCTTTTTAAAAAGGAGAATAGAGAAGCTAATATCCAGTCAAGTTACAAAAAAGTAATTAAAAAGGAAAAGGGTTTCTCTAGGAGAAACAAGAAGGGCTTGAGTTTGGTTATACTTCCTCCCTCCTTCTCTCCTTCCCTCCCTTTTTCACTTGGCTGTATCTTCTGAGTGCCCATGGTGCTCTGCTCCAGCCCTTACCTGTTCTAGCATTTCCTCCAGGGGAATACCTTACTGGGGGTGTGTATACATCTCCAAATATACACTCATTGGTCTGTAAGCAACCTGAGCGACATCTCATGTATGTCTTCGGTGGCCACATGGACTCACATGGCGCCTTACATGTACTCGATCCTCCACAAATGTAAAGGGATGTTTTCCATTTAATCATAAATAACGAGTGACTTTTATAACTTTAACAATATGAAGTGTTATTGTGTGACACATGTCAGATAATTGTGCTCTGGGAAACAAGCTTCCAGTGGAGAAATAGAGGAGGTTTTAAGATAAAAGATGAAACCATATTTTCTAGACTGCAGGGGGAGTCCTGTAATAGATTACCAGAGAAGGAGGTGAAATCTCCATCCCTGGAGATCCTTAAAAATTGGGCAGAGGAAACATCTGTGAGAAGGACGGAAGCCTTAAGCCTATTTTGGGGCACACGAATAGAATGACCGACGATTCTGTGATGCTTTGATGACTTGGCCTGGAGGAGAGAAGACTGAGGGGAAACAGGAAAACTTCTTTGGATACGGAAAACAGCTATCGTTGCTTTCCGTGGGAAAACAAGTCACGGGAGCTTAACCTAAAGCCTTAGAGATTTAGGTTACATTTTACGGTTAAGGATTTTTGAGACCTAGGTTGTGAAAATCCTGTGGAAATCTGCAAACTAAAAGATTGATTTGTGTGAGACCCAGAATCAGTGATTCTATTGCAGGAAAAAAAATATATATATTTTACTATTGCTCCAAATAGAATTATGCCAACTCGCTATATTCAGTGCCCGGCATTCTCGTGGGAAAGAAGAACCTCTAAAACTAGTATTTTTAGGCAACAGGCATCATCACTGTTTTGTGGATAGGAGTGGGGAGCAGATAACAGGTGTGAGGTCCTTCCTATCTCAATACCTGTACAGGGTTGTGTTACTAGATCAGCAGCCAGAGGGTGAGGAGGAGTCTGGGACACAGCTCTGCTCTGCTGGGTCAGCCTTGTCTTCACCACTGACCCTCTTCCCTGTGAAAATGCAGCAGTGTGTGTGTGTGTTGTGGGGGGAGGGGGTGGAGGACTGCAAAAACCCCATCAGTACAAAGGGAGGCAAAGTACCTATTAAGAAGCATTATCTTCATTAGGTATTTGATTGCAGTTTCAATGTTCAGCCACATGATGTCACCATTGGATTTTGATTTTCACTGTGCATTTGTCTCCAATAACAGATGAAGGCGTTTTCAAAGCTGGAGCAGAGAGGTCTGAGACACGGGGGGCAGCAGAAGTCCAAGAAGATGAAGACACTCAAGTTGAGATCCCAGTTGACCAGGTAGTCGCCATGTTTTTAAAAATATGCATAAACTAATGACCACTTTTTTCTTTCAAGTTTTGTGTTATCTGCTCCCGGCTGTTCCTAAGAATAGGCTGGTTAGACCCTCTCAGGTGCTGGGTGGTCGAATGGCCCACAACACACCCTCAGGTCTTCCTAGTAGTCCTACAAAGAATAGCCAGTTGAGTTGTCTTTTTTTAATTTTAATTTTTTTAATGTTGATGTAACTTTAATAAATAGCATTGAAGAATAAGGTGGATTGGGTAAGCCGTGAGATGCAAAGAGGGAGAAAGTTTGATACAGAAAAAGCATATTGGCTGGGGGTTTTTATCTAGAAAAAAAGTCCTCCATTCAGAAAAGAATTTTTTCTTTTTTTTTAAAAGCTGTGCTATTCTATCCTTTAGGGTCCTTGAAATTGGTGTGGTTGGAATTTATTTTTCATAGAAGAATTGCTTATACAAGTACAATGCGCGTTATTTGCTGTGTGTGTATTGATTTTCTTTTTCGGCCAACAGAACACGGTACTTGTAGGAGAGAGAGAATGAGAGTGAGTGTGTGAGTGTGTGTGTGTGTCCATGTGCTTATAGAAGGGATGAAGTAGTGCTAGGGTTGGTTAAATGATGCAAGAAATAAGTCAGTTAGGCTTTTTAATACAGCTCAGCCGGATTTCTTACATTTCTAGATGGAGGATTGGCATCCAGGTGGGGAGGAGGATGTCGTAACCTCAGGCTCAAGGGAATGAGAAGTCACTAGGCATTGTCACTTGTCCTCTATTATGTGAGATTTCCCTTACAGAAAGCAAATTTCACAATCCAGCAAGTTCCATAGATGATCTTCTCAGTTGTATTTGTCTTTAACAGTGTGGCAGTGAAATTGCTGCTTGATTATTCTACAGGCATTTCCCATAAGCATCGCCTTCCTGATGAAAAGCCTCATGTGTTAAAAATCACACAGATTTCAAAAATCCAATTTATTACCAGGATTAGCCACAACTAATAATTTTTCATAAACTCCAGTTATAGGTATTTTTTTTTCCTGAGGGAAAATGGAATTTTAAGTCTCCTGTGAAAGCTGCAATTAAATGTTATATTTGAAGACAAAGAAGAGTAATCATCATGGATGTACAGCCCCGAAGAGCTGCCCAACACAAGACGAATTTATTCCAGAGTCAGAAGGCCAGATGATATCAGGACAGAATCAGACCGCGATTGCCAAAAGAGAAATCTCTTTGTTAATCACTTAACAAGTTTCAAAACCTGTGATAGGGGTTTCGTTACTTGTAAGTTTTGTGTCACAGGAAGGGGAGCTGATAGAAGGAAGGAGCTGGTCTCTGATGCGACCTGAACAGCCTTGGCTGAGTGTTTGCCGAGCTCCATTTCTCATTTGACTGGAGAGGGTTAGCTTATTAACATGCGAGCGTGCAGAGACTCTGGGTAAACAGACTGGCGAAAGCTGGGCAATGTCAGCACGCTGATGTCACTTCGAAGGAAATGAAACCCGGTAACAAAAGGTCAGAACGCCTTTCTTCCTTGCCCCCGTTGGTAATAGGGCAGGAATTGGCTGGTGCACGTGGTTGGCGAGAGATACTTACGGGGTCCGGTGTCAGGGTCATTCTCTCTGTGGCCTGCTGACCTTCTGTTCCCTATCCTCACCTTCTTCTGTTCCCTGTCCTCAGCAGCTGTGTTATCGATACTGTGAAGAACCAAGTGAGGGTGTGGAGGAGTTAGCGTAAAGCTCCATGATAGTTAGGAACAGCTCTGTGGATGTACTCTCGTGGTGTTCTTCATGAAGCAGTAGGTACTGTTTACGAAGTACCCCCCAAGTGCCAGGCACCTTACTAGGTACTTTTATCTCATATGATTGTGATGACAGCCCCAGGTCTTATCACCCCCGCATTATGTAGAGAAAGAAAGTGAGCTCACGTAGGTGGACTTGCTTGTCCAAGCTTGTACCATTATATAGAGAAGTTTGTATTTGGGGGGCGCCTGGGTGGCTCAGTCGTTAAGCGTCTGCCTTCGGCTCAGGTCATGGTCCCAGGGTCCTGGGATGGAGCCCCGCATCGGGCTCCCTGCTCAGCGGGAAGCCTGCTTCTCCCTCTCCCACTCCCCCTGCTTGTGTTCCTGCTCTCGCTCTTTCTCTCTCTGTCAAATAAATAAAATAAAAATCTTTAAAAAAAAAAAAAGAGAAGTTTGTATTTGAATGCAAGTCTGTCCAATTTCAAATTGTATGAGTGATCTGCAAAACCCCAAGCCCCCAAAAGCCAATTATTAGCTTAAGGAAGGAAAAAAATTCCTGCACAGGAAAGGAAATGTAGTCATCATATACTACTTGGCTCAGCTATGAACGACACTTAGGTTCACTCGCTTTCGGGCCATACCTAGTTAATTTCTTTGGACTGATTCCCTATCATCTAAATGGCTCATGTTATAATTTTAGTCAAAGGGCCACGGGCAAGGGCGTGTGTGTGTGTGTGTGTGTGTGTGCAAATATCATGTGTAATCGGCCAAGTAATGTATCCATGCCTGAATAGCAGATCAAGTTTTAGAAGTAAAAATTATTGCCGGGAGCCAATTCTCCATGGATCTCTTGTGTTTCTGCATATCTTATGAGCAGAGGGACAGATTGCCTTTGTTCTGGACTATCTTTTCTTTTCTGTTTTTTTTTTTTTTTTTCTTTTGCTTTGGACTATCTTTTGAATAAGCTCGGAAGACAGACCTAGTGACTTCCTCCGGAACAATCATTCTCAACTCGAGGCAGCCTTGCCTCTGAGGGATGTTTGGCCATTTCTGGGGCCATTCTGTGATTGTTATAACTGAGGGAGTACTCCTGGCGGCTGGTGGGAAGCGGACAGGGATGCTACAGAATATCCGGTAATGCAACGATAGCCCTCGCAGCAAAAGGTTGTTCAGCCCAAAATGTTAATAGGACTGAGATGAGAACCCTTGGCATGGAGAAAGGCCAGGTTTGTTTATTGTCCAGTGTCATAAGGATAATGTCTTCCTGTGGTGCAGGGCCAGCGAGGTTTAGTATCCGTTATAAAAGATACAGTGCCATCAGGCTGTATGCTCAAAACCAGTCAAAATTGGGGGCGCCTGGGTGGCGCAGTCGGTTAAGCGTCCAACTCTTGGTGTCTGCTCCGGTCGTGATCTCAGGGTCAGGGGATCGAGCCCTGTGTCAGGCTCGTGGAGTCCGCTTAAGACTCTTTCCTCCTCCCTCTGCCCTTCTCACCCCTGCAGGCATGCATTCTCTCCCTCTAAAATAAACGAACAAATACAAAAAAGAAATTAGTCAAAATTGTAAATGTTATGTGTATTTTAGCACAATAAAAGTATTCGGAAAAAGAAGATTGGGTCCTTTCCCTGGATTGTGAGCTGCTATTTGTATCTCCTGGCCCCCCTTCCCATTGCCCTGTGGGAACGGGGCCTCGGGGAGTGGGTGCCCGTGGTGATACTCTGGCTTCCGCTATTGTTGTGAGCAATGAAGTTCTTTGTTTCTCACGCAGGAGTCTCATGTCTTCTGCCACGTCTCTGAAATCACGGCAGGCTAATGAGTAAGCTTGTAAGTAGGGTAAAATTTCAGACCTTCCAGAGTCCTTGCCTCTACTGCACGGTGTTGGTGTGTTTAAGTATGTAAATGCAGACTCATTCCAGCCAAGAACATGGCTGAACTCTGTCCCAACGTTCAGACTCTTGTCATTTTTCTTTTTTTAAAGATTTTATTTATTTGAGAGAGAGAATGAGAGAGAGCACATGAGAGGGAGGACGGTCAGAGGGAGAAGCAGACTCCCTGCCGAGCAGGGAGCCCGATGCGGGACTTGATCCCAGGACTCCAGGATCATGACCTGAGCCAAAGGCAGACGCTTAATGACTGAGCCACCCAGGCACCCCATCAGACACAATTTTTTTTTAAGATTTTATTTATTTGAGAGAGAGAGAATGAGAGACAGAGAGCACGAGAGGGAAAAGGGAAGGGGGCAGAGGGGGAAGCAGACCCCCTGCCGAGCAGGGAGCCCAATGCGGGACTCGATCCCGGGACTCCAGGATCATGACCTGAGCCGAAGGCAGTCGCTTAACCAACTGAGCCACCTAGGCGCCCCAGACTCTTGTCATTTTTTTTTTTTAGACAATCCTGGATCTAAGACTACTTCCAAACCCCCGGGGAAACTGAAGAATGACATGTTTTTTAAAATGTATTTGGGGAGAATAAATATCTTTTCTCAGGAGAGAGTTTAAGTCTAACAAGAATAAAGTATTCTTTTAAAAATTAGGGTTTTTTTTTTTTTTTTTGCATGCACACTCCAAATCAGTCTGGTTTCTCATAAGCAGGAGCACAAGTTCTGATTAGGCGGTACTTCGGCATGGGTGACTCATGTATCACTTATAAAGTGATGCTTTTCCAAGCTAAGGAGGCAAGAAAGTTAAGTAAAAGAAAAGTGCCTCTAGTAAGTAAGGGTCAGGCAGAAGAACCCCCCATCTCAGAAGCCCAAGCAAACAAATACCTATAAAATAGGCAAAAAAAGAAGTTATATTTGGATTTTGTTCCATTGGAGAGAAGAGGGCAGAAGATGGGGATAGTAACTTCCGAGGGTTTCGGATTATTTTATAGCTCTCTTCATCCATTTGTAGTTGATTTTGGATAGTAAAATAATGAGAATCACAAGATGTTTTTATGCTAAGTAGTTTCATTAAACAGCATTTAAGCCGTGTCATGACACTGGAGCAGAGAAAGCTTTCTTTAATTGGAGGTTGTGCTATATACTCTTCTTCCTTGTTTGTTTAAAACTTAACTAACCATTAATAAAGTGACACATACAATATTTTTTAAGGTTTAACAAAGATTACAACAAAAGTAGCAACCACGTGCCTCACCCCTCCCCACCTGGATTCCTGGACCACAGAGATAACCCGTTTGAACCAGTTCAGCTCTTTCTCATAGAAGACACCACTGTATTTCTAAACCATACACCCTTTCCCTCCCTTCCATTTTAATGCCTCTGAAATCTTTGGGTCTTACGAGTGATTGCATGTCACAGTTTAATTGGCATTTTTTTTTTTTTAATTCTGAGAGGTACATAAACTAATGGAGATCCTTTTAAATAGGTGACATTTCAAATTTGATAAAATAACTTTCTTGATTTTAGTTTTCAGATTTAGATACGATTAACTTTATCTCTAATGACTGTGCAAGATGGCTGGTTAAATCTCTTACCGACTCTCCTCCCCCACCCCCCAATAAGGCCACACGCACACAAACACAGACATACACGACCCTCTTCTTCTTTCGTTCCACCCTCATTTTATGATGATTTTTGGCCGAGTCAGGATTTAATCTCTACGTTATTTTTACTACATCAGCCTTATTGTTAGTTGAGCCACAGAGTGGACTCCGATTACATTTCCTTCCTTGCATAACACTCTTTTCCTCCTTCCTATTTCAGTAATTGCCTTTTTTTATTCATTGGCTTAGTTTTCTGTGTAGCTTTTACCAAGCCATCTCTAAACTCTGCCAGGCGGTGGGTTTCCTCTTGGCATGCGCAAGCATGTGCAGTGACGACATTTCACCTTCAGCTTTTTCTCAGACGCGTCAGTCATCGGCCTCAAGCTGGTTAGGTGTTCTCTGGATCTGCTTTTTAAAGTTATCCTGGGATTTTTCTTGACCGTTAGGGAAATTCTGTATGCATAGGCTCAGCTCCTCGGGTTGGGGGAGTTTCACTGTAGAGTGATTGGTTTTTGCCATTTCATTGGCAGATCTCCATTTTTCTTTGTTCTTTTGGGTTGGTCTGTTTCCTTTGAATGGAATCTTTTGGGTGTCAGCCTGACTGTGAGCATTTGGGGATCTGACTATGGGATGGGGGCTTGAGGATCTTGCTGTTAGGTAAAGAGATTTATTCTTCTTGGTTTCAGTATGGTGCCCGTGGTGCTCTTGTTCTCAGCTGTGCTGAGTCAGCACCCCCGTAGTTCAACATCTTTAGAGAAGAAACCTCCTGTATTTCTTAAGGGTAGGGAGGGGATCTTGGGAGTCTTTGTGCTTCTTTTAAAGACTCTAAGCCAGGCTCCCTATTTTTAGTTACACCTACAGCCCGTCTTCCAGAGATAGATGGTGCCACCAGTCCCTCAGCTTTCTGTAGGTCCTTCAGCAGGCAGAGGTCTGCTTCTTGGCTCCTCCTCCCACAGGAGCAGCATCAGTTCTGCTCTTACTGGCCCCATATCCACTGGTTTTACTGTTTCCCAAATTTTGTGGCTGTTATTTCCTTTCCAGGCCTCTGTGCCCTTACAGGTTCACCTTTTTTTAAAAATTGCCTTTACTGACAATTTGGAGGGACGTCAGAAGGGAGCTAAGTGAAAAAAAAAAAAACCCTCACATTTGTTCAACTTGCTTTATTTAACCAGAAATCACTTCCACACTAATTCATCACAGGGGAAATAAACTGTTTTTATAGAATCTCCATTAATGATGAGAAACTGGCAGCCTGTGACCAAATCTCCTACAAGAGATTCTTCTTTGGCTGGCACAGGGCTTACAGAATCTCCTTAGTAGCCCGGGTATTCTTCAGCGCACCCCAGACCCCAGCATGCCGTGTTACTAACACCACTCCTGGATTACACACTTCTGTCATTTGCCCAGCTCCCAGGGACATTTGAGCTTGTGATTATTTGTCTACACATATAGAACATAATGCCACTAAAAAAAAAAATCTGTAGTCGGGGCACCTGGGTGACTCAGTCATTTGAGCATCTGCCTTCGGCTCTGGTCATGATCTCAGGGTCCTGGGATTGAGCCCTGCCTCGGGCTCCCTGCTCAGCGGGGAGCCTGCTTCTCCCTCTCCCTCTGCTCCTCCCCCTGCTGGTGCTTTCTCTGTCAAATAAATAAATAAAATCTTAAAAAAAAAAAATCTGTAGTCTAACCAGAAACAAGAGGTTTGAAATCCCAAGATGCCCATTGACACAGTCCTGTTCTCCGTGCCTTCACGTGGTCCCACCACTTATCCAACCTGCTGCTTATGGGGAATCGGCCGCCACTTGCAGTTTCTGCTAGGAAAGGCAAGCTAGCTGGAGAGCTTCCCTGCATTACTTTTTCACGTGTAATAAAAGACACAGAAAGGTGTAAAGGGGGCTGGTTTTTCTGACCAGACCCGTAGGTCTACTTCCATGGAATGGATTTGTGAAAATAAGAATTATAAGATGTTTGAAACCAGAAGGGACGTAGGTGCAAACTCCTTATTTTGCCATCGAAGACACAAAGCCCTGCATTGAAGAGGTTCTCTCCAAACACCTCGAGGAAGGGCAATGGGGGAGCTTAGGGACTTCTAGTTTTCCCACAAACAGCAACACATCCCGTCTGTGTGGAGGGCTCCTCGGCTGTCACTGCCTTCACGGAACAATATCTCCAACAAACAATATCTCCACCATTCTTTCAAGTCCTATCATCTCTGTGATTTGTGCTCACGTTTGCTGCTTGCAAGCCTCATGACCTCTGCAGGAGTTGAGATACGGGTGACCTGGCTTCCTAATTTCCCCGTGCATCCTCAGCAAGGCTCTTTGTGACATCCCGTTTCTAGATTTCTGTTTACTTGATGGAAATGGTGTTAAACGTTAAAATGTAGCCCTCGAGGATTTCTGATGTGAGAGAAAATCAACATTTACTTCTAAAGCGAGAGAACTTAATGGGGATTTTTTTTTCTAATGATGACTAAAATGTTCTCATGCTATCTAAATATAAGTTTCAGTGTATTCTGTCTACCTGGATGTCTCAGGAGCGTGGGGGAGCTTTGTGGGCTCAGGTGAGCCAGCTCTCAGCAGGTGGCTGGCCAGAGCCTCACCCTACTGTGTCCTTGCAGGGTCGCACCTGTGAACATAAACCCCCCTTTTTTTGTGGGTCACGGTACTTCAAACCACATTTGAACCTTTTTATTTATTTATTTTTCTTCCCCCCTCTGTGAAAGCTGAAAACAGGAAGCGGTACTTTGCTATCATGAAAAATTGAAACTGATTATTTCCAAACACCTCATTCAACTTGCGTAGGAGATGACTTTTAGTTTCCGTGGCAACAGAAATAAAAACAAGTAGGGTGACTTCGGCGTCTGCAACACCCAGTGCCCGAACCCCACAGAAACGCCTCCTACCCAGAGCCTGAAACAAACCCTCCCTCTTTCCCGAAGCATGAATGTAGTAAATGTTACATGAGAAGCAGACATAAGGTTTGTCGTTTTGTTCCTTGTTGGTGCTGATCTCCCCTTCCTGGTGGAGTGGGTTTCGGGGAGGAGGAAGTGACGGGGGGGTTGGGGAGGAGACGTGGTGGTCAGGGAGGGTCCCTTGACTAGAAAGTTCTAACTTGCGCCATTCTCTCAGATAGCCAGGGTCTTAAACCTTAACATATATTCCTCAGGGAACTTCAATGTAAATATAAGACAAATCAACGTTTACTGCTAAAGGGGGCGGGACATCAGCTCTGGTCTCTGTTTCGATGCCTTTCCCGTTTCTAATTTTGGGTGCTGCCGTGACTGTCAAAGGTGTGATGTGAGTTTAAAGTGCAAGTCCTTCGAGCAGCCCCAGCTGTCCGTGAATACCATCCAAGTAATTGATGCCTTCGACATTTTGTGACTCATTTCCATATGATTTCCATATTCCATCTCCTTTCCTCTCACCACTCAGGAATCCCGAGTTAACCTTAGTCACCGCATGCACACTCTCTAGGAATCCTGAATACTGAGAGCCGTCCCCGCTAGGACGCAGCCAGCGCTAATAACTACCAGACCTTTCCTGACTTGCCATACAAATCAACCATTATCTCAGACTGTCTGTTACGAAATAAATAGTGAGATATGCATATAAGCGAATGCAGGCAAAAGGCACTTGGAATACCAACACTGGTGTTATATTAAGGAGAAATGTGGAACTTTTCTAGTGGAACTTTGTAAGAGCAAATTTCTTGTGATAAATAATGTGCTTTTTTTTTTTTAAGAGGGAGAGTGGGGAGGGGCAGAGTGAGAGAGAGAATCTTAAGCAGACTCCCCACTGAACGTGGAGCCCGATGCAGGGGCTCGATCTCACAACCCTGGGATCATGACCTGAGCCAAAACCAAGAGTCAGATGCTCAACTGACTGAGCCACCCAGGCGCCCCTAAGTAACATGCTTTTTGAAAGGTAAAAAAGTTCTCAGCTTTCTTACAAAAACTTGTATGTTTAAGGGTACATATTGTCTGTAATTGTACATATATGTGCAACATGTCTGTTACTCTAGCCTTGCTGGGGATGTTCCTGATGTCAGAGAGGCCATGAGGCTGGAATCGTTTGAGTGACTTCTGCGATCCTTGTTGTTCTATTAACATGCATCGGTTTAGTGAGTGTCATGGAGAAGGTCTAATGAATGCCCTTTCTTGACTCCAGCGAAGCATAGGAATTGTGCGTTATACAGGACATAGGATTCCACAGCTCCTCATAGGCATCAGCTAGTCCTGAGATTTTAGGATTTTAGGATGGATGTGTTTCTTTGGAGAAACGATTCCTACCCGAAAACTGGTTCTCTTAAAATTTTAGTCACAAGCTGGCTAAAATTTGAGGTAAATGTAAGGAAGGAGTAAATCCCCTTCATCAGGGGAGAAGACTTGAAGCACAGGTAAAAGCATCTTCCCGATTTGTTTTCTTTGCTTTGCTGTGTCTCCTTTCTGTAACACGACTCTTAATAAAGAATGGCAGGGTGCCATAATTAGAATAGATCTTGTAGGATTGTCTTTATGGCTAAACAACATTCTGTCGACGGTCAATCCTATTTTCTCCCAGCTTTCAATAAAATTGGTATTTTTTAACATAAAAAAAATACCATTTTCACTTAAAAAGGCACTATTACATGCAACCAATGAATCATCGAACACTACACCAAAAACCAATGATGTGCTATATGTTGGCTAATTGAATTTAAATTAAAAATAAAAAAGAGGTACTATTTCAAGGTACTATTTACAATTAGAAATTTTAACCGAAAATGCCTTCCCAAAGTGGTGTATTTCTGACCATATCGTGACCAGGTACCTGGAGAGTGCCCAGGAAATGGGAGCCTTGTCACCGTCATCTGTCCCTTCCCAAAGGCACATATTGCCCTGGCTTTGGCCTGTAGGATGCGTATTTGTGTTTAAGTCAAGGCAAGGACTATATAATACCATGGTAAATGTGGTGATGGATACAAGGATGCATAAGAAAGAGCTCTTGCTTCTAGAACCTTCCAGAGGGCCTCTGTAGAGCCCCATTTTCCCACAATCATTCCAAATATCATTCGAGGCCTCTTTGCCCACTATTTTCGTATCAAAGAGGGAGAGTGGGGAGGGGCAGAGTGAGAGAGAGGATCGCACACCGTGGGTACAGTGTATTGAGATCTGACAGGTCTCATGAGGGCACAGGTAAGGCGTGCCGGCTGCTTGAGGGAGCCAGGAAGACTTGAAGAGAAGGTGGGTCTAACGGGAAGAAAGAGCATTCCGGGTGAAGGTAGAGGGAACAGAATGAGTTAATGGCGTGGTGCAGGGGACAGGGCTCCTTTCAGCCTCTTCCATGGAGGACGTTCTCCAGCCCCCAGTACTCACGTCTGGGAAGGACTGGATTCGCCCTCCCCACCCCACCACATCGAGTCAGCCCTCTTCCCTTCATGAGGAGCCCAACTTCCCTAGTTTGTGCTGAAGGGCTTTTTAGGGAAACGGGGGGGAAAGGAGAAAGAGGGAGAGAGAGGAAAGACTATGAATATGGACATGACTATGTGTGGGGCTGAGGAGGAAAAGGGAGGTAAGGTGGTACCTGGTGAGCGTCGTGGTCTGCTCAGCCGCCGGAACAAAGTCCCACCAACTGGGTGACGTCACCAGGAGACACTGACCGTCCCACAGCTCCGGAGCCTGGGATCGTGAGATCGGGGTGTCGGCAGCTTGGTTTCTTCTGAGCACTCTCTCTTCAGCTGGTAGATAGATGTCTTCTCTCTGTGTCTTCACATAGTCTTTGTATGTATAATCTCTTATGAGGACGTCAGTCATATTGGGTCACAGCCCACCCTGCGAACCTCATTTTAACTTCATTACATCTTTAACGGCTCCAACTCCACGTAGAGTCACCTTGTGAGGTACTGGGGGTTCGGACTCCAGCATGTTAATTTTGAGGGGACACAGTTCAGCCCCAAAGAGTGAGAAAGTGGGATTTGTCTACCAGGCAAATCAAAAGGCTAATTTTCACTGGACGAGTCAGCTTTTGAAGTCTTGTGTCTGTCAGACAGGTGCTTGGTGGCGAGTAGAGAGAGGAGAGGCAGAGGGGTGGAACCCAGCTCAGCCAGCCAGTCCCTCTGTCTTTCAGTCTGTTTGTCCCATGGGAAGAGTGGGGCTGGGCGCATGCCTGGTTACCATGGTGACCAGTTTATAAACTACTGGGACCGGCGTCCCTCAACTAGAATCTTTATTAATTTTTTTTAATGCGTATGAAAGATATCACCCACTGGTCACGTAACCCTTGGCAGGTTGCTTGACTTTTCCTCAGGCTCAGTTTCCCACTCTGGATAATGGGGATAACTCTGCCCGCCTACTGCTTGGGAAAAATGAGAAAATATTTGTGAAGGTACTTTGAGAAGCTTAATGTGCTACCTACAGTTCTGTCTTTATCATCCCCCTAACTGGCTACTGCCGGCCTGCCCCCCCCCCCCAACTGAAGACAAAGGCATGACCCAAATGTACATACTCATTCACGTGAGCCAGCCTTGTTGGGTGCCTCTTGCTGGCATGTTTGTATTACTTTTGAGAGTGGATAGCAGTTCAGAAACAAACGAAGCTTGGATGGCAAATTGGTTGTGAAAGACACATGCCAGGCAAACCTTGACCTGCGTAGCCAAGATCAAAGATGATGGTCTATGCAAATCATGCCTAACAGTCTCAATAGACCAGAAGTTTAAATGTCAGCATGCATTTTTTTTAAAAAGATGTATTTATTTATTTGAGAGAGAGCACGAGCCCACAGGTGGGTGGAGGGGCAGAGGGAGAAAGAGAATCTCAAATAGACTCCCCGCTAAGCGCCGTCCCTGAGGTGGGGCTCCATCCCAAGACCCCAGCTGAAATCAAGAGTCGGCCGCTTAACCGACTGAGCCACCCAGGCGCCCCAAGGTCAGCCTGCATTTAACTATATTAACCCATAAGGGGAAGACGGTAGCTGAGTGTCCTGATAGGATTTCTTGTTTGTTTTCATGTGCATGAGATTTAGAAGGGAGATCTCTTGAAGTGGCCCCCCAGAACACAGTTTCATTAGTGCAAACCCTGTGCTTGACCCTTCCATCGGACAACCTCTAGACTCCTTCCACTCAATGGTGAGCTAACAGTAATAAACCCATATACAGCTCGTTAAGTTTACGGTGGTCTTTTGTGTGCACGGTCCTATTTGTTCCCTCCTACAATCCTGTGAGGTCGTTGTGATCACCCTCAAATTCCAAAGGGAACTTGGGCCAGGCGTGGTGACTTCGCGGGGAATCAGGCCAAGTGCGGTGATGTCGTTAGTACTTGGGGGCAGGTGAGGTGAC
>NW_023270709.1:25093555-25152393 GCF_011800145.1 Mirounga leonina | reverse complement strand
CCCCCCGCAGCAATCGGCGGTCTTAGATCTCGTGCAGGAACCCCTCTTGCTCGGGTAGGCGCACGGTTTCTCGGCACCACCTGCGAACTGGCTTCTGCCAGGCGGAGGGGTGAGGTCTCGCCTGCGAGCTCTGCTTCCTCATCTGCAGGAGGGACCCTGTGATTGGACCTGGCGAAAGGACTTTTTTTTCCTTCCTGTTTCTCTTCCTTCTCCCTCACCTCCCTCGAGATGAACTGCCCTTCCTCAGTCTTACCTTTTCCTTTGGGATCCCTGCTCCTTCCTCCCCAAACCCCCCAGCCCCTCCCTTTGGCTTCGTGTCTACGCCTCTCTACCTAAACTATTAACGTTACCAGGATCTTCCTAGGGTTCTCAGAGGTGCGAGCAGAACGTGGGCTCTGTGCACCCAAGCCTTGCTGCCTGACCTGGCGCCGGTGCCTTGTTAGCTGCGACTGCTCCCGACCCGGCCACAGGGCAGGTCCCGCTAAATGCACGGAGCCTGAGAACTGCTTGGGGATTTTGAGGAAATTACACAGTTGTAAAGACTAGGAATATTTTTCTAGCACTTTCTGTTTTTTAATTCTTTTTTTTAATAGAATCAACTTTTTCTTTTTAAAGATTTTCTTTATTTATTTGACAGAGAGAGAGAGAGTTAGCGAGAGAGGGAACACAAGCAGGGGGAGCGGGAGAGGGAGAAGCAGGCTTCCCGCTGAGCAAGGAGCCCGATGCGGGGCTCAATCCCAGGACCCTGATCCCAGGACCCCGGGATCATGACCTCAACCAAAGGCAGACGCTTAACGACTGAGCCCCCCAGGTGCCCCTCTGTATTTTAATTCTAAGTAAGCTGCTCGTCTCAGCTCTATTTGTTAGTTCATTCACTCAGCTCTCTCAGTCATTGGGCACCACCAGTGACTTCCTACCAGGAGGCGACTGGCTGAAGTATAATTGCAGAATAAAGCAGGGCGATAACCAGAGGTTGGTTCCTCAGTTAGGCGGCACATCCCGTGGGCGTCTTAGCAGATACAGAGAGGTGGCCACATAGCTCTACCTGGTGGTCAGGGGCTGGGGCATACAGTTTCCTTAAAAGCTGAAGCAGAGGGCGCCTGGGTGGCTCAGTTGGTTAAGCGACTGCCTTCGGGTCAGGTCATGATCCTGGAGTCCTGGGATCAAGTCCCGCATCGGGCTCCCTGCTCGACAGGGAGTCTGCTTCTCCCTCTGACCTTCCTCCCTCTCATGCTCTCTGTCTCTCATTCTCTCTGTCTCAAATAAATAAATAAAATCTTTAAAAAAAAAAAAAAAAGCTGAAGCAGAGGGGCACCTGGGTGGCTCGGTTGGTCAGGTGTCTGACTCTTGATTCCGGCTCATGTCATGATCACAGGGTCCTGGGATCGAGCTCTGCGATGGGTTCTGTGCTGGGCATGGAGCCTGCTTAAGATTCTCTCTTCCCTCTCCCTTTGGCCCTCCCCTCCTGCTCCTGCTCTCACTCCCTTTTTTTTCTCTCTCAAAAAAAAAAAAAAAAAAAGAAAGAAAAGAGAATAAATTGAAGATTCTCCTAACATACAACTAACTGTTAACCGTTCTTAGATATACAGATCTGTGGCCCTTAGAACATTCACAGTGTTATTCCACTGTTACCCCTGTCTAGTTTCAGGACATTTTCCATCTCCCCAAAAGGAAACCCCATGCCTATTTTTTTTAAGATTTATTTATTTATTTGAGAGAGAGAGAGCGAGAGAGCAAGCACATGAGCAGGGATAGAGGCAGAGGGAGAAGGAGAAGCATACTCCCGGCTGAGCAGGGAGCCTGACACGGGGCTCAATCCCAGGACCCCGAGATCATGACCTGATCTGAAACCCAGGAGTCAGACACTCAACCAACTGAGCCACCCAGGCACCCCGAAACCTCCTGCCTATTAAGCAGCCTTTCCCCATTCTCCCTTCTCCTCAAGCCTGGCAACCACGAATCTGCTTTCTGTCTTTATAGTTTGACCTATTCTGAATGTTTTGTGGAAATGAAATCATACAATAAGTGACTTTCTGTGTCTGGCTTTGTGTGGAGCTAACTCACAGCCTGCCCCCCATGGAAGAGCTCTTCTGGCTGTGAGGGGAGATCCCAAGGCCCTCTAAGAACAGCATTCATCTGAGTGGACTCTGCTCTGTGGGCGTCCCGTTGCCTGGGCCGAACGTCAGGTCAGCGTGTGTGAGGGGCACCGGCCTCCTCCCGGAGAGTTTCTCTGCAGCAGGAGAAGGAGGGCAAGGATTGAGGGAGTGTGCAGCTTGCTGAATCTCCCTCCTGTCTTCCTCCCACCATAGACCCCCACTGTCTTGTGGAAGGGGTGTTCTTTTGCTTCTCTGCAGGTCCTCGCCATGGCATAGATTTTATGTGTGTGTGTGTGTGTGTGTGTGTGTGTGTATGGGTGTGAAACCCAGTGTTCCTTCCTGGGATGATTTGATTGATGTATGCACTGGAAACATCTTTAATAATTTAATGCCTGCTTCAAAGGAGATTACACCAAAAGCACATTGCTTTTCATTTATTCATTACAGATCCGTCATAGCAGAATTTTTTTTTTTTTTTTTTGGCCTGAGTTGTAGTGTCGTAGTAATAATAAATTGTGTTCTACACTGTGGATATTTTAAAGCATTATAAACCTTTAAACTCCTGTTACTGTCTTATTTAAATTGATCCAGTTGGTAGCATAGCACCTTAATCTTGCATTTTGTAAAGCTGAGCTAACCCGACGCGGCTTCCTGTGATGACGGTGAGGTAACCATGGTGGGAAGGCACAACAGACCGAATGGGATGCAAGAGTAATACTGTGTGTTCACGGCGGCGCCCACAGTGGTGGGGAGAACAGAACCCGCATTCAGGGCTGGGCGACTCCCTCCTTGGAGAGAGGTTAGGGTCTCTCCCAGCTGCCTGCCTGAAAAGAAGAAAAAAAATGTATATGTGTTTGGGAATCGGGAGTGAAGAAAAAGGGTACGATGAGAAACACAAAACTAAAAACTAAAAGCCAACTCACACCCGTTTTGCCACATTTTGGTATACGTCCAGATTTCAGGAAGGGAAAACAGACTTCTGTTGACGCAGAAGTAGTCACCTTACCAGACGTCAGTACGTTCTTGTAATACGTTCTCAGAGAGACAAGAAACAAGTCTACATTCCTTTATTTATTTATTTATTTATTTAAAGATTTTATTTATTTATTTGAGAGAGAGAGAATGAAAGAGAGAGAACACATGAGAGGGGAGAGGGTCAGAGGACGAAGCAGACTCCCCGCCGAGCAGGGAGCCCAATGCGGGACTCGATCCCGGGACTCCAGGATCATGACCTGAGCCGAAGGCAGTCGCTTAACCAACTGAGCCACCCAGGCGCCCCCAGGTCTACATTCCTAAATGATCACAGCAAATTTGGGGTTTTCTCTGTTATTACCATTCAGTGTTTTTTATGATAAAATTGTGTATAACTTCTCTTTAAAACCAAAACCGAATGTTGCTCCGAATAGGGCGAGTTAGGTGCACTAAAAGTTTCTAGCAGGGTGATACACAATTATCCACTTCTCAGGAATAGTCTAAAAAGAACGCCGCTTCTGGTGGCCCTCAGTGCCATAGTGTTTCCGGAGTTCTGTTAGGTAATGCTTCGGGGACTCTGCCGAGCCATCTTTATAACGTTCCCTCGCTGGGTCGCACCAGAAGTCTTTAGTAGAAATCCAGAAATGTTTTGATCTCAGGTCGGTAATTCTTTCAGTGTTAAAAGCAATGCTGCATATTGCGGGGTCACACCTCCTGGCCGTTGGAAGGACACTCGAGCGTGAAGTAGAAGCTTCTCATGGTATTTCTTTAAGGAAGGACACCAGGGCTTGGGGGCAAACTCTCGCCCGGGGTTCAAATCCTCGCCTTGCGTGGTCGCCGCCGCGTGATGCTGAAGGTGTTGCGTGGTTTCTCCTTTTCCTGATGTGTGTGCGGGACATAAGAGGTGTACTTTGCAGGGTTGTTGGGAGGGTTTCACGAAATGATGAGCACGTAAGCGCAGAGCATGACACTCAGCACCGACGGGAGCCGGGGGCTCTGTGGATGGACCCCACCTGCACACAGCATTCCCGCAGGCTTGCATCGGTTGCCATGACCGAGACCGGGTGGCAGGCTGCCACGCCCGCCACGAAAGGTCCCCTTCCTGACCCACATGCTGGGCACTTTTCTCCTCGGGCCATATTACAGTGTGCCCTGTGACTGCCCAGCTCTGAGTTCCTTGATTCCTGTCCTATTTGTCTCTGAATGCCCAGCATCCAGAGTCCTGCTCAGCACAGATGGGTACTCCAGGCCCATTCATGAATCACGGTGACCGAGCCTTCCACATGTCTTTTAGGGTCACACAGTGAGTCTCCCCCACATCCTTCAGAGTCCCTAAGAAAGGAGCTTGCGGTCTCTGGGCTTGAGACCCCCCAGCCTTTTCTTGGCCTCTCATGACATGTGAGTAGGATGCTGCCCACAGTGATTCTGAGTTGGCTCCTTGTTCTAGCTCTTTCCCATCTGCGGTCCCCTCTCTGCCCTAGGGTCCAATTGAGGAAGCCCCCTCAAAGCCCTTGCTGCTCAGGGGTGCATCCACACCACCTTTGGCCCTGGACATTTCCTCTGCCCTGCTTTCATGATGACAGCACCCATCTTGCTCAGCAGACTCTTCCTTGGCTTATGAGTGTTCTCTGTAGAGAGAGTGGGACCAGGGGTGTGGGCATGTGAGCATACTGTTTTGCCTCTTGGAAATTGGAGGTTTTTCTCACCTTCATTCATTTCAGTCTTATACATCCTTCCCAAGCATTGTAGGCTCCAATTCATAAATCTTTGTCTTTTCTCTTGGCACCATCTGGCAGATCCACCCCCGTATGTGCCCATTTCTGTCCAGCATTTGGCCTTCCCAAGGGCCTTACCCTGGGCAGCAAGCTTAGGGATCGCAGGGGCCCCACACTGTTTGGCATTAAGCATCTGAATGGAAATGTGGAAGACCCAGCCTCGCTTGTACAATGATTTAAGCTGCATGATGGCAAACGCCATGGTTATTGGAATATCTTAAGAACAACTAATTTTTTTTCTTTCATTTTTTTAAAAAGTGTATCTTTGATACCATGCGGTCAAAACTGAGACTCTATTTTGGGCAGAATTTAAGACTTCACGGTTCAACTCTTTTCCTCTTTAAAATAATGTTGTGTGGAGCTTTGCCCTGAACTTTTGGTTCCACTCTGTTTCGTTTTTTTTTTTTTTTTCTTTTTTCTTTACTTCCAAAAATGGAGAGTATTACATTAACTCTTACAAGAAGACCGTTAAGAACTCATAACAAGCATCTGAGCAGTTTGAGGAGAATGGACTTCCAGAGCTGGAAGTGGGGGCGGTCAGGGTGAATTGCATCTCAGACCTCCATTTTACAGGTGCTGGAGGACCATGTGACCTGTCCAGTGTCAACCAGAAAGAGGCAAGTCTAGGGTCCTAACTTAGGATAAATCCTGTGTTCTTTCTATACTATACTTTAAAAGAAAAGCTGTTATTTTATTGCAGGCAGTGAAGAATCTAAGGGCTCCAGGACAGAGCGTGTCCTACAAATGGGAAGCGACTCTAGTGTTTTCTTATGATGTGATGTACCAGATACAGTGGTTGGCACTGCATGTAACTTCTCTCATTCATTCCCCCCGGATGTTTTATTATATTCTCATGTTACAAGTGGGGACTCTCCTCATGTTACAAGCAGTGAGGTGACAGCCAGTAAGTGCCTGGCCAGGGCTTGAACCTGGGCTATTCTCCAAAGTCTTGGCTCTGGAAGTCGGCCTCCTGCTGTCTTTTAAATCAGATTTACGTGTATCCAAATAACTTGGAAAATGACTAATTTGAGCTCATAAATTCTTGAGCACTTCTCATTTTTATAGAAAGGACGTAGGGTTTCTTGGCCTTGGACCTGCACGACCGTGTTTGTGTTCTGAGATACACTGTGAGCCCCCAGGCATTGCGTGGGCAGAGGTCCACATTTGGTGCTAGAAAGTCTGGCTTCACGTCCTGGTACCACCACCTTTGCCCTCTTTCTCTATTTAGAGATCTAAATACACACCAGGCAGTCACGATGAGGAGGATGACTTCTCCACAGAGACTTTTTTTTAACCTCCTCCTCTGGGCCGGATGCTCCGCTCTATATTGGCCAAAGGCCCTGCAGTCTGGCCTCGTCTCTGCCTCGGGGCTTATGAGCACCGGTCCTGGAGTCACACGCCTCGGTCCAGGCCTGGCTGTGCACTTCCATACAGCGAGATCTTGGGCTAGATATTTGGTCTCTTTGTACCTTAGTTTTCTCACCTGTAAAAGGGGAATAATACCAATCTCATGGGATTGTTGTGAGGAGCAAATGAGGAAAAATCCCTGCGAAGAGTGCATTCAGTAGGTACTCAGGAAAGGTTAGCACGTTATCTGCTGCAGAGCACTACACACGTGAGGAAGTTTTACGTGACTGTAGTATAATCATCATCATGTCGTTATAACGTGCAGTGGAAAATCTCTGTTGCCCTGCTTACTTTTATCCATTATTCATTCTGACCCACCAGAGACCAGCGGAAATAGTAGATGAGGAAGAAGACGGAGAAAAAGCAAACAAGAATGCAGAGCAGAAAGAAGATTTTTCGGGAATGAATGGTGAAGTTGAAGACGGAGGAGAGAAGGAGGCTACAGATGCCTCCGAGCAAGTTGAGGGGGTCCCAGATCACAGCGAGGAGCAGGCGGTTCCCGCCCGCGTTAACGGAGGCACCGATGAAGAAAATGGCGAGGAGCTGGATCAGGTTAATACTGAGCCTCAGGAGGAAGTGGATGAGGAATTAAAGTCGCAAGGAGCTGGCAGTGGACAAGATGAGGTATTTCTACTGCTTTTGCTCACTTGTGTTCATGTGTGAATGCGTGTGTGGTGCACACGCCCATGCACTTAGGGAATTATTCAAGCACTTAAGAGTTGCGTTGAAACCACTTACTGTTGAGCAGGGAAGGACTCAGTACCATTTACTTGACTATATTATTTCAGGCACTTTAAAGTATGGTCATCCACCTGTCAGAGAATCCACGCATTGTCCTGTCATCCACCCATCCACACACTCATCCATCCGTCCACCCATCCACCCAGTGTCACCCACCCATCCACCCACTAATCACCCATCCATCCATCCATCTGTCCATTCATCCATCCATCTACCCACCTATCCACTCACCCACCCACCCACCCATCTACCCACTCACCTACCCAGCCATCCACCCGTCCACTTATTCCCCACCCGGCCATCCACCCATCCATTCATTCCCCACCTACCCATGCACCCACTCATCCACACATCCACCCACTCATCTACCCATTTCACCCATCTACCCACTCATCCACCCACTCATCCATCCATCCATCCATCCATCCATCCATCCATCCATCCATCCCTTATCTCATTCTACAGAGTTTGCAGAGGCTCCTGAGAATGTATATAACAAATATACACAAAAAAAATAATTTAATATCAGGGAAGGTACAGACAAGAAATGAACATCAAGGCCATGAGATCTAGACATGAAAGAAAGAACATCTCCTCTGTCATGGGTGACTTCTTTGTACTCTGGAGATGTTAAAGTTTCACTTGTTTAGTCCACATTAAATGATATACCTGAATTAAGCATTCGATGCACCAGGCACTTAATAAGATATGGTTTTATTTGTTATACAGAGAGGGTAAGGAATTACATGGTAAAGCCTCCTTCTAGCCTGTTTTCCCACCAGGGGCCCTGCAGCAGGATAGTCTGACGTGCAGGCATTCTTCCAGAGGATGGATGGTTAAACTAGAGACTGATGAATAGGCTCAAGTTCAACGTCATAGTGTAAGAGGTAGCCACAGCCTTCCTCCCGTCCTTGAGAATGAAGCCTTCCTGTCTATCCCTCTGGTCAGCGTCCACCTCCCTCAGGCTGTAACCTCTCAAGTGGGCCTTGCTGTCTTCATTCCTGACACCCAGTTTCATGAGTGTGGTTTTCTTGATGATTTATTATTGACTCATCTGTTTTATTTTGCTTAGGGGGGATCAAATTCAGTAATGGTAAAATAGCAAAACCTTCTTGTGGCCAGGTTTTAATAACCAGCACAGAGTTGTCTGTAATCTGTTGTCTGGTTTATATGAAAACATTCTCAACATCTAAGTGAAAACACAAGGTGTGTCTCCCGTTTCATCTTTCCTCAAGGTGAGGGAATCACAGTTGTAGTCAGCCAGAAATTCCCCATATGCCATTCTACCTAGTTACTGAAATTGAGCGAAAATTCGTATCCTGAAGTTGTTTGTAGCTAAAATTAGAAAAGGAAATGAGTCCACTACATGATTCCCTTTCCCTCGATAAGGAAACAAAATGAACTTCTCAAGGAATACACACACACACACACACACACACACACTTTCTCAAGGGAGGCACGATGGTTTATCTGGGGGTATCATCTGGAAAGCACAGTAATGTAGAGGACAGTGTCCTTGTTGTCATGATATGGTAACTACAAGAGTCGGCTTCATGAAACCCTTCGCTATCGTTGCCTTTGATGAACGTCTACAGCATGAAATCAAAGTGCAGATCCTATGTGGGACCCCAGTCATAAGATCCAAGTATGTACTCTTCTGGTGCTCTAGGTTTTAATTCAGTTTTATAACCTGAAACAGTTGTACAGAAATGAAGGGATTGCCTACCTTTCCATTCTGTAAATTTAACTTTTAAATATCGGCCCCTTATAAGAATCGGGTCTCAGCCAAGATCAAGGTCATATAATGTGAAGTACAGGTCTTCTGGGGATGTACTGACGGTGAATCTAAACTTGTGGGGTTGCAAATGAACAAGTACCTGCTATGTGATGAGTTAGGGATGTTAACCCTGCAAATGCCGAAGCAGAGCAGTCACCCACAGAGAGACTGAATCTTACTTGACTCATCTCTCTTCTAATGGCAAGGCATCTTGTTTTCATTCTCCCTCCGTTGCTCGTTCAGGGACATTTGAAGCGTATCAAATATGCGAAAAACAAGATCCATAGGAATCCTAAATTATACATTAAAAATTAACTTTTTCAAAAGGATTGTTTACTTCTAGAACGACTAAGGGTTCAGTTTGTCGTGAAACATTTTGTGCCCTGTAGCCATTCTTAGGCACAGGGTGCTGGGATGACAGGAAGACAGCAGGGAGCACGGGAGAAACACACCACAAGCGACGGACATTGATTGAGCTCGTGCTCTATTTGAGACACTTCCTGAGATAACAATGTGAAATAAGAGTCCCAGTATTTTTTTTTTTTTCATTTTTAGAGCATAAATTATGGCTGTGGGGCAGGGGCCTTGGAGCTAGTCCTCCTGTCCCCACTCGGGTGGCCCTTACGAGGGCCATGGAGCCTCCAGCCTTCCATGGAGCAGAGTTTGAAAACCAGCGAATTCTAATCCCATCCCCTTGGATTTCAGTCTAGTGGGAGAAGGCCATGTTGTAAATGAGACAAGATCCTTAATACCATAAAAGAAGTCCAAGCACAGGGATGCACATGCCATTGGAGAAATCCTGCCTCTGTACTTGGTTTCCTTCCTGCCCTTATCTGTCTGATACTTGAGGGTACTTGGTACCATATTCACAAGGAATTTGTGAGCTCTAACTAACAGAAAAACAACTGGTATGGGGCTGGGTTAATGTGACATGAGGTAGAATTGCTGTACTTTTCTCTTTTCTCTGAAAATGCTGAAATGAAAAGTATAAATATGCTGTTGAAAAGAAAAACTTAAAGTGAAATCAAGAAAAAAAAATTGAGGGATGCGTGGGTGGCTCAGTCGGTTAAGCATCTGCCTTCGGCTCAGGTCATGATCCCAGGTTCCTGGGATTGAGTCCCACATGGGAGCTTGCTTCTCCCTCTGCTTCTTCCCCTGCTTGTGCTCTCTCTCCTTTCTCTCTCTCTGACAATTAAATAAATAACGTCTTTAAAAAGAAAAAAGAAAAAGAAAAAAAAATTGAGAAAAATAAAGCCTGCAGCACAAGCAATGAGTCTGTGCTCTTATGGTCCCAGGTAGGGCTTTTGTGCAAGTAAGGTATTGAGGATGGCATGTCCACTGGGTCATGATCAACTAGAACACAAAAGGGACGGGCCCAGGGAACTATTTTTAGTTGAATATTTATATGATTACCTGAAATACAGAGTCATTTTTTTCCTTGTGAATTTTATGACCTTTGGGACTAAAGAGCTAAATATCTTTGTTTTGGTATCTTTTCTTCCAGGCTGACTTAGACCCTCAAAGACCACCAAGACCAGAAGTAAAAATCACGAGTCCGCAAGAAAATGAGAACAACGAACAAAACAAGGACTGTGCTGTGGTAGCATAGATAATCTTTAAAAAAGAGAGTATATTGATTATCAGGAAAATGAAGGGTTATAATACTTGAATAATAAGGATGTAGTTACTGCTGAACATAATGTGACAATATTGAATACTACCTATGGGATTCTAAGATTAGAGGCTTAATGGAAAGACTAGATAATTTTGAGTAGCTACTAAAGGAGAGTGGCTTCTTTTCATGGGATGTATTTGTAAAAGTCATTTAGAAAAATTAAATAAGAGGGACGGAGGGACAGTTGCACAGGATGACAATTGGCCACTTGTCTTGGTAAGCGATGAAAAAGGATAGGACCACACCTTGTCCATAAATTTAGAAGTGAGGTTATTAAATGGGAGCTTATTCTAAAGCACTTACCTAGGAAGGCATAGAATTTTAAAGAGATGATAATAGGAAAGCATGTACTTTTTTTTTTAAAGCAATAAACTCTTGAATAA
This sequence comes from Mirounga leonina, assembly GCF_011800145.1. Taxonomy (NCBI): domain Eukaryota; kingdom Metazoa; phylum Chordata; class Mammalia; order Carnivora; family Phocidae; genus Mirounga; species Mirounga leonina. The sequence continues at coordinate 25,141,567 of NW_023270709.1, read as the reverse complement.
ACAAATTATAATTTAGTTTCAGAGACGGCAGTAGATTGAAATGTTTCCTTGACTTGTTGATATTCTTTCCTTTCTTCCTCCTTATCCCAAATCCATCTCACGCAAATTAAAAAGAGCACATTTTGGAAGGAGGAAGTCTCCATTCAGTGTGTTAGTGATTCATCTGGGCACCCCCCTGTCCCTCAAGTGCTTCAGGTTTTCATCCTCATGGCTTCAATGATACGCTCAGGAAGGAATTTTACCATGGAACACCCAATTATAGTCACAGCCTGGCTGGAGAATTTGCAAGTTCTGATATCCTCTGGACTTTCATGGATCTAGTCTACCTTCACCAATAATGCCCATCTCTTCTCCATCACGTTACTCTGTTAGAAAACTCAATATTGGCTAGTCTAAAGATCGAATTCTCTCCAGATTTTTATAAAAGAACAACAACAACAAAAACCCAAGACTGCATTTGACTTGTTTTTTGCCTTATTTCTATTAGGATTAGCCTTGTCATATTTTTGCCCCTAGGGATATCAGCAAATGTCTATTTTAATGGCCAGTTATATTTAGACTTTCAAGCAGATTCCTTCCTATATAATTAGAAGCCCTCTGATAGAAACTGTTGAAAAATGTTTAAATTGTCATGATGAAACCAGTTTCTTATTACAATTTTGTGGGCTAATTAAATGAACTCACAATGGCCTTGTTAGGTATATATGGGGAAAACATAATTGTATTAGTTTTCTGAGTTTTTAAGAGATGATGCAGGTCTTCCTTAAATATAGAAATAATCTATTTTTCTCATATTGAAGAATATTTTTGTTAATTATGTAGATGTTATAAATTTGAAAGGAAACTTCTAGTGCTTTTTTAGAATTCATTATTAATCATAAGGTTAAAAGATTTTCTTCCCCTCCAGGCTTCATAACCAACCATTTGGAATAAAGGTAGTTATATCAAGCACTTAATAATACTACAGAAAATGAATGTATTTTTTTTCCTAGCAGCTATTTTAATATTTTCTATAAATAAGAAACATAAACGGAGACTACAACGTAACAGTATTGGAAAGAGATGGTGATATAAGGGTATATTGATCTGGGAGGATGAATTGTGAATGGGTGTTCTATATTTCTGGTATAAAATCTAGATTGTGCTTATTACAGGTAGGCTTATTTTTTTCAAAGGGGACAATATGAAACGCTGTAAACTACAAGCAACAATCTTGTGTTGCTAGGGAGATAGGCTAGCTGGTTTTTTGATATTAAATTCCCATGCCATTATTGGGCCTGGGTTAATGATGTTCAATAGTTTATAGAAATCAGGAATGAAATGCAAGAAATTATAACTAATTATCAAGGTGATTCTTTCACTTTTCTTCCTTTAATGAGTTTCTCTTTTTTCCTTCTTTAAAAGAGATCTTGTATTTTTTTTTTTCTAATGTTCCTCATTATACTATAGAGCTTAGGTTTTCAGGACCTTTTTAAGAGTCATCTCAGTAATCCCAATGTTGTTTTACATGAACAACAAAATATACAAACACTTCAGGAAGATGACAGGCCTCAGTTAACTCTAGCAAAAAGTGGAAAAAAATCGGGATATAATTCTTCTCTTGGATGTGCATATTTTACCACCTGTTGACAAGACATATTGTGACCTATCTTGAGGGGATGAACTACAACTCATCACCTTAAAACTGTAAACACATACTACTAAAAAAAAAGAATGAAATATGTTGTCTAACCAAGGAAAACATCATTCACAGAGAATGGGAAGCATGAACATCATTTTGAGGATGACATTGGCACGAAGAAGGAAAGCTGATTCACCCCCCATGTGTGGACGTGTTCCCTGTGGGAGTCGTGGTCTTCGTGGCAGGCTAGCTGCACCAGTTAAGCTGGACTCACAGACAGATCTGGGGAGCATTTATGTGAGTGAGCAGAAGAGATCTTGGTCAGGCTGCAAGGATTGTTTCCAGCAGAGAAGATGCTGTGACAAACTCACGTAGCTCTGATGTGCTAGCCAGTGGAATGCTTCTCTATGTCAGCTCTTGGTGAGGCTGTGGGTACAGACCCCCTCGTTCTAGTTTTATGGAACTCGTTTCTCAAGCTTAATTGGATTGTAAGACATTCGTAAACAACTGGTTTCTTAGTTGAATTGGAACATTAGAGTTTTGCAGAGCAAAATACAGATTTTTAGCTAACGTCATTTTCATGCTAAGGACATCATCTCACTCAGTAGCTTCTGTTCAGTATCTGTTGAGCATCCATGGATTTCTAGTTACACAGCATGATATTATGGCCATGTGATAACTTTTTACTCATTGTTTTTCTCTGTAGCCAGAGAATGACTTTCCCCTTATTAAGACATTGCTTTTCCCCTTAGGTGTCCTGGAGAATATTCAAATGCCAGACTCACAGGAAGAACATATACTCTCATGCCTCCCGTTTTATTCTGAGAGTGTTGGTTCCTGCTATGGTCTGTAAAGACAGAACCATCCCATCTCTATGTGGCTCAGAGTCCATTAGATAGCTCTGCAGGCTCACAGTTTTTCTTATTACAATTTTGTGGGCTAATTAAATGAACTCACAATGGCCTTGTTAGGTATATATGGGGAAAACATAATTGTATTAGTTTTCTGAGTTTTTAAGAGATGATGCAGGTCTTCCTTAAATATAGAAATAATCTATTTTTCTCATATTGAAGAATATTTTTGTTAATTATGTAGATGTTATAAATTTGAAAGGAAACTTCTAGTGCTTTTGTATGTAGCCATACTAATGTGAACTTATTCATGCTAGCTTTTCCAGTGTATAGCTCATAAACCAACATCCTGGAACATTTTGGTAAATGACCTATCTTACACACAAAGAGTAAAGTTCATTCACCTAGGAAACATCTGTGTATTCAGAATTGTGGCCACAGAACATCAGGAAGGCTTCTTTGTGTTATTAACGGACTCTCCCAAAGAATTAGCTCTGTCCTTTCACGTTTGCTCAATAAGTAGCAACGCAAAATTTTTAAAAGCAGATTAAATTACTAAAGAGAAAGCATCCCATGTGAACTGTTGCCAATCTGAACAGAAAGAGAATATATAGGGGCGCCTGGGTGGCTCAGTTGGTTAAGCGACTGCCTTCGGCTCAGGTCATGATCCTGGAGTCTTGGGATCGAGTCCCGCATCGGGCTCCCTGCTCGGCAGGGAGTCTGCTTCTCCCGCTGACCCACCCCCCTCTCATGCTCTCTCTATCTCATTCTCTCTCAAATAAATGAATAAAATCTTTAAAAAAAAAAAAAAAGAAAGAATATATAGATATTCATATATACATATCAAATACTTCTACAGATGTACGCACACACTTTATTGAATGGGCCTCCTCAGGCCCTGCGTTATTAATAGAATAAGACTCTTTTTGAGAGAAGCAATGTGTAAAGAGAGGAAATGCTGAGAAATGATCTATATCATGGTGCTTTAAAAATTGTTTCCTGTAGGATTTAAAAGATTTAAAATTTTCAAAGTAAGAAAGCTACCGGAATTCTAATGAAAAACTTATTCTATGAAGGGGTGATTGCAGATAGATAGATCGGTCGTCATGTTTTCCTGACCTAACGACAGAGTACAGTCTCTTACTTCTTTGTTACCAGACTTAACTACCATATGCGTTAGGTGCAGAATATTTCCCACCAACAGAGACTCTGTCAAAAGGTTATCACTGTTGGTGAATATATGTACGTGATTTACAGCAATGCATAGAGGACTCTCTTTGGTACCAAGTAGTGAGGTGCACTACAAATAGAATACAAGGCTGACTTACTGTTCTACCACTTTATCTATAATGTTCTAATTCAGTGCAGAAGCTCTGTAGTGTCCTTGAGCAACTGTCATATCCTGGAGTGGTAACACTTTCTTGTTTTCTTTTTCCTTTTTTTTAAGGTTAGTCTGTTTTTCTAAGGTGACAAGCACGTGCAGTTCTTTGTTATTAAATATCAATCTTGTAAATACTCTAAGATTCTTGTTTTCCAGAAATTATCCCGGTATGGAAATGGGTCTGATTTTTGTTCTTACCACATAAAATTTGCGTATTTCCTACCATGAAGTCTAAGTGACTCGGAGAGAGCATGAAAGTGTGTCCCCACATGTCGATGAAGAAGGAAAACTCACTTTGGAAGAGGCATGACATCCTGTAAAATATGGGGAATTAGGAAGGGATTTTAAAATGTCTGGATAACCGTAAAGCATTTGTAAAATCAGGAGGTGAGTAATGGAGCTCCGTTGCCTTGAGCCAACAACAGACTTAGCTTCAGTCTACAAATGGGACCACATGAATTCTCTGTAGTTTCTCTGTAGTTGATCAGTTTAAACCACACAGTCTAATTGAGTGACTGAGTTATTGCTGCAAATGTCATGGCAAGTGGGAGGAGGGAATGACCAGAGTCCGTATCCGAAGAAGTTTGGAGAAAACTCACCCTGGTTTTTGCTTCGCTGCTTCTTTTGTGCCTTAAATCCTTACTATGTACAATGATAATGGGTGATTATTGATGTAAGTAAAAGTTAAGTTGTGCTTATCATTTTTATGTGATTTATGTTTAGAACTTCTCTTTGTAAGGAAAATTATTTGTGCTTTGATCAAACTATGAGCATTAGTTTTTTTTTTTAAATTTCTGTATCAGTGCTCATTCTGAAATATGAAAGTTTACTGTATCTCTTGAGTAAATAGATCTTTGTTTTATTTAACTAAAATGTGTCTGGCTGTTTTATTGTTTGTTTACAATGTTGTGTGGTTATATTTCATTTACCAATTCTCTGCATGACGTTTTTCACAAATGCAGTAGAAACTTTTTGATTTAAACCATGTGGAAATTCAACACACCAAACAATACTTCTGTTTCTATTTGGCATGGATATTAAGCTTCATTATGTAAAGAAAAATTGTTTACATCTTCATATACATGTTGTTTAGTTGATGAAATTTTCAGGTATATTAAAAAACATTGTTTTTTCTTTTATGAAATGGTATTAGGGAAACACAGGTCCAAAGTTTTTGTTATGTGATAAATAAAGATATCTTTAAAAACAGAACAAATTGCCCAACTTAACACATATTTTGTGTAGATATGGATATGGGAATAAACTTACAATTGGTTTTTAAACTTACAGTTTTACAAAGAGTTTAGCTAAAATTCGGCTTCCAATTGTGGGCGAGTCACCTGCTTTCATTCTACTGAATTAAAGTCATTTTATGCTTTCCCTTCATGTTTGAGAAACAAAGGTCGTTAAGGACGAGCCCTCTTGATACGTAATAACAAAATATGTGGGTTGAGGTACACAGCTGAGCATAATACCTCTTGAGCAGTTGACCCAAGTATCTTTGTTATTCTATGAGAGTGAAAAAGGAAACCTCACCAATAAAGAAGGCATCTGGATTGCCGAAGTCAAATCTTACACACTTCCTACAATCAACGATTGTCATTTCTAAAGCAACTAGCCATGCACTGCTTATAAAATTCTTATTTATGAGAATAAACATACAGCTTTTCTGCAGGTTTCCAAGTGTTTCCCCCCCTCCCCCAATGGGACCTTAATCTCTTGAATGTTTGTTAGGATCTCTCAAATGCCCTCACAAACTCAATCTTCCATTAAAGAGACAAATGATGCAGAGACATCCTGCACTTCTCTTTCCATTTGTTATTGGTTTCATAATAACAAAATGATTTTAAAATGCAAAACAAAAACAATACACATCAGGTTTAAGACTCGAGGTGATGCCCCTTGTTTTTACTGTATTTGTTCTTTGTGGATACAGAGAAGCGTGAGGATTACTGTGGTTCTCCCCTGACTCTGGCTGCTAATTTATTGGTTTGTCTTCCTTCTCTTTGAATCTTTGTGGTTTCCCTGAGCAACCTCACATGCAGTCATGATATTAACAGTCACCTCTGTACTTGTGACTCCCAGATCTGGGTCTCCAGGGCAGGTGTCTTCTGCATGGGAGCTCCAGACCTGGGCATACAACTCTCAGTTGGATACCCCATAGTTGCCTCAAACCCAAATGTTCCATTTTCTTGAAAATATATTTATTCTTAATTTTTTTTATTGTTCCTGTGAGTGGCCAGCAGGGCAGGGAAGCAGAACCAACATGTTTCTTTCTCTTTTAAGTTTTTATTTTAATTCCAGGATATTAACATTCAGTGTTGTATGAGTTTCAGCTGTACAACATATTGATTTGACATTGGTATACATTATGACATGCCCACCGCAGTAAGTGTAGTTACCCTCTGTCGCCGTGCAAAGTTATAACAGTATTATTGACTGTATTCCCTATGCTTTACTTTACATCTCGTTAGCACCATTTATTGAACATGCTGTCTTTTCCCCCATCGATTGGTAGTGGGAACGATACCAAGTTCCCATGTGTTTTAGGGACATTCTTGGGTCAAGATTGGAGGAGAATACTGTTATGGACTGAATTATCTTCCCCCCGCCCCGAATTTGTATGTGGAAATCTCCGACCCCAGTGTGACTGTATTTGGAGATAGGGTCCTCATGGAGGAGGTCATAAGGGTGGGGCCTAAACCTGCAGGACAGGTGTCCTTACAAGAAGAGAAGAGACGTGAGTTTCTGCTCCTGGCTTGCACACACAGAGGAAGGGACAAGTGAGGCACAGCGAGAAGGCAATTCTCTACAAGCCAGCCCTCCGTTTGCCTCTCCAGAAACCAGATCCGCCAGCACCTTGATTAAGGACTTCTACCTCCAGAACGGCGAGAAAATAAGTGTCTGTGCTGAAGTCACCCCATCCGTTGTGTCTTGTTATGGCAACCAAACAGAAGAACACAGATCCCTTCTTGCTGGGTCCTGAATTATGTAATAGGATTTTTTTTTATTGTCAGTGAATATACAGGAGAAAATACTAGTTTAGAACTTTTATTTTCAACAAATTCTCTTTATACTCAAGATAACATTAATTTTGTATCCTATATTATCCACATTTGTTTTCTAGGCTCCTGCTAATGAGCCCCCTTCCTTAGAAGAGTATGAGAGGCTACCTCAGTGGAGACATGGATCCAAGGAGGCTCTGCCCAGGGTCAAGCTCCCCATAGAGAGTCTGGATGCTGCTTCTCCACCCATGTGGTGACTATTCTTTTCTTTTATATCCAGGATGGTTGACAAGAGCGAGATGCAATGGGAAACATGTCTCATCTAAGGTACTGAAAGGCAGGATTCCTCTCTAATTAAAAAAAAAAAAAAAAGAGCAAGCATGCAAAAATGGTCATGACAATGTGCTAATTAAAAAGGCATGTGATACTCCATGCTTGAAGCTTTCCCTTTCCCAAAACTTTTAGATATGATCTCTCTCTCTCTCTTTTTTTTTTTTTAAATATGTGATCTCTTGGGACAGGAATCTCTTGGGTCCAAGTCTTGGAGGTTCCTAGCTCTTCTTGTGATCGTGTATTAAATTCTTGTGTTCATAGATGAAGGAAGCATGTTTGTGACAAATAGCCTATTTGTCTATTTATAGAGGAGGATCTGTCCATAGATTGTCTGGCCTCATGTTCTGCTTCCCCTCTGTTCTGTTGAGCTCCTTATGCTGAAACTTCATTTTTAAATAATATAGCTTTATAATAAGAAGGGATGTTTGGTTGCATGAACCCCCCAACTCCATTCAAAACTATCTTGGCTCTTTATTGTTTCATAGACATTTATAGGCTAAACTTGTCAGGATCCATGAAAAGCTCTGTTGAGATTTTCATTAAAACTGCATAGGGTGATGGGTATTAAAGAGGGCACATACTGCATGGAGCACTGGGTGTTATACACAAACAATGAATCATGGAACACTACATCTAAAACTAATGATGTAATGTAGGGGATTAACATAACATAATAAAAAAACTGCATAGATCTTTATAATATTGAGATAGCTATAAATTTGAAGCTTTCATTTATCCAGGACTTTAAAAAAAAATCCCAAAACTTTCATACTTTTTACTGTAAAGGTCGTGAACATCTTTTAATATATTTATTCCCAGAGAGTTTATAGTTCTGTGGCTATTGGGAATTGAATAATTTTTTAAAGTTATGTTTTCCAATGATATATTTATGATATTGAGGGATGCCATTGATTTCTGTAAATTGATTTTGTATTTAGCACCTTGCTGCACTCCCTTATTAAAAGTAGTTTGTAAGTTTCTGTGGGATTTTTAATGAAGACTATCATGCTGTGTGCAAAACTAACACTTATTCTTTTTCTTTTCCAATCCTAAAATATTTTTTTCTTTCCTATTCTTATTGAACTAGCTAGAGCCTCCATCACATCTTGAATGGAAGGGACAATAGTGGATATTTTTGTCTTTCCCTGATATTAAGGGAATGCTTCCGGTATTTAACATTAAATGTAACATTTGTTTATATTTTTGGTAGGTACCAAGTTAAATTTCTCTTTCACCTGTAGTTTCCTAAGAAGTTGCTTTATTTGCGAACTCTGAAAGGATGAGCTATGAGTGATTTTTATAAAACTCTGCATCTGTTAAGATTTTCATTCTTTTTTCCCTTTAGTTTTTTTCAATGTTGTGAATTACCTTAGTTTTTTTACTAATGTTAAGCTGTTACTACCTTCTTTTTTTTTAATATATATATTTTTTATTTATTCATTTGAGACACACAGATACAGAGAGAGAGAGAGAGCATGAGCAGGGGGAGAGGGAGAGGGAGAAACAGGCTCCCCGCTGAGCCAGGACCCCCGAAATGGGGCTCAATCCCAGGACCCTGAGATCATGACCTGAGCTGAAGGCAGACGCTTAACCATCTGAGCCACCCAAGCGTCCCATGTTACTACCTTCTTAGGACAAATAGTAACTGGTAATATGTACATGCATTTTTATACATTGAGGGACTTGATTTGCTAATACTTAGGATTTGTATGTCTATGTTTGTACATGGAATTGAGCTCTTTCGATTGAGTCTCATATGACCTTTTTCTGGTTTTCCTCTCAAAGATATAATTCCTTCCCAAAATAAGGAGGAGGGGTTTCCCTCCTTTTCTGATTCACTAAACATTTTGCAGTTGTGGGTCATCTCTTTCTTGAGGGCTTGATTGCTTTTAAAACTGCCCGTGCCTTGTATCGTGTGTGTGTGTGTGTTTGAAGTTGTTTTGTTTTGTTTTTTAATTTAATTTCTTTAGTGGTTACATGCCTAATAGATTTTCTGTTTGTTGAGTCAAGTTGGCAATTTATATTTAGCTAGAAAATTGTTCATTTCCTTCATGTTTCAAGTTTGTTTGCCAAAGCTATTTATAGTATTCTTTTAAAACATTTTAAAACTCTTGTCTAAATGTTGTCATGTTCTCTCTTTTTTTGATTTCTAGGATTGTTTATATCTCCTTTTTCTTCCTTGTTCAGTATCACCAGATATTTGTTTTTATTAATGTTTTTTAAAAATACCCAATTTTCTGATTCTCTATACTCTTTTTCGGTTTCATTATTGCTCTCGATTCTTATCCCTCATATTTCCTTCCCTCTGTTTTCTGTGTGTTTTCCGTAACTCCTTAGGTCGAATGCCTTGCTAATCATATTTTAGGCTTGATTCATTTCTAATGTGTGCCTTTGAGGCTGTCCATCTACCAATATGTGGCATATTCCCTATAACCGCAAGTTCCAATATAAGTTATTTTTTATTGTCATTTGGCTCGAGATAGTTTTTGTAAGTTTCTCTATTTTCCCCACTGACTCCCGGGTCAGGGGCATGGGCAGGGGATGCTATTGGCACCCCATCCAGATCTTATTTTACTTGGCCAGTGCACCCATCCACTGAGTGCTGTGAGTGTTGACTTCCTCTGAAGAAGTCAAACAGAAACTGTCTTGCCCAGAAGGTCCCATTCTCACAGTGACGGCTTGCAGCCAATGACCGACTGACGTGGGAGGAAATAATGTGAGCCCCGCCGTCTCAAGATGACACCAACTCAATGGTACAGTTTGTGCTCCAGACCTCCCCGTGAGATCAGGCTACTTTTCTGCGGGGCTACTGTCTTTACTTTCCCCTCTGCCCTCTCCTCTTTCTCTCACTCTTCTTCTCCCTCCTTCTGTTGATCATACAAGAGTCCTCATCTCAGTTTCTGCATCTAGAAGATATGACCTAAGACAGGGGTACCAGAATAGCATGGGCTTGGGAAATAGATTTTTCGGGTGGAATTTTGGAGGAGGAGCCCTCAGGAGTCAGACAGCAATGGGTGTCCCATGACTGGAGGTAGGTGGAGTTCTGATAGTCTCTGGGGTACTGGGTCATCTGTGGTAAGGTCGGAGGGCATGTAGGTGGAAGGGGTGTACTGGCTGGTGCAGTGTCTCTGGAATTTGAGAGGTACATGGGGGAAGTGGTTACACTAAGGAGGAAGGCTGGAATTAGGTTGCTCTTGCTAAGTGCTCTTTGAACACTGAAGAAAGGAAATGACATGTTCAGGTCTGTTAATCAGCAATTTAAAGCAGAGTGTGAAATTCCAAGGGCCTCATTGGCAGCATTTAAAAGAATTCTTTCCTACTATGTTCAGAGGCAGATAGAGCTGAAGACCAAACCCAGGACATAATGAGAGAAGAAGAAGTCAAAGAAGGCTGAGTTGTCAGCCTAGAGAAGTGTCCTTTATGGCATTGCCAGGTCCTCAAATGGGGAAGGACTGGGAACCCAAGACCTGGTGTGGGACCATCAGGGTAGATGCAGTTGAGAACCTTGAACCTACTCTAGTTTCTCCTGAACCCTCTAGATCTGAAGAAATTACTCCCTCTCATTGGAAATTAGAGTCCCCCTTTGCTTGAATACTATGCAGAGGTCTCATTCAAGGGCAGACCATTTACTGGATTGTGCTTCCCATCTTGCAAGAACCGGAATAACATGGCTGCATGGAGCCTGGGGATGTTGGGTCAAGTCGGGAAGAATATACAGCAGGATGGAGAGCTTGCCAACTTGGAGGCATGCTCTGGTGACACAAGATTGAATTCCCCAGCACAGGCCCTGGGACACAGTACTAATATGCTACTGGGATCGCTTTTAGAAGACTGGAAAAAGCACTGGTTCCAATTAAATGAAATATAGGTGTCAGGCAGTCATGGCAGGCTATGGAGGAAGAAATAAAAAAAATACCTAGATGTGAGCATGCTAGAATAAGTCTCCTATGTAAGACATGAAAGTGTTAGGAGAGCTTGGAAGATATGCCACTTATGAAGGTAATGAATGTGCTGGTGAGCACCAGCATTTTTTAGAAGCTCAGCAGTAGCTATATTTTGTAGGCTAGAATGGATGGTAGGAGATGCTGTTACAGAACTGGGCTTTGTAGCAACAATAAAGATGATGGGATCCCAGAATAGCACTTAACCAAAGCAAAGCTGGAGTAATTACTGTTGTGAACAGCAGTATTGGATTGGCATCCACAGGACCCTGCCTTGCAGAATCCGCAAGAATGGTCAATAGGATAGGTGTTCCTAAAGGCAAGATAGATGGGCAGCTAACAAGGATGTTGCTTAATATATATGACCAAATGGAGTAAAGAATGAGCAGAAGGCTGAAGTTAGTTGCCCCAATAAGTGGCCACAATCCTTTGCCTGGTTTTCAGTCTGTGCTATTTTTTTAGTCCCAGAACCAATTAACTACAGAGGCTAGGTCCTCATGGAGAAGGACCCTGAAACACCATGACATGGGCAGTTTGGTAATTTCCTCACTCCTTCCCCAAAAGGAACTATAGACGTGTACTTGGATAACCATACATGGAAGAAAGGGATATGCCCAGTACTTTGAGCACTGTGGATACAGGTTCCAAGTTGACACTGATTTGGGGGGACCCAAAGTGATATCCTGGCCTCCTCTATCATTGTAGAGACATAGGGGAGTCAGATCATACATGGGAGTCCCAGCCAAGGTCCATATCACAGTGGGTCCACTAGGTACACAGACCCACCCAGGGTCATTTCCTCAGGCCCAAATAAAGAATTAGAGTGACCGTTCCCAACCCTCACCTTGATTCCTATGGCCTGAAGAGTAGGAGTTATTACAGAGGGAAAGGCCAAGAAACTTTCCCTGCAGGCCAAGAGAATAACTCTCGCATGTTGAGAGAATGACAGAGGTCAGTGCTATTCTTAAAGATTTAAAGGACTCAAGGGTGGAAGCCCCATTATATCGCCATTTAATTAACTAGGCCTGGCTACTGCAAATAGTAGCAATAATACAGTACCACCATGTAACAAATAGCCCCAATTCCAAAAGCTTGTTTCAGATGTAGTGTCTTTATTAGAAAAGATTAACACAGCCTCTGGTACATGGTATGTACCTGTGTTGATCAGGCATATGTGTCCTCTTCAATACCCAATAAGAAGGAGAATCAATCTGCATTTCTATGGGCTGGTCAAGAGTAAACATTCGTGGTCTTACTAAAAGGCTATGTTATTTCTTTGGATATCCACACCACTGTTACAGCTCTTTTCTGGTGAGTGGTTGGCTGTATCTTATTTCATTCTTTTACTTTCAGCCTCTCTGTGCCATTATAAAAGTATCTTTTGTCAATGGCATATAAGTGGATTTTTAAAAATTCAGTCTATGAATTTTGTGCTTAAAAAGGGAATTTACTTCCTTTACATATATTTTTACTTCATTGTGTGATCTCATTTTGATATATCTATTTTTCATATTTACTTTATTTCCTAATTCTAGAAAATTCTCAAAGAATTTCTGGAAAATTCTCAGTTTTACCATTTTAAATAATACCTTAGTTCCATTCTATATTTTCTGTCCTATAACTTTCCTTAGATATGTATTGGGCATTTAATTCATTTTCCAAGTCATGGTCTTTCTTTATATTTTTACCCATTTATATTTTATGCTGGTTTATGGGTAATTACTTCAGATATTTCTTCAGTTCCCCAAATCTTTCCCTTTTTTAAAAGATTTTATTTATTTATTTGAGAGAGAGAGAGCATGAACAGGGGGAGGAACAGAAGGAGAGGGAGAAGCAGACAGCCTGCTGAGTAGGGAGCCTGACTCGGGCTCTATCCCAGGACCCCAGGATCATGACCTGAGCTGAAGGCATAGGCTTAACCAACGAACCACCCAGCTGCCCCTCCCCACATCTTTCTTTAGCAGCATCTAACCTACTGGATTTTTTTTTTTTAAGATTAATGACTATGGTTATAACATTTATTAATCTACATGCACTCAACATAGCATATAAATATATAAAGCAAATATTAACAGACTGAAGGAGAAGTAGGCAGCAATAAAATAACAGTAGGGGACTTTAATAACCCAGTCTCAACAACAGATAGATCATCCAGCCAGAAAATCAACAAGAAAACAGCAGCTATGAACCATACTTTGAGCCAAATGGAGCTAACAGACATACACAGAACATTCCATCCAAGAGAAGCAGAAATCACATTCTTCTCAAGTGTGCCTGGATCCTTCTCAGAATAGATGATATGTAGGCCACAAAACAAGTCTTAACAAATTTAAGAAGGTTGAAATCACATCAAGAATCTTTTCTGACTACAATGGTATGAAACTAGAAATGAGGAGGAAAAGTTGGAAAGTGCAAATGTATGTAGAAATGAAGTAGCACTGCTAAACAGCCAATGCATTAAATAATCAAAGGGGAAGTCAAAAAGTATCCTGAGACAAAGAAAATGGAAACACAACATACCAAAACTTATGGGATGCTGCAAAAGTAGTCCTGAGGGAATTTTACAATGATAAATGCTTACATTAAGAGAAAAGAAAGATCTCAAACAACCTAGCCTACACATCAAGGAACTAGGAAAAGGACAACAAAATAAGCCAAAAGTTAGCAAGAAGGAAGGAAATAACTGAGATTAGGGCAGAAATAAATGAAATACACTAGAAAGACAATAGGAAGATCAATGAAACTAAGAGCTGTTTTTGAAAATATAAACAAAATCGATAAACCTTTAACCAAACTAACCAAGAGAAAAGGAGAAACTCAAATAAGGTGGTAAAAGTGGAGATATTACAGTTGGTATCACAGAAGTACAAAAGACTACTATGAACAATTATATGTCAACAAATTGGATTACTTGGAAGAAATAAATATAATCCTAGACACATATAATCTATCAAGACTGAATCATGAAGAAATGGAAAATTTGAATAGATAAATAATGACTAAAGAGATTAAAGCAGTAATCAAAACTCTCTCAGCAAAGAAAAGTTGAGGACCAGATGGCTTCAGTGGTGAATTCTACTAAATATTTAAAGAAGAATTAATGCTAATCCTTCTCAAACTCCTCCAAAACATTGAAGAAGAGGGAACACTCCCAAACTCATTTTATGAAGCTAGCATTACTCTCATACAAAAGCAAAATAAGGACAATACAAGAAAAGAAAATTGTAGGCCAATAATGTCTGGTGAACATATATGCAAAAACCCTCAACAAAATAGCAGGAAACTGAATTCAACAATACATTAAAAGGATCACACACCTGATCGAGTAGGATTCATCCTTGTGATGCAAGGGTAGTTCAACATCTGCGAATCAACAAACACACACCACATTAACAGAATGAAGGGTAAAAACCATATGAACATGTCAATAGATACATAAAACACATTTGACAAAATTCAACATCCTTTGATAAAAACAACTTCAACAAATTATGTGTAGAAGGAATGCACCTCAACATAATAAAGGCCATCTATGACAAGCCCAAAAAACATCCTAATGGTGAAAAGCTGAAAGTTTTTCCTGTAAGACTAGCAGTGAGACAAGAGTGTTTATTTACCACTACTATTCAACATGGTACTAGAATTCTTAGAGTAATTAAGCAAGAAAAAAAAGTAGGCATCCATATCAGAGAGGAAGAAGTAAAATTGTCACTGTTTGCAGATAACATATCATAATTGAAAATCCTAAAGACTCCCCCAAAACACTGTTAGAATTAATAAATTCAGTAAAGTTGCAGGTTACAGAGCCAACATATAAAAATCAGTTGTGTTTATAAACATAAACAACAAGCTATCTAGAAAAGAAATTAAGAAAATAATTCCACTTATAATAGCATCAAAAGAATAAACTACATAGGAATCAATTTAACCAAGGAGGTGAAAGATCTATACAATGAAAACTATAAGACTATGAAACTATAAGAAAGAAATCAAAGAAACACAAGTGGAAAGCTATCCTATATTCATAGATAGGATAAAATTAATAGTTTAAATGTCAATCCTACCCAAAGCAGTCTACACATTCAGTGCAGTCCCTATCAAAATTCTAATGGCATTTTCCCCCATAGAAATAGATAAAAGAATCCTAAGATTTGTATAGAACCACAAAAGACTCTGAATAGCTGAAGTGTTGAAAGAAGAATAAAGTTGGAGGCATTACACTTCCTGGTTTCAAACTATATTACACAGTTGTAGTAATCAAAAGAGCTGGCATAAGAATAGACACATTGGCCAGTGGGATAGAATGGAGAGCCCAGAAATAGACCTATGCATATAGGGTCAACTAATCCTTACAAAGACACCAGGAATACTCAAAGAGAAAAGATGACCTCTTTAATAAATGGTGCTGGAAGAACTGGATATCCACATGCAGAAGAATGAAATTGGGCCCCTATCTTACGACACTCACAAAAGTTAACCTGGAATGGATTAAAGACTTAAATGTAAGACCTAAAACCATAAACCCTTAGAAGAACGCCTAGAAGAAAAAGCTCCTTGACATTGACATGACACTAATTTTTTGGATTTAACACCAAAAGCACAAGCAATAAAAGCAAAAAACAAGTGGACTACAAGTTAAAAAGCTTCTGCACAGAAAAAGAAACAATGAACAAAATGAAAAGGCAGGCTACAGAACTGGAGAAAATATTTGCAAGCCATCTATCTGACATGGGGTTAATATCCAAAATACATAAGGAACTCATAAAACTAAATAGCAAAAAACCCTAATAACCTTTTCTAAAAATGTGCAAAGGAACTGAATAGACATTTTCTCCAAGAACATATACAAATGGCTGACAGGTATATGAAAAGATGCTCAATATCACTAAGAATCAGGGAAATGGCAAAACTACCATAAGATAGCCCCTCAAATCTGTTAGGATGGCTGTTATCAAAAGGACAAGAGATAACACATGTTGGTGAGGATGTGTCCCTTGCACAGTGTTGATGGGAATGTAAATGGGTGCAGCCATTATGGAAAACAGTATGGAGCCTCCTCAAAAGATTTAAAATAGTACTACCCTATGATCCAGCAATTGTACATCCAGAGAAAATGAAGTATCTCAGATACATGCACTCCCGTGTTCACTGCAGCATTATTCACATTAGCCAAGACATGGAAAAAAACTTGTGTCTGTCAATAGACAAATGGATAAAGAAAATGTAGTACCTAAATATAATGGAACATAGTTCAGTCACGAGAAAGAAGGAAATATTGCCATTTGTGCCAACATGGATGGACCTAGAGGACATGAGGCCAAGTGAAATAAACCAAAGAATGGCAAATAGTATGATCTCACTTGTATGTGGAGTCTCAAAAGCAGAGAGTAAGATGGTGGTTACCAGGGGCTGGGGGTAGGGGAAATGAGATGTCGGTCATGGGTATAAACTTTTTATTAGTTTATACAACATGGTGACTAGAGTTCGCAATTTTATATTGCCAAGAGAGTAGGTTTTTAGGGTTCTTACCACACCCACACACAAAAAGATAACTATAGGAGGTGACGGAGGTGTTAATTAGCTTGATTGTGGCAATCATTTCACAGTGTATATGTATATCAAATCATGTTGTACCATAAATATGTATATATATATAAAAATATATATATTTATATATTATATATATATAAATTTTCATTGTTCAATTATACCTCAGTAAATCTGGGAAAAAATGGCTGGTTCTTTGGCAGAAGCTCTACTTAGTTTTTCAAATTGGTTCTTTTGTCTGTTTGGAGGTTCTGTTGTTTTATTATGTCTCAAAGCCCTTTTCCAAATTTAATAATTTTGAACATACTTAAATTTAAATATTTAATTATAGACCCATAAGACTTTAAAAGCTACTGTTTGTGCCTCCTTGGGTGTCCATTTCCCCGTTTGCCATGTCTGCTGACTTGACCTCCCGAGGTCTTTCCCTTGCACGGCTTACACCTTGTTACCATGAGCTCATCTTTGTTCTTTATTTTGCATGAGACAAGTATACTCTGGGTTCTGGAAATGTCTCTGGAAAGGCTTCACATTTCCTTTTGCCACTGCCCTAGAGGTTTCATGGTCTTCTGTTTCATCGTTTGAGGAGTCCCACCAGTACTGGCGTAGTATAAATTTGGGACCCCATGAATATTGGAAGGCTGGATTTTAATTTTACGTGTATATGAATTTTTTTCCTATCAAGAAGGTAGTATGGACAGCAAAAGGTCCATGCTATTTCCAGGAGCCTGTGAGCAGAATTTTTCTAATTGCTCATTCATAAACTGACTGTTGTTTGGGGGTTCCTGTCTTGGTCTGTTCAGGCTGCTATAACAACATATTCAGGGCTCGCTGCCTCCTCTACTCTCTCCCACTTTTATTTTGGGTCATTCTTACTGTCTCTGGTGCTTAAGTACACTGGCTTCAGCATTAGGCAGACCTGGTTTGAGTTTTGGCACTCAGCACTTGACGGTGTGACTTAGACAACTTTTTCAACCTCTCTGAGTCTCAGCTTTCTCATTTAGGCAAAGGAGAAAATAACAGTAATTTGTTGACTTGTGAGGATTTATGGAGAGCATACATGGACAGTGCTCTGCAGAGGGCAAGTGCCCTGCAGCTGTTAGATGTCATGATTATTAGCTTCGACTTGGTTTTTGGCATCTTCTTCTGAAACTCTTACCAACTTTCCCTGACTTCTTACTGCTTCTTTACATTATCTATGTTTAAGCCAGAATCAATTTTTTTTTAATTGTTGCTTTTCCATTATTGACAAAAATATTCCCCAAAGCACCACTTTTGGTCTTGCTATACCTTTATTATCTTGGACCTACTAAGTTCATGACTTCTGTCTCTCACTAAAGCTGCTGATTAATTTTCAGGGTGTCCCATATAAAAAGAGGGAGATGGTATTGATGGTGTCTGAGTATGTGTCTATATGAGAGTAGGGATGGGTCAGCCATATTGTGTGTGTATATTTTAAAGATTTTATTTATTTATTTGAGAGGGGAAGGGGCAGAGGGAGAGGGTGAGAGAGAACCCTAAGCAGACTCTGCACTGAGCACAGAGCCCAACACAGGGCTCAATCTCATGACCCTGAGATCATGATCTGAGCCGAAACCAAGAGTCGGATGCCTAACTGACTGAGCCACCCAGGCGCCCCATGTCAGACATATTGTTTTATGTGTCATTATCTTGACATTAGCTTTACTAAGCTTTGCCACATTGAACACACAGACTGTTTACATGTAGATTCAGGGGTTTTGTCTTCATATCTACCTTAGAGCCTTAATTACTGTTGATTCTAACCCATGTAGCCCAAACAGAATATCAGAGGTGATTTGAATGTTATACTGGAAAGTGTCTATTATGCCATCTGTGATGTGGTCAGCATTAGGCTTCCTTTGAAATACTAGTGGGTAACCAGGCCCCTATTTGGACATCATACTAGTATAAGTTTTAAACATGAACATCTTCATCATAATGAAAGGTTTATGGAGCTCCCATCATGTACAGCACTGTGCCTCCCAACTCTGCATCCCAGCATCTCTGGTCCCATCCATGGACGCGACCCCAGTACAAGGAGGGAGGGAGTCACCAGATAGTCACCCATTTTCAATTTTGGAGTCAGATCCCTCTGTGCATTTCCGGAAGACAGTCTCCAGTTAGAAAATAAAACAAAATCGTGATGACGATTTGGGCTACAGACCAGAAGTGCAATGTGTCCTTCGTTTCTAGGAGTGAAATTTTTAAGTCTACTGAGATTATTTCAAGGTCCATGTTCATCATATCCATTTTCTGAAGGAAACTTCCTAGGAAGAGTGTCTGGTTACTTGATGCGGAAATTGCTTTCCTTTCTGGATGGAGACCATCATCCTCAAACTAATTTCCTGTTTAGTGTTCAATATTTGAAAGCAGGAAATTGTCATAATAGATGGGAAGCTTGAGATGATGGTGGAAATGCGTTCAGAAATCTGGTTGCTAGGGAAATCACTGTTGCCTACTTTATTAAAAACCTAGGCCTTATTTGGCATTTCCCCCCTCATTCCTATTCTCATCAATAGCCCATTATCAAAAGAACTTTATTAAATATCGATCTCTGCTTGGCACTATGGGTGATTGGGCCCCTGCCCATTAGCACCTTGTAACAACAAAAACAACGAAGAACCACAAGAACAAAATGACAGTATTAATTTGATACTTAATTATTGATAGACATTCGTCTAAGAACCTTAGTTGGCTTTTAAAAAATGTAGTCCTTACAACAGCCATATGAGGAAGGGACTGTTATTACTTCCATTATATTGATGAAGTGCTTGAGACACAAAGTCAATAATTTACTCAAAGACACACAACTAGTAAATAGAAGAGTCTGGATTCACCCCTTCCCAGCTCACATCATTAACCACTGTGTTCTACTGCTTCTAATCTATTGGGAAAAAACGAGAAAGAATAGAGAGAATGCACACGTAGACCAAAAATATAAATGTGAATTTATTATCGCATGCTAGAGTTTAGCACATTTTGCAGGATGGGGGTGAGAAGAGAATTTGAGGAATTGGATATTGAGGTGAAGCCCTGATCTGCAAAACAGTGAGATTCTGAAAAGACAACTATGTATTTGTAAATTGATTGAAAGGATGGGAGAGGCAGGTGGAGAACAAGAAAGATTACATTTTATTTTATTTTTTAAAAGATTTTATTTATTTATTTGAGAGAGAGAGAGAGTGAGAGAACAAGAGCAGAGGGAATGACAGAGGGAGAGGGAGAAGCAAGCTCCCCACTGAGCAAGGAGCCCGATGCGGGACTCCATCCCAGGACCCTGGGATCATGACCTGAGCTGAAGGCAGATGCTTAACCGACCGAGCCACCCAGGTGCCCCGAAAGATTACATTTTAGAAATGGAAACGGTCTGATGGGCCAAATGGAGAGCAGAGTAGATTAGCTCAAGGTTGGTGGGCTCAGGGGGTTGGTCTGCAGGAAGCAAGGTCAGCACATCCCAGAGACCCAGCTTCTTGGAACTCGATTGCTCAGTCCACTCAGAAGCAAGATATGGTGTCAGCCTGATGTGGCCTCACCATCTCAGCCTTTTGCATGTCACCAGAAGCAGGTGAGTTTTAATCAACCACCCCACCTGTTGAAGCTTTGTATCCTCATGTTGGAGCAACATGGTCTAGTGATGCAAATGCCACCTAGGAAGTCAATAAAATCGGATTCTATTCTTGGTGTTTTCTGGAATGAGTAGCAGTCATTCTGGGTAGCTCACTAACAAGACATTTTAATGAGTTAATAAATCTTTCTTACTGAACTACATGGAAAGACGTGAAACATTACACTTTAGCTACTCACCAGCCTTAATTAAACTTGATGTTGAAAAGGTCAGCGCCCTGTCTGGCGGGCTCATATCACTTCAGACCTGACAGTAGGGGCGGCTGTAGGGGTGAAAGCAAGCGTGTGCACAGGACATGGGGGTCCTAGGCCGACCACTGGAGCCTTCACTGGGTGCATTGTAAACGAGCCATGTCCCAGCTAATGACATTAGCATTTATATTGAGTGCTGGCTCTGTGTAAGTCATTGCTGCAAGTGTTTAGATGCATTAATGCATTTAATGTCCAAAAGCACCCCTAGTAGGTACTTGCTGTTATAATTCTTGATAGATAAGGAAACGGAGGCACAGAGAATTGTAATGACTTGGCCAAGGTCCTGCAGTCTACAAAGTGATAGAGCCAAGATTTGAATGCATGGATTCTGATTTCAGAGTCTGTGTGCTTGAACACTAGTCTTTGCTATCTCCTTCCATCAGGGGTTGGGTTGTGTTCACATAGTTAAAAATACACCAGCCTCCTGTGGGTTTTGAGGCACCACTACCTTCCAGGAATTCCAGCAAATGCATTTTAGGATAGGTCAAAACACACTCACCAATATCATACAGATTGGTAGAGGTCACTGGGAGTTTGGGTTGGTAAGAACAATTATTGCACTTTTTTGAACTAACATACCTTGATTCAGCAAACATTTCTTGAGCTTCTGCCATGAACTAGAAACTATGTTAGGTGTTGGGGAGAGCTATGAGTCAGATGTGGTATTGACCATCAGGGCTCTCAAAGGTGAGCAGGTCTGCCCTTTCTAAGATTTCTGGGAAAACACAAAAATAGCATTCTGGATGGATCTTTTGTAAACTCAGCGCTTGAGTTCTGAGGGGGACTCGCCTTCATTGCTCGCACTGATTTAGACCAAATTCCCGCATATGGTAACATACGTACATAGTAGTCCCTGCCCATGTTTTTCGGCTCCATACAAGTGCAGAGCTCTGTGATAAAGGACGTGTTTAACCCGGGACATTTTGAAGAGAGGTGAGATGCAGCTACTTTCTCGTCCTTTCTAGCAGAATCTATCCAAGGGAGCGAAGTCTCTGAGTCAGGCCCCCTGGGTATCAACGCCAGCTTGATCACTTTCTGGCCATATGTTTTCATCTCTCTGAGCCTAGACTTCCTTCTCGGTAACATGGAGGAAATAAAAGAGGTCACCCTTGGAATTCTTTCCAGGATAAATTAAATGCAAAAAAGGCAGAACAGTGTTTATCACACTGTGGGCAACAGAGAAAGTGCTCAGTAAGTGCAAGCTATTTTGATTCCATTTCCGAGGTCCGTCTCACTGTGCAGTCCTCTGGAACAGACTCTCTAGCAGAACAAAAAGTACATTCCTCTCTTTCTTTTTTCCCTCAGAGCCGAGAGTAAACTGGGCCAGGCAAGACATGGGAGTAACAAGCTCAGTGTTTCTTGCTGATGGTTTCTCGTTCTCAAAAGGCAAGAGAAGTAACAAGGGAGCGGCTCCTCTGGACCAGACTGAGGGGGTTGATGAGCTGGAGACGGGGATCTTGAGAGAAAACCAAGGCACCTTACGCATTGGGGCGCAGAGCGTCCACTCTCCTGGTTGGTGTGTTCACATCTGATCCGCGTCCTCTGCTCTCCCCCGCATGGCTGCTCTGAGCTGCCCTCTGCGGTCCTCAAGCTTCCCTCTCTCCTCTGGCCCCATCTTGGCCTTCTGCAGATAAACCTTGCCCTCTGCCTCTACTCAGCCTCATCCTCCAGTCTGGCGTGTTGCACAGCTGTAGAGGGTGCTGGGCACTTTGGAGTCCTGCAGCTTAGTTAAGGGCCTTGTCCCAGATGCCCTCCCCCCACCCGGGTCCTGAGCTACTTTAGCTGGAGCGCACTTGATCCGGTTCTTTCCACGTGCCGCGCTCACTCTTGGCTCTGGCACTTTGTGCTCTTGCTTCAGCCTTCAAAGTCCCAAGTCCACCTCCCCCACCCAAAAAAAGAACAGATTCCTCCTTAGACCAGGGTCACTCCGGTCAACTTCTGCTCATATTTCAGGACATTTCCTCAGGGAGGTCTTCCCAGAAACTTAATCTAGGACGGATGCCTTTGTTCAGCAGGATCCCAGGATGCTCCTTTTTTGTAGCCTCTAACACGAGCGATTTGCTTAAAGTCTGTGTCAAGGCCATGGGGACAGGAGCACTGCTGGTCCTGGTCTTCCTGGTGTGAATTCAGATAGTCCTGCCTCCGCCCTGGCCTCCTTCCCGCAGCCTCTCTGAGAGGCGACCTCTTTTTAATAATTTAATAATTTAATAATTCCTGTTTGAAGCTCTTCTTAGTGGCTCCTTCCATAACTGCAAATAACACATTTATGATTTCTTGATTTATTAACTGAGACAATATTGAGTGATTTCCTATCATGGGAAGATGAGGGTTTCCTTTATCTTCTCTGTAGCTCGTTTTACTCCCTCTCTTTCTAATGTTTGTGCTTCATTTTCAGTTCTTTCATTGCGCTGTCTTCTTAACAACAAATTTTAAAGTTAAGCCATTATCTCTTTTTTCAATTCATTTTATTTTATTAATTGATTGATTGAGAGAGCAAGCGAGGTGAGCATGGGGGTGGGGAGGGGTGCAGGGGAGAGAACCCTAAGCAGTCTTCACACCTAGAGCCCGATGTGACGCTCGATCTCACGACCCTGAGATCACAACCCGAAATCAAGAGTCAGAGACTTAACCCACTGAGCCACCCAGGCGCCCCTTTTTAAATTAAATTTAATTAATTACTTTTTTTTTTTGAGAGAGTGTGTTTCTTAAATTTTTCTTTGTTATTAAGTTCTTAAATTTACATGCATTTCTTCTTTCCCTGACCTTTAGTCACTCTTAATTTCTCACTAGATCAGATGATGATATCAGTCTTCCTACCCTTCTCTCCCCTTATCCTTTCCCTTCTGTTTTCCACATCTTGCTAGCTCTCTCTTTATTGCTACAGCATCAGATTGATCACATTTGCAGTCCGTTTCAAAATCATATTTTAGGCATTTCGTTTGTCTACCGTTTGATTCTGAAGGTTGAAAACAAGTAATCGGTTTGCACTATTTTGACTTTGTGTTTGTCGTGGCAGGACCCCTTGAGGCACAGGGTTCGGTCCTCTGTCTGTGGGTTCATGTCCCAGCTCCTGTCCCACCAACGATAGGGTGCCCAGTGGGAAGGAAGGTTGGGTTTCACATGGCTTCTCTTGTCTTAGACTCTAATCAGAGAATCATGCTTAATAATTTGGACCATGATTTCATTGTGCACTTTATTTTTAAATTTCCCTTCTCTCTCTCTCTTTTTTTAAACTTCCATTTATTTATTTATTTTTAAGAAAGCTCTAGGCCCAACATGGGGGTTGAACTCACAACCCTGAGATCAAGAGTCCCTTGCTCCACCGACTGAGCCAGCCAGGGGCCCCTATTTCTAAATGTCCTTTGGGGTTTCTATTGCTTGTCTTTTTTTCTCCTTCATAAGAGTCAATGTATCTTTCTGTAGACTAAAAGTAACCTTCCCATCTATTGCCTGAAATCACAGCCCTTTTCTCTTCCCACTCTGATTTCTATTATTTTGTAGATGTCTGTTCTCTCTGGAAGCTTGGATGCTTTTTTCTTTTTTGTCCTAAAATTTCACAAAAATGTGTCTCTTTTCTTTAACCACTCACAGTGTTGAATATTCAGCAGACACATCCAATCTGAAGATTTCTGTATTCTGTAGCCAGGAGAAATTTTCTTCTATTATTTTATTGATAATTTTTCTCCTGTTATCTTTTTATCTTTGACGGATTCTCTGTGTCTTTTATTTTTTATCTCTTTTTAAAATTTTTATGAGAGGGGATTTTTACTTTTTGGGGAAGCCTTTCAAATTATTCACGTAGTAATTTGTTATTTTAAAACTATTTGATGTTCCTTTTTTATAGTATTCTATTTTTGTCTTATGGGTGCCATTTCTTCTTGAAAGCTAATTAGACTTTTTTTAGAGTTCTCCTATGAGTTCTGAAATACTTATGTTTCCCATGGACTCTGTTATTCTCTGTGTATCCTCTTTCAAGGTGCTGATTTTCCCCAGGTGTCTGATGATTCTGGCTATACTTTCATGTTTAAGGATGAAGGACCACGTGGTTGGCTTAGGAGTATTGGAGGCAATGAATCTGCTCTCGACCAGGCCATTCTGGGTCTTCCATCCATCTCTCCCACAAGGAATGAGAAGTACACCCACTAGCTCTGTGTCCGTGAGCAGGGCTCCTTGGTGGGAGGATTTTGCTTTTAGATGTCATAATGGCAAGCTAGCCACTAGAATGAGCTCCTCTAATCCAAATGTTAGGTTGAGGAGAGCTTTGCTTTGAGGCACCCATATCCATACTCTGGTCTTAGTTCTGTCCAGGAAATCCCCTACACACACACACACGCACACACACACGTTAGGGCAGAAATTTTAGTGCCCCTATCAGTTATCTCTCTGTTTTCTCTAGTGCCTGGCTCTAAGTAAAGCTGCACTAGTTATTTTAAATGACCATATAATAGTAGCACATAGATTTTCCATATGCACTTTTGAGGGTTCACCTTCATTAAGATGTGGTCCCTGTACCCAAATAGCTAATAGTCTAGCTGCTAATGGAAGAAACAGATGTGTAAACCGATCACTATAACAGAGACAGTTAAGTGTGGTAGAACATGTTTGTGCAAAATGCCGGCTGTATTGAGGAAGAGACCTTGAGTCTGAACCAGGGGTTGGGGGAGGGAGAGAGGAAACGTGGCAGAGAGCACACTGGATGAAAAGGCAGCCTGCAGACTCTGCAGCCAGGTTGCTGAGATTTGAATCCTGGTTCTTCTCGGGCAAGTGGTCCTCTCTTTGTCTGTTTCCTCCCCTGTCAAGTGGGCATAAGACAGTAGCTCTGACCTCACAGGTTTATTGGTGAGAATTAGATGAATTACTTATGTAAAATGCCTCCACTCAGTACATACTAGGTCCCATGATTATTGCTATTATTTCCTGATGTGGCCTTGAATGATGGCTCAATGGCCAGTGTAGGGGCAGGAGGTTATCGCTGGGAAGATAAGCCCTGCGAGTGAAGGCACGCTGAGGGAGGAGAGTGGTGGCGCGTGGCCAGGATGCCGGGCTCTGGAGGGACTGTCAGAATAAGACTGGAAGGAGCTGGATCAGATCCCGGGAGGCCTCGGACCCTCGTCAGGGGTTTGCCTCACAGTCTCCCTGCCATCAGTTCTCGGGTTTGAGGTGCTGTGCAGACAGTAAGTCAGGGGATCTGACTGGTAAAACTGGTAGGGACCCCATTTCATAGGTGGCACAGATGAAGTAGGAACAGTAAGAACACACAGATGTGCCTCCCTGCAGAAGACACTGCGGAAGGGGACAGGAAATAACTGAGTGAAAATCTTCCTGGGCTGGGACGCGGGGGGCGAGGTGAGTGGGCCATTGTAAGCGGGGTTAGCTTTCAGGTAACTTTGATAGGATTTGGTCCAATGTTTAGAAAGGCAGATTTTGGAAAGATCTGAGGGTAAGCTTACTAACCATGAAGACGCAGGGGCTTGCCCCGGGAGGGAGGCAGCAGGGGTCCCTCACTGCAGCTCCCAACACTTGCGGGATCCACGCTGACGTGGCTGGGCTGGTATCCTCTAGGGGTGGTACCAACTCCACGCTACCCCTTGTGATCTCTGAGCCTGAACGCATTCTGTTTCTCCAGTTGCAGTGTGAGCACGGTCTGCCCGGCCTCCCTCCCCGGCGGTGGGCATGCACTTCCATGCACCTGTGGGAATTTCCATAGCAGGGAGGAGGGACGGACTCCCTGAGAGCAGGCAGAATGAGATCAAGGCTCTAAGGCCATTCTGCCTGCCATACCACTGCTGTCTGCCCACTCAGCTTTAAAAAGTCCTCACGGGCTGCTCCCGTGAGTACCCGTGGTCCGCGCTGTCTCCAAAGTCAAACTGTATTTCCTATTCTTCTGCTTTCCTACAATTCCTCCCAAGGGCGCCAGGAGGGTCCTCACAAGCACCTGCTCTCACAGAGCCTGGGCAGGACGGGAAAGACGGGGCATGCTGAATTGCTTTTTCAGACTCAGCTTCTCCTCTCTCTGTTTTGGTTTCCTTTAGGTCTTTGGGGGAACAGAGCTGCTCCTTTATGGCTGCTCTCATGCCTGTACCGGAAGGTTCCCAAGCCCTGCCGCCATTATTTTTCATTCTGGAGGCTTTTAAAAGTCAAGTTCCATCCTCCAAGACTCCTTAGTACACAACACAGAAGGAAGCATGGAAATCTTCAAATGATGTTGTCTGGAGCAGATGCTTGGGGCTTACACAAGGCTTCAAAGAACACAATTAAAAGGCTATTTCCACGGCAAGGTGAGAACCTGAGGAAACTGGAATGATTTCTGCCCTATCTGGCCCGTGATCCTTGTGGAGGATGCCGATCTGCCCCCTAGTCCCTGCTGGACCGGGACTAACAAACAGTGTGCACTGAGAGCACCGATCGCTTGCTTTGTTCTTCCATTTCGCCAGGGAAACAGGAGAGCTCGCCCCCCCGCCTCAGGATGGAGGCTCGCTCCTTGGAGAGAAAACAGCCGCGGTGAAGGCATGACAGTGCAACTCACGTTCTGCTCGGTCACATATTTTATTTATCCGGTGAAGGAAGAAAGAGAGGAGAGACAGAACTCGAAGGTGGCACGATTTCTGAGAGAATACCAAGGTCACGTGTTCCTTAGTCCGGCTTAAATCCACAGACTAAGTAAAAGTGCATAGGGGTGAGATGAGCATCTTGCTGGAGAATAAAACATCTTATTTGAGGAAGAAAACCCTTTTTAAGGTTAATATCTACTCACGGGTTTCTTATTTGAGGATGGCTTACTTTTGTCTTTATAAAAACACGACAGCACTGTATAAACTGCTGGGGTTGGATATTGAAAGGTGAGTAGCTGCTGATTTGGAGATTTTTCTGGGAGTCCAGATCTCAAACATTCCCACTGAGGTGCGAGCCCTGGGGAGATCGCAGACACGGCCCCGGGGAGACACAATGACACGCGGCAAAAGAGGAATCTCAGACACCACAGTCCAGGATCTCTGTCCTATGGATGGAAACTGAGGCCAGGGGAGGTTAAACGGATCCCCCAAGGTCACACAGCTAGGTAGTAAGTAGTAGCTTCTCATTCTCCGACTTTTGGACACTGCATAGATACTCCTAATGTTAATTTCTTCCCCAAGATTCTAAAGTTGGCAATTTTAGCTTTTCAAGTGAAAACACTGGAGAAAACAAAACAAAACCAAAAGAAGATTGGCAGAGAACTCCAATAAATTTGTATCCAATCTCAGTAACCTCATGTGAAGATTGAGTTAAAAGACGAACGTCTGGGTCAGAATCAAGGAGCTCGATTTTTCTATGAACACACACAACAGTATCTTACACGTAGTGAGGCAGGAATAGAAGCAGCACCAGACAAGAAAGATCAGGAAACCGATATTAGAAAATAAAACACACCACGTTAGCCACTGGTCATCTGGTCTAAACCAGTGGGTGCTCTCCAGTAACGCGGGGAAATGACAGGGAGTCACGATATTTGAGAGGGGAGCTCCCGGGGGCTCCCGGTGGGCACACAGAGCACCCCCAAAGCAGCTCGGTGCGTATGCATGGGTCTCCACGGGCATCACCTCCTCCGGAGCCCCTCCGGAACCGAGCCGATATGAGCTCGCGCCCCGCGCTGCCCGCAGCCGAGCCCCACCCTGGGGCCAGCCAACGCCCTAGCCCCATCATCTCCAAAGCCAGCCCCGCTCCTTGTGGATGAACACTGTGTGTAATCAGAGAGGGGGGACTGGGGTGGGAGGTGTCTCAGGTTGCCGAAACAGGCTGGACATTCTGAACCCTGGACAGAGTGACGGGAATCTTTGTTTCCCCGGGGCCCGGGGCCTTTGTAATGGGCTGGGTGTGAGCCTTGATGTCTGCGATGCGCTCTTTAAACTTTTGCTGAAGGAGCTTTTCCTCTTTGGAGTAGCTTTTCACGAACACTGACATCAGCAGGCACCCCGCCATGGACATGCCCCCGAGGCAGAGGAGAACGGCCCCGGCCAGCTTACACACGTCAAGGGCTCCGTTGAAACGCACAGCATGCGTGTCCACCACCACGAAGTCGGCTTCGCCAAAGGCTTCGATTTTGGGGGGCACCAGAAAGCCCACAGCCAGAACAGTCAGTCCAAGAATCACGAAGACTGTGCCGGAGATGAGTCCGACCTGGAGAAAGACACAGGGAGGCAAGACAGGGTAAGCTCAGCACTTTGGCTCTCTTGAGCCCCCCAGAGCAGGACTTGGTTTCCGGGAGCAGTTGATATTCCCGAGCACCCCAAATTTGTGATCATTTCCTAATGATAAAAGAAGGCGAAAGGACGCCCTTTCTCTTTTTAATGCCAACCAGACACGGCAGCACTGCCTTGATTTTTCCTTTGAGCTTTCTCTTCGTACAAAGCTTTGCAGCTGACAAAGCCACCTTTGGTTTAGGTTGTCTCCTTCAGTCTTTGAGCAAGAGCAAAGCGGCCCCGATACCCGGGAAGAGCCTCACTCTATCCACTAGGTCCTGGAGCTCTCAGAAGCTGTTCCCCTACGGATGTAATCTGTGACACAGAATGTCCACGTCGGACAAGCTCATTCCATGCCCGTCACAGAGGGACACGAAACAAGTCCGCTTCATCGTTTTTTTGCCTTTTTAAAAAGATTTTATTTATTTATTTGAGAGAGAGAGAATGAGAGAGAGAGCCTGAGATGGGGGAGGGTCAGAGGGAGAAGCAGACTCCCCGCCGAGCAGGGAGCCCGATGCGGGACTCGATCCCGGGACTCCAAGATCATGACCTGAGCCGAAGGCCGTCGCTTAACCGACTGAGCCACCCAGGCGCCCTCGTTTCATCATTTTGTCTAACAGACAAAAACAGGGTCATTGTGCAAAGCACAAAATATCCACAGCCTTTCCACAGCCTTCCCCTGCCCCACCCCCGCTCCAATAATACAAACAACAGCTGCTTCTTTACCCATTACAGCTTTAGTCTTACCCTCGTCTGTCCCTCCCTGTGGTAAAATTTATTATTTATTTATTTATTTATTTATTGGCCAATCATAGAATTGGCCCTGATAATCCAGAGTGAACTCCACTCTGCCCACCCAAAGCCCATGTCCTGTAACACATCCTTCCTCATATTCTTACTGAGATACCCCAGGAGACCCTCTGGTGTCACCTCTCTCACTGTGATGAGGGATCAACTCAACTTGTCCAACGTACAGGTATGTTTCCCAGTGATTTGGTTGGAGGACGTTGGCAATCCATGTAACTACCACCTCTTCCCCCAAATTACTGGGAAGGAACCATAATTGCTAGTTTACAGGTCAGGAAATGTCACCTCAAGGAGGGTCGGTCACTGGCCCGAGGATGGATGACAGCTAGCAGGTCACTGAGAAATTGCATTAGCTCCAGTTCGAATATAATATAACACACTGAAGCGGGAGAGGATTGCCTACCATCAATCAGGTGGTTTGGAGGTTTGCAACGGACAGATTCAGGCTTGGGTTCCGGCACTGCCAACTAGTACTTCAATCATATAAGGAAAGTTATTTAAACACTTTCATCATTAATTTCCCCATCTATAAAATGCTAAATGATCATTGGAGCTGTGGTGAGGACCAAGTGAGGCCATCCTTGAAGGCACTTAGCCCCGTGCCTGGTGAAGTGATACATTGTAATAAGTGGCTATTATTACATCTATTTGGAAATGCACCTCTTGTGAAATGATGCTACACTGGAACAGCATTATAACAATCTGAGCCCTTGAAGAACAGCTAATATAGTTATTTTTTAAATACATTTAAATACATTTCCTTCTGTTCCTAATTGTTTTTAGTTAGCATGACAAAGTAGGGAAAAAACCAAACGCACAACACCATTTTATCCTGAGCTTTGAATTTAAAGCATATATATTTAAATTATTTATTAAATCTTAGGGTAATACACAAATAAAGAAGGTTTGGATAATAGAAGGAAAACATATTCACAAATCCATCAGAGAGCTAGTATTACGGAGTATCTCTTATGACCTAGGCATAGTGTTTGATATATTTTTCACTTGATCCTCAGCACCATCTTCTGAAAAGGAGGTATTTTTATTCCCATTTCTCCTGTAAGAGACCCAGGTGAGTGGGGTGGAAGAAGCATAGTTCAAGGTCCTGTAGCTAGCAGGTGGTGTGACTGGGCTCTAACCAGGTCTGTGTGACCTCCAAGCCTCATACTCCCCTTTTATTCTCCCATGGTATTTCATAATTTCCATTATGTAATATGGTAAAGAAACTAAAAAAAAAAAAAAAACAGACTCAATATAATGTCTTCTGAAAAGAATAGAAAGTTTTCTATGTAAGACTTAAGTACTATAAGAAAAGTTGGGTTTGTAAAATATAACATTTTGGATGACTTTCTACATTTTTCTAAAAATAGTGGCAAATTCACCTCCAAAGCCTAACCATTCTTTGTAACTTAAAAAATGAGTCACATTGGAAAATTCGGAATGGATAAGCTAAATTAACATTAATATCCATGGTGACATGGTTCATATGTTACTAAATCCCCTTTTCCTCAAGAATTGGCACTCATCTTCAAAAACTGAGGCCTGTAAGAATGTATCCATCGTATTTCTGAGGTTCTTAAGAGCGACTGAGGCCAGTGTTCCGTGTCTTCTATTTCTGTCTTGCTCTCTGCATCTCTCGTTCCCGCCCTACACTCCATAAATATTCCTAACTGACTAACTTAAACGGCCAGACTGCTGACTACGGAGCCAGGTGACTGATTCTCAGAGCAGCCTGCTCCTCGACTGAGCAGTGCTTCATAGATTAAAATCCACTCTTGGACTCTCACTCAGAAGCTAACCGGCAAACTGTACCTCCCAGATGGCAGAAGCCCTGCTCACTTCAAGAACTGGAAAGTGGCTGGCCTCGCTGAGCCTTCTCCCTTTCCCCCGTTGGATCGGAGTACCCGAGAGAGGCCTGCCATCTGTGGAGGGGAGCACGATGGTGGTGAACAGCCAAGTCCCAGGATCCAGAAGGTGCCCTCCACACAAGTCCAAAGAGGACCTCCAAGACATGTGCCCAGAGAGGACCCTAAACATTGTGAAAACCTGTCTGGGAAGGTTTGGGAGGCGGGTGTGGAGGGGCAGTCTTGGGACATAAAGGATGCTGTCTTAACCGAGCGTGGGACAGAGGTGATAAGGGATGCTGGGATGCATCTGCCTAACCCTGGTACCATCTTGGAGGATCGGAAGGAATAAAGATTTGGGGAGTGATGCCATACAGAACCATAAAAACCGTCTCAGGACGCAGCTCTAGGTTGAAGTGGTCCTCGGTCTAAGAGAAAAGGGGGCTCTATGAAATAGAGTTCACAAAAGGCAACACAGGGGTCCCCAAGCATCTGAAAGCACAAACAGTGCTATGGGGGTCCATGCAGAGAGCTGGAACGCCACAGGGCCCGGCCAAGCAGCCCGGGGCAGCTGGTGGGTGGGCCGGCCCAGTGCCGAGGGAGAAGGGCCTCTCCCCGCTGCGACCGACCTTACAGACAGCAGCGAGGACAGTGACTTCTGAGGGCCATCCTGGCTGTGGGGGTGTGTGTGAGAATCCATCAGCTGCCAGCCAGCACCTGCCGTGACTCGGACCAGCATCCCCACCATCATCTCCGTGTGAGCTGATGAGGTCGGAACACACCTCTGTTTGCTCCAACAAAGTGGGGCTGGCAGCAGGAGCTTCCCAGCTGTCCTGGATGAGGACGTGGTAATGACCGCTGAAAGCGGGAACCAGCATGGTGGGAAGGACAGTGGGGGAGCTGAGGCAGCAGAAGGTGGAAGGAGCCATCTGGCTTCTCAGGGGAAGCACAGCAAGACGGAAGTGTGGCCCATCTTCTTCATCAGCCCCACTCTGACCTCTCTTGAGCAGGACCTGGGCTCGGAGGGGTGTCCCCTGTGGGCAGTGACAGCAGATGCAACTCATCTGGTAGGGACACTGAGCTTCGCGGAGCAACCACTGATGCCCGGCTGGGGTCCCAGCCCACGCCCTCCAGGCATGATACCTGGTACCCTGAGCTCGGTCTCCCACCTGATGGAGGCTCGGTCCCTCCAGCATGGGAATGCACTCAATTGTTTCCATCTTCAAAATCTATTCCAGAGCCCCGTGTCTCTCTCTAGCTACAGCTTGAACTCATCCAACCCTTGATATTCAAGCCGAGTCCCACAATTTCACTGAAATTGGTTTCTCTGAGGTCACTAAAGTCCTCCTAATTGTCCAATCCCATGTGACCTCTTTTGAATAGTCTGCAGTCAGTGATGTTAAACACTTTCGTCTTCTTAAAAACCTTCACCTGACATAACTCTCTTCTGTTTCTACATCTGCATCCTTAACAATGCACACTCAACCTGTTTTGCCAGATGTTTATTAAATTAATGGTGTTCCCCAGGGTTTCCCCCTTGATTCACAACTCTTGTTCAAGATGATCTCTGTAGGGTTGAATGTGTGGCTGTAGTTTAAACTCCTACCTATATGCCAACATCTTCCAATCCCCATCTCCAGCCTGGACTTCCTTCCTGGGCTCTAGCCCCGTATTTCTGGCAGCCAATGGGAAGATCTACACAAAAATGTCCCAAAGGCTCCTCAAACCCTAAATATTCAAAATGACACCCCTTCCTTCCTTCTTTCCTCTCTTCCTCTCTCCCTTCCCTTCATTCCTTCCTTCCTACTTTCTCTGTGTTCCTGCCATCCACCCATTCACTGAGCTCCTCTCATTTCTAGTATAAAACCAACTCTACAACCTCTAGCAAAACTCTGAAGAAAAATCTAACACAGAAGTTTAAACTCTGACTTAGCTCAGGGGGGGAAACTAGAGATCAGGACAGATGGGAGGAGGGTCTTGGGCGAAAAGAGAGAGGCCAGTGTCTCTCCTGTTCAGAGAGGCTGTGGAGGAGGCAGCCTTACCTCGTACCTGCACATTGCTGTGGGGACACCGTCTGAGAGGTTTCTAGGATGGGTTGAGGAGAAGGTAAGAAGGAGGGTGACTCTGAGGGGAGGAAAGCATGAATGGGGTAAGGAGATTGTTCTCCTTAGTTTATACCTCCCTTACTGAGGTGATTTGCTGCACAATCAGGTGGTGACAGCTTTCCTCAAGGTCGAGTGCAAGTCTAAGAAGAAAAGTCCCACCACAGCCAGTTTGATTCCTGGGCAGTGCATGGCAAGGGGTCGGTGGGAGCACGTCACAGAGACTTGCAGGTGGCAGGAGTTTTGGGCACTGGGATAAAGGAGGTGTGGCTGAGGGGGTAGACTCTGTGAGGCACAGAGTGTGTGTGTGTGTGTGTGTGTGTGTGTGTGTGTTAGGGTGGTGTTTATCATGCTGGATGGTAACAGTCTGTGGACACGTCCACCTTCCCTCTTTGCGAACTCCTTCAGGTCAAGGCTGTGTCTAAGTCACAGGTGAAGAACAGCATCTTATTCACAAAGGAATCCCAGAGCCTATCCCATAACTGTGCACATAGTGGACATATAAGCATATGTAGAAAGAAAGAATGAATAGCATTGTGAGATCCAGGCCATATGGACCCACATGACAGGGCAAAGACTCTACCTCAAGCTCATTAGACTCCAATCTCCATTCTCATTACGCCCCTCCAAGCTTCTGGCCCAGTGCAGCGTCCTAGCCTCTAGCGAGAAACCAACAATCCCTCAGCTCCACTTCACTGGGAATCGGGAGAGGGGAAGCCCATAACTGGAACCACCCAAAGATGCAGTTTGAAATGAAAGAAAAAAAAAAATCACAAAAAACGAATCATGATTAGAAACATGTGCACAATCACTGTCTTTCTCTGTACTGATACAAAGCATTTCATAAATCCCACTGAGATGGATTCACTTGTCCTTTCTAGAAGGAAACCAAAGAACATTTAGTTTATTCCCTTGGTAGAGGGGAGGTCTCTAAGACAGTGACTTCTTAGGTGATTCAGGTTGACTCTAAGCTTCGGAATGCTAGTCTTGTGTTTTGTGATTAGGATCTGAGTCTAGGATTTGGATTTTGCTGGAATATAATCTCTATGTGAGGCCATGGACTTTTGCCTGTTTCTAGTCCCTAAAGTAGGTCCAGCACAATGGGGAACAGATACTTTTGAATCTTGTTTGTGTAAAACAGAAGAGAGAATTCTGAAATCTGAATTCTGGGGTTGGTAATTTACTGTGAGTTCTTTATTTTAAATCTATACCTACGTATTATTTGATGGATTTATAGCTTCTCAAATCTCCTAACTGGTAGTGCCTTGGAATGGTGGGAATGGTTGCAATATTCTCTATGACAGTGGTATTTCAGGCCCTTGGCACAACGGATCTGTCAGGCAAATATTTGTTTTTTTTGACACATAAGGAAGCAGCCACCCACTTAACTGGGTAAATACAAGATGTGCCAAGCTTGGCTATGTATTTCATCAGTCCAAGCCAGTAAGGATTCATCAGACATGACATTTCCACAGGGCAAGGACGCTGGCTCGATCAATTCTAATACAGAGTACATGACACTTGTAAGATATTGAATTAACACAGGTCTTGGGTAATCCATGTTAACAACTGTGTTGCCCAGTACTTTATTTATTAACTAGATTTCAAATTTTCTTTCCACTTCAGGATCCAGTGTTTCATAGGACCTCTGATAGTAGGAGTTAATACACTGAATGCTTGATTGCATACAAGACATCTTACTTAATTCTCACAGCTTTACCTGGTAGGTATGATAAGCATCACCACTGCGGCCCACTAAGGTCAATTAACTTGCCCAAAGGTACAGTGCTGTTAAATGTAAGAGCTGAGGTTTGAACCTGTGTAATCTGAGGACAGAGTCTGTGCTCATAAGTATTATGTGACATTGCCTCTTGTTAAACTATATTGCCAATAAATTGTTAAGTTTATGTCAACATCAATGTAAAACATTCTGGGATCTTTTGGGAGAAGGTTGGGGATGATTGGGATCCCCGAGCTGAGGCCCCACCTAAGGTTGTACCTTCTCAGCCTCCCTCCCTAAATCCTCACCCTTTTCTTGATCTCTAAATGTTCAGACATCTCGATGCCCTCTTCTACGTCCATACTCTCTTCCTGGGTCATTTTATCTAGTCTGGTGCCTCTTATGTATTCTGTATGTCAGGGACTCCCAATCCATGAGCTGCATTTAAATTACCACTAGGGATCCCCACTCACATGTCTGATAGGCATCTCCAGCATATCATGGCCAAACTCAGACTCTTGGTTCCCCACCATTCCCACTGCTCTCCCAGTGTTTTCCTCCCAGAAAATTATAACATCATTCAGTAAATAGCTCAGGCTGCAAGCCTTTGAGCTGTGCTTGGCTCTTTCTCTCTTGTCTACTTCATCAGCACGTCCTGACAGCTTTGTCTTCAAACTTTATGCTAATTCAGACTACTACTCACCATCTACCAACACCACCCTACTCCAAGCCATCATCATCTCTTGCCTGGGTGCTTTCAGAGCCTTCCAAATAACCTGGATGCCTCTACCCTTGTCCTCCTATAATCTATTTTTCAAACTGTAGTCAGCACGATCCTGTTGAAATATTAGTCCGATCGTGTCACTCCTCTGCTTAAAATGTTCAAGTGGCTTCCTGTATCTCTCAAGGTAAAAGCCAGTGTCCTCATTATCATCTACAAGGTGCTACACAAATCATCCGTGTCCTGTTATTTTTCTGCATTCCTCACTTGTCCTTTTTCTCCTCTCATTCCACTCTAGCCAGACTGGAACTCTTGCTATTTTTCAAGCACACGAAATTGGTTCCCATTTCAGAGCTTTGGACTTGCTATTTTCCCAGCCCAGGAGGACGTTCAGCCAGGTCATCTTACGGTCTGCTCCCTCAGCTCATCCTGGTACGTGCTCAAATGTTGTCTCCTCCGAAGGGCTGTCTACAAACAGCAGGCTAAATACCAGGCCTCCATCACTCCCTACTGTCTTGTCCTGATTCATTTCTCTCCACAGCACTTGTTATCACCTGACCTTCTAGTATGTGGTTTATTCATTTACGGTCTGTTTTCCCTGATAGGTTGCAAGTTCCAAGAGGGCGAGGGCTTTTCCTTCTCATCACTTTAATTTCTAGCACATTGCAACTTCTCGACACAGAGTAGGTGCTCACTAACCATATGCTGAACGACTGAGTACATTGTCTAATGAAGTGCTTTCATGAGAAGAAGCTGGAGCTCACAGAGCCTCATGATCACGTCTGGTAGAGGTACAGACGGCACACGACCATTGTATTATGTCTCAGCATCAACTCTCAATACCCAACGATTTCTTTTTAATACTTGTTGCAATTTGTCAAATGATACTTACCAAGCCTGTAGGGGAGGCTGGGAGCATATAACGTTTTGCCTATGGGTGGCTTCACAGCTGGTGAATTTAGCGGCACATCAGTAACAGTAGCAACAATAATAATTAATGATGACATTTATACCTATTTATGTTTAACCTGCAAATCAACCACTGTGCTGTGCTCAGGGGCCTTCTTCAGCCCAAGGTTTATATTCTCCTTTTCTAAGGGAAGAAGACTGCACTTAGGATCATCAAGATGGATGCACACAGAGAGGCCCAGACCTCTCAGTTCTTCCTGGCTACAGGATTTACCATATTCAGTAATGTTTCCATTTCTTGACTTACAAAAATGTTCTGTTCTTACCTTCCAGAATAGTGAGCTCCACCTATTAGGTGATCTCTGGATCTGGAAATCGTCCTCATACTCCCAGATCGAGGTGGTACAGTCCTCATAAAACTGATGCAGGTAGGACCGGACTCCGTAGCTCTGGTACCTGCCCTCGGTAGTAGATGATAACGAGGACATGGGTGCCTGCTTGGACCCACAAATGTTGCTGCAAGAACTCATCCTTCCCAGCTGGAATGACAACATCCACAGGCATCAGCCCCATGAGCTCTGGCTTCAGGATTAAAAGGCATATTCAAAAAAAAAGAAGAAGAAGAAGAAGAAGAAGAAGGTAGCGGGAGGGGAAGAATGAAGGGGGGGAATCGGAGGGGGAGATGAACCATGAGAGACGATGGACTCTGAAAAACAAACTGAGGGTTCTAGAGGGGAGGGGGGTGGGAGGATGGGTTAGCCTGGTGATGGGTATTGAGGAGGGCACATTCTGCATGGAGCACTGGGTGTTATGCACAAACAGTGAATCATGGAACACTACATCTAAAACTAATGATGTAATGTATGGGGATTAACATAAGAATAAAAAAATAAAGAAAAAAAAAAGAAGGTAGCAGGAGGGGAAGAATGAAGGGGGGGAAATCGGAGGGGGAGACGAACCATGAGAGACGATGGACTCTGAAAAACAAACTGAGGGTTCTGGAGGGGAGGGGGGGATGGGTTAGCCTGGTGATGGGTATTAAAGAGGGCACGTTCTGGGCGCCTGGGTGGCTCAGTTGGTTAAGCGACTGCTTTCGGCTCAGGTCATGATCCTGGAGTCCCTGGATCGAGTCCCACATCGGGCTCCCTGCTCGGCAGGGAGCCTGCTTCTCCCTCTGACCCTCCCCCCTCTCATGTGCTCTCTCTCTCTCTCTCTCTCTCTCTCTCAAAAAAAAAAAAAAAAATCTAAAGAGGGCACGTTCTGCATGGAGCACTGGGTGTAATGCACAAACAATGAATCATGGAACACTACATCTAAAACTAATGATGTAATGTAGGGGATTAACCTAAGAAAAAAATTAAAAAAAAAAAAGGCATATTAAAGGTGAGAACCGGGCTGAGTACTGTTAGTCTATTTGAACAATGCTCTTTTCTTAAGAGAAAAGACATTTTTTAAAGACCTGCCTTTCTTTCTTATAAGCCGCTCTGCTTTTCGACTCAATGCAAAAAATACCCCCAAACACTCGATGACTAGAAACTGACTCTCCATAAATGAAATGAGACATAACAGCACAGCTCACTTAAATTATGCAAAAAGGGAAGCATGAAGCACATGAAAAATGGCAACAGAGAAGCCGAGATTTTCACTGTCTTGACAAGAAATCTTTAATCTCTTAGAAAGCAGTAGTCTTTACACTTACATGTTAAAGAATTAGGTGGGTACTCTCACTTGCTAGAGATGGAACTTTTCTTGGATTGTCCTCTTGGATGCTTAACCACGTTCCCTGGTGGAAAATACATGGTGTTACT
The DNA here is from genome assembly GCF_011800145.1 of Mirounga leonina. NCBI lineage: Eukaryota > Metazoa > Chordata > Mammalia > Carnivora > Phocidae > Mirounga > Mirounga leonina. The sequence goes on along the minus strand of NW_023270709.1, from coordinate 25,102,867 downwards.
CTTTAGCAGTCTGCAATTTTGCTTGCAGATCTCATGGATCTTGCTCTCACATTTTAGCTAATTGTCATATTGTACAGAAGCTGTGTTTGAAGGCTGCTGAGCAACTTACGCTTCATGCTTTATTAATCACAAATGGCTCAGCCAATACTTTACACCTCACCAACTCTAACACTAGATCTTTCAGTCATTATTTGTGGACCCATCTGTCCATGTGGGATGATAGAGCAGAATGGAGAGTGTGGACCCAGCCTTTCAACATGTTGCATGAAATGTCTACTCTACACAAGAGGCCAGGGAATTGTTAAATGGAACTATGCTCTGGGTGGGTTGTCTGGGACTTGGTCTTCTTAAGATGGAAATTTCCACTTGATTTGACCTAATCAGTACCCTTAGAGAGAAGCATTTGGTTATTAATTCATGTAAAAAAAAAAAAAAAGGAATTGCTGAGGGACAGCAATTTTGGTGAGGAAATTTTTAGTAATTCTCTGTTTGGTGTTTGGTTTTCTTTTCTCCATACAGGCAGATACATATGTAGCTGGAAACGTGAAATACTTTTTTTTTTTAGATTTTCCAGTTCCTCCAGATGGTTTTCCCTGTGTGGACATAGTCAGTCTCAAGATGATAAAACAAGAAGCTATGTAGAAAGGTATTTTCCCATTGAACCAAATTCTCTCAGGACTTGCCTGTAATCCAGGCTAACAGAAGACATATAAAATGTTTCCTATTCCTTATCCAGAAACCATGTCATGATGTTTATCTACAAGGAAAAAATTAACCCAAGCTGCCAGCAAGTGCCCCTGTGTAGACACTGAGTTTGGCTGGATAGAATTAAGGGGCTAAAATCAAGGTTGAGGGGTGCCTAGGTGGCTCAGTCGGTTAAGCGACTGCCTTCGGCTCCGGTCCTGATCCTGGAGTCCCGGGATCGAGTCCCGCGTCGGGCTCCCTGCTCGGCAGGGAGTCTGCTTCTCCCTCTGACCCTCCCCCCTCTCATGTGGTCGCTCTCTTTCATTCTCTCTCTGTCTAATAAATAAAATCTTTATAAAAATAAATAAATAAAGTTTCATTGGTGCCTGGGTGGCTCAGTTGGTTAAGCGACTGCCTTCGGCTCTGGTCATGATCCTGGAGTCCCGGGATCGAGTCCCGCATTCGGGCTCCCTGCTCGGCGGGGAGTCTGCTTCTCCCTCTGACCCTCCTCCCTCTCCTGCTCTCTGTCTCTCATTCTCTCTCTCTCAAATAAATAAATAAAATCTTTAAAAAAAAAATAAAATCAAGGTTGAAGCCATGGATAGTTAGCATTGTCCTGTCCCATGGCCACAAAGTGAATCCATAAACTTATCTTGTAATGTGTGCTCTTAGCCAAAAAGGCATTGTGGTTAGAAAATGTCATCAAATTCAGGAAAAAAAAAAATACGGCCCTGATCTTAGAAAAATGATGCAAATTGGTGCTACTGATGGTGACCAATACTCTCATCTTTTTAAGTGTCGGTCAGTATTACATTCAGGGCCTTCCTCCCTTTTTCAGATATGGCAGCCAGGAGAGATGACCCAGGAAGAGAGAGCAGGGGAGGCAATACAAAGATTTCTTTTTTTTACTTTTAAACATTTCAGAAGGATATTATTTCATAAAATATAAAGATTTTAGAATGTACTTCGCCTGATTGGAGTGGCAAAATGTGATGGGTCAAATTCTTTTGTTAACCTAGTTTTCATATTTTAAGTGTTAGGATGATCTCTTCAGTACCTTTAGTTTAATGCCTTATGATGAAGATGATTCATAAAGGTCTATTAGTAATGATACATAAGTAGAGTAATTTTATTTTTTAAAAGATCTTTAATTTATTCATTAGAGAGAGAGAGAACAAGAGTACAAGCAGGGGGAGGGGTAGAGGGAGAGGGAGAAGCGGACTCCCCGCTGAGCAGGGAGCCCGACGCGGGGCTCCATCCCAGGACCCTGGGATCATGACCTGAGCCAAAGGCAGATGCTTAACTGACTGAGCCACCCAGGCGCCCCCATAAGTAGAATAATTTTAAAGGTACATTTTAAAAAAGACATTCTAATAAAATTTTGATCAAGGGGCATGTTATATGCTACTGATGAATCACTGAACATCACATCTGAAACTAATGATGTACTCTATGTTGGCTAATTGAATTTAAATTAAAAAAAGAAAGTAATTATTGATAAAAAATGTTTGATCAAGGGGAGAAGGGATTCGTGTTTTACTAATTCTGCTTTGTCATTGAAGAAACTGAGGCACCAAAAAGTCATCTGCTAAAGGTGACACCCTGAGTCAGGGAGCAGATGAAAGATGACAACACAGAAAGCAAGAATATGGACTGAATCATGTACTTGCATAAGCAGACCAAGTCATCCAGATATGTATTTTCAGGTTTTCTATAAAACATCAGAGACTTTAACATGGAGAAAGGACAAAAATAGATAGGACTGGAGCACAAAGAAGTTCCTCATAGCAACAGGATGAGGTTATTCTTCAATGCTGAAGTCCCTCTTGCTCAGGGGTGGAGGTTTGATGCAGAACTGGACGTGTGACATGATGTAGCTCCTCCCCGCACAGCTGGTTTCTGGCACACGGGGTCGGGTGTTTCTGCATTATAGGATGGAACTCAGGAGTCCAACTTCGTTAAACAAAATATGGGTTCAAATCATAAAAGAGAAAGAAAGTGTCCTAAACAAAGGTTTTTGAGCCTGAGGGATGGACAGCTCTACTCTAAGTCAGGACAGATTTTTAGTGATGCTAGATCCGTGCCAGGAAAGGAATCTCAAAGAGCCTTACTTTCTTCTGCAGGCATAGGAAGCACAAGAACACGGCCTGCTCTGTGCTAACCACACAGGGCAGAGAATGGGTTCTAATCCTAGTTCTTGATCTACAACGTTTTGGTCATGACATCGCAGGTAAACTCATTCACCTCCCTGGCTTACGGTTTTATCGTCCTTAAAATAAGATGGTTGGGCCAGATAGCCTTGAATTCCTTCCAGATATAGTTTTCCAGGAGTCTCTGGCCATGAATTTAAGGAATGAGTCAATTATTTTTGTTGGATAAACAAATGGTTTACTGATTTCCCATCTCCTCCCATACTCTCACTGACTGACTGTCTGACTGTCCCCAATTCTTTATCATTATAGTATACGTGAAGCTTTGGTTTACAAGAGCATATAAGTGACTAGTTAGGTCAATTACTTGGATTGTGTACGTTCCTAAATAGTACAAGTGTATCTCAGATATTGCAGGTTTGGTTCCAGACCTCCACAATAAAGCAAATATCATATAAAACAAGTCAAATGAACTTTTGGTTCCCCAGTGCATATAAGTGTTATTTTTACACTATACTGTAGTCTACTAAGGGTGTAATAGCATTATGTCTATTAATTTAAAAATTCCTTATTGCTAGAAAATGCTAACCATCATCTAAACTTGCAGCAAGCCATAATCTTTTTGCTGGTGGAGGGTCTGTCCCTTGGTGTTGACGGCTGATCAGGGTGGTGGTTGCTTAAAGGTGGGGGTGGCTGTGGAAATTTCTTAAAATAAGACAACAATGAAGTTTGCCATATCAACTAATTCTTCCTTTTACTTAAACTCCTAATAGCCACTGTAGAGGTATCAATTGCCCTAATTTCAATATTGCTCTGTCTCAGGGAACGGGGGTCCCAAGGAGAGGGAGAGAGACAGAGGAACGGCTGGTTGATAGAAAAATAGGAACACACACAACATTTATCGATTATGTTTGCTGTCTCCTATGGGCGTAGTTCCTGGTGCCCCCAAACCATCACAATAGTAACATCAAAGATCGCTGATCACAGATTGCTGAAACAAATACAGCAATAATGAAAAAGTTTGAAATATTGCAGGAATTACCAAACTGTGACACCGAGACATGAAGTGAACAAATGCAGCTGGAAAATGGTGCTTGGTAGACTTGTTTGATGAAGGGTCGCCACAAACCTTCAATTTGTAAAAAACACATTATCTGCAATGCACAGTAAAGTGAAGTGCAATAAAATGAGGTATGCCTTTAGTCCCTGGGGACCTTAGAGGTTTCATACATCTTTCCAGATATATAACTTATTGGATTCATTCTTAGAGGAGAATGATCGCTAGAAAGAAGTTTTAAAATGTAACAGGTTACAGTGAGAATTTTGCACCTACAAAAATGCAACAGAGTTACAATTCCTCATAGGGAAGCCAGTAACTTTTTGTCCCAACACAGAAAATGTTACAGTTATTTAGAATCTACTTGATTGATTGACACTTCCAGTATCATAAAGAGGATACATGATGTCACTTCACAAAGCCCCCTTTAAAAGCTGGGCAATTATTATACAATAAACTAGGGCTGAGAAGAAATGGAAAGCATGTACAAAGGCTTTTCAGCTTGGCTCAGCATTTACTTAGTGAGCAAGGTTTCATGAGAAATCTGGTGCTTGTATTGGAATGGCTATAGCTAGAGTAGCAGTTGCAAAAACAGTAATGATCTATCTGTGACTCCTGTTAAGTGATGGATTCTGGAGATGGCTTTTCTTTAGAGAAAGCCTTAACATCCCTGGAAGTGCATGAAGGGGGGGTGGGGGAGCGAGTGAAAATATTTTCCAGTATTGCACTTAAATGAGTCCATGTGAGTATTCCAGCTCCTGTTTGATTTTGTGTCCTCGCTGCCCACATGGCCGTCATGATGGAGTGCGAGCAACATTAGCATCTGGCTGTTTGGTCATCTATGAAGAGGGAGTTATTTTCACTCTCCCCGAAGGACATTCTAGGTGCTAATTAGTGGGGATCTGTGCATGGTTTTCTTCTTTTTATACTCTGTCTATGGTATCTATCTCAATTGCATGCATGGTTATACATTTAAATGGATATTCAACTCTTGGCAGCCCAGCATACCTGGCATGTCCCAGGGACTCACAGGAGGAGAAAATCATGCCTTAACTCCCCTCCCAAGCCCTCCCGAGAGGCTCCCTACAATTAGCATGTTCAGTGCCAGCCCTCTATCCCTCTCTATTCTCTTGTCCAAATTTGTTTCTTTTGATAGTGCTTTTTACCATCTGGTGCTTCCTTATGTGGTTTATTTGTTCATGGTCTGACAGACTATGTACGTGATGGATTGTAAGTTTCCTGAGGGCAGGGGCTCTTTCTGTCCTGGTGACAAGCACTTCGAAATTTCTTGGCAAAAAGCTGTACATGGGTTGGTGTGGATGATGGTCTGAGTCATCCTTCCTTTTTCATTCTTCCCCTCTTTCCTTGTTTTTACAGCACTAATTATGTGCCGGATTATGTGAGATAATAAAGATGAGCAGGGCACAGTCTGCTCTCAGTGGGCACTTAGATTAGAAAGAGAAACACTGCTGAAGCAAGAAGGGCAACAAAATGGGCACCAAGAACAGATATTTGCTGGGGCGCCAGGATGGCTCAGTTGGTTGAGTGTCCAACTCTTGATTTTGGCTTGGGTCATGATCTCAGGGTCATGAGATCAGTCCCCATTTCAGGCTCCATGCTCAGTGGGGAGTCTGCTTGAGAGTCTCTCTCTGCTCCTTTCCCCACTCGTGTACACGCTCTCTCAAATAAAAATAAGTAAATCTTAAAAAAAAAAACAAAAAACAAAAAACCCAGGTATTTGTAGATGAGGGAGTGAAAATGTTGAGAATCCTTCAAATAATTCCTCTTTTTAAAAAAATTTTTTTCTTTAAATTCAATTGAGTTAACATATAGTGTATTATTAGTTTCAGGGGTAGGATTAAGTGGTTCATCAGTTGCATATAACACCCGTTCTCATTCCCTTACGTGTCCTCTCTAATGCCCATCACCCATTTACCCTATCCCCCGCCCCCAGCTTTGTTTTCCTATAGTTAAGAGTCTCTTATGGTTTGTCTCCCTCTCTGATTCCATCTTATTTTCTTTTTCCTTCCCTTTCTCCATGAACAATTCCTCTTTCGGCAAGTAAACCCATACAGGTAATATTATGATCTCTGCATGTACCAATATTGCTACGGTATCAATTTGTTGGACATCTGAACCTCAGTCAAATAAATGCAATTATTTTTTATTTTACTTAAAAACCGTTTATAGCCATGAAAACAGAAATAAGTCTTTATGCCTCACGAAACTCCAAGAACATCACAGACTCTATATTATTTGTCTTCATGGTCTCCTTGAGAGAGGAGAGGCAGAAAATTGAGGCACAAAAAAGATTAGTGTTTTCCCATGGCTTCATGTGTGAGTCAGTTGTGAGACCAGGCCCTGTTCTATTTATTCTCGTGGAAATATCATTCGATTTTTTCATACTGCTTTTCTCTCCCATAAAAGCCTTCTGAGATAATGAGAGCCACTGCTCAGGAATAGGCCCAGAGCTGCTTTCGACCATTTATCCAACACCAAACCAAAAGGTCAATTTGCTTAAAGGACTCAGTCTCAGCGTGGATGCAGGAAGGCATGAAAGCCTGCTAACGGCTCTTTCATTTTTAACTCAGGCATTCTAGAATTGTATAAGCATGACCTTAAAACTTGAAGATGGGTTTCTGCCAAAAGATCTTTGCGGAGGTATTTTATGTTCTTGGAACAGTGGTAGACATCGTGGCTCTATATTATGAGCTTTTTAATACCTTCTAAGTCAGAAGGTATGCAGCCACTTTTGTAATTTTTTTAAAGACTTATTTGTTTTAGAGAGAGAGAGAGATTGATAGAGAGAGAGAGTGCAGACACGAGTGGGAGGGGCAGAGGGAGAAGGAGAGAGAATCCCAAGCAGACTCCATGCCGAGTATGCAGCCAAACGCAGAGCTTGATCTCACAACCCTGAGATCATGACCCGAGCTAAAACCAAGAGTTGGCCGCTTAACTAACTGTGCCACCCAGGTGCCCCCACTTTTATAATTTTTAAAAAAGGGGTAATGATATGTAATTACCTAATTACTTCTTCAAGATGTGTGGTTTCTTTTTTTTTTTTTAAAGATTTTATTTATTTATTTGAGAAAGAGAGAGTATAAGGAGAGGAGGGGCAGAGGCAGAGGGAGAAGCAGACTCTCTGCTGAGCAGGGAGCCCGATGTGGGACTCGATCCCGGGACCCTGAGATCATGACCTGAGCCGAAGGCAGACGCTTAACTGACTGAGCCACCCAGGCGCCCCTTAAGATGCGTTTTTAAGTAAGGTATACAAAGTCCAAAATCAAAATGAGAAGAGAAAAAGAACTCATATTCTCTTTAAACCTCTTCTTTAACTACGTACAAACCACAGGGTGCTTATGAATTTGCTTGTGACAAGGATGGAGTCTTACCTTTGAAGTCTTCTTCTTCCTCTTCTCTTTGTTTAGTCTTTGGCCTTTCTTTTTAACGGCACATCATCCTTCAAACCTATTTAAGAAAAGAAAAAATCTCTGCAGAATGTGATACAGATAAAAATCAAAATTTCATAAGCCATTCTTATGACCGGTGAAAAGTAATTTTAATGTTGACAAAAACGTTGACAAAGGACTTCTTGCTGAAGAGCAGGAAGATATTTGCTTTTAACAAAAGTACACATATTTCATAACTTTTTAATGGTCTCTCAGGAGACTTTATAGGGTAAATGAGACAACATAAATGAATGGGCTTTGTAAACTACAACACACTATGCGAATGCTATTCTTATTTTGATATAATCATATTCTGCAAGTCAGTAATACAATTAGACTAATACATTTGTATTTTAAAAATTCTAAATAAAAAGTTTATTTGCTCCCTAGATACTCCAGAACTGATCTATTTGGTGCCTGTTCCATTATATTGTAAAATAAATTAATCTTATAGCCATTGTATTTTCTGATCTGTTTACATGCATTTTAGACTTATTAAGGTTCTTTAGATGATTTACTCATTGGGTTGATTTTTTACTCCTGTATCCATTTCTTCCTATCGTGATCATTTTACTTTCCATCTGCCTAAGAAAAGCAGGTGCCCATGCAAGATTTAATTAAAACCCCACTGCCAGTTATAGAGTTCCTGGCTTCCTACATTACTCTACTCATGTGAAATAAAAGAATAGCTGGGCGATATTTTTCAAGAGGTCACTAAAAATTCTTGCTGACGATCAGTTCCCCATCCATTTGGAAGAAAACCTCAAAGACTTGAGGTGAGCAAGCCCACTTGAGGCCTGACAGACTGTTTTCGGTATTTTCCAGTTTCAGTCTATATGAGCCATAGTCAAACCTTCTTCAAGACTCATTTCCTTGCCCTAAAATTTTATTTTGCTGGTGGTATGTGAGCAGATTTGGGGGGAGGGGGAGCCAATTATATTAGGATCCTGGATCTGGATAAGCGAAAGAAAAACAAGTCTCCCCCCAACCCCCATCTGTGCCTCTCTCTCAGTTAAATGTCCCTTCTGTTTGTTTGTCTCCTTGCCCCTTTTCTCTGAAGGAAATGATTCCACACATGCCCTTCACCAAAGGCGGGCCTGGTCTGGAGCCCGGGGATCTCTCCAACGTGCTGAAACATTTCTGCTACAGAGCCAGGAACCAATTAAGTAAACATCAGCAGTTTAACTCCAGCTCTGTTTTCTTGGAGGTCCTCAGCTTTGCTCTGACCCCCTCCCAACGCCTCTTTCTCACAACACAAAGAAGTAGGTCCTGAGATTATATCAAAGCACTCACATATCTTTGAATATGGCAAAGGAATGGGCAGGGCAAAGGGGGGGGGGTTAAATTCAGCTTGGAAAACAAATCAAACCAGCTTTGCAGACTGCAAATACGTATATTTGACTCTTGCCTCATACATAACTTTTCTTGGATCCCGGGAAAGAAACTCTTAAGTTTGCCCTGTATACCTCCCCAATTCTTACGTAACACAAACCACAAACCACCAAAGCATGGAGTTGGCTACCCCTAATTTGGATGTGTTCACGGTTTTTGATATGCATGATCTTTGCAGAGATTTGAGCGCCTATAATAAACGTGAATGAGTCAGGGGTGTGTGTGTGTGTGACAGACACAGAAAAACAGAACATGAATATGTGTGCGCGAGGAGAGAGGAAAGAGGAAGGGAGGAGCGGGAGAAGTGCGGAAAGACAAATGGAGCTCAGAAAACCTCGCCTGGGCTCCGCATGGCTTTACCTGCCCCCTCCGATCCCCCGACCCGTGGAGCAAGTGCAGCCGGCTAGCCGCAGATCTCTCGCCGGGGTCCCATCGCCGCCGCCGCTCCCGCCGCTCCCGCCGCTCCCGCCGCCCTGCGGAGCTCAGCCCGCGCGTGATTGACAGCTGGGCGGCCGCCGGAAGCGCCACGTGCGTCCGCGGGGCGCGCTCGGGCGGCGGTGGGCGGGGCCCCGCCGGGCGC
>NW_023270709.1:25067745-25093545 GCF_011800145.1 Mirounga leonina | reverse complement strand
CCCCCCCCCCCCCCCCCCCCCCCGGTGTCTGGCCCAGCAGGTGCACCACACGGTATTTTTTAAGTGGAGAAGGCAGGCGACCTGAGGTGTGCTTCTTGCACACACCCCCTCCTTTGGGATACATTTGGGGTATGCAGAGGTGTCTCTGGACCCTGAGTTTTGTCCTTGATGAGGCACGCGAGGCCAGGAGCTCCGCTGGGCTGGCGGAGCGCGGCCCTGCTGAAAGAACCTTCTGGCGTTGGCAGCACTGGGCACTTTGAGTCCTCACCTTGCCCCCGACCCCAACGTCAGGGACTCCCCGTGGGCGCGATGGAAGAACGATGTAGTGTGAATTCAGTGATGATATTCAAGAAAAAAAAAAGAAACAACACCCCCCCCACACAGATGCGGGAAAGCAAGAACGCACTAGAAATCACCTGTGAAACGTCTCAGAAAATGTGTGTAGGTGTGGGCAGGTTAGCGTGTAAATACAGTGACCCCTGCTTCGGGAGACTCTGCAGACCCCTGGTAAGTGGCATTTAATGGAAATGATTGCTGAAATAGTTAATATTCGCCCAGCCATTCTACACATAGTATAACAACACCTCAGTTTACCTAGTGCTTACTCTGTGCCTGGCAGGCACTGCTTTAGGCACATTAATATATCTATTAATTATAAGCATATTAAATCCTCACAGCAGCTCTGTGTGTGTGTAGGGGGTATTCTTTATTATCCCAATTTTACAGTGTACAAGGAGGCCGAGGTTTAGGGAGAAGTGGCTTGCACCCACAAAGACACAGGCTCACAATGACTTGTCACAGGTCACACATCTCTTGCATGGGAGAGGAGGACTGGAATCTATAGATTTATCTCCTGCACGGGACTTAGGGTAAAAGGGATACTTTGCCTGAAAAACACAAAGAAGCAACTCCAGTTTTACTAAACAGGGGACAGAACAAAGCAAATGGTGAACAAATGCTTCGAGGGGAAGGAAACCACAGGGATGGCTGTGTGTTCTCGGTTCTTCTGGTTCTCAGCCCTTGCCCCAAGTTTCAACACTACTTTTCGACACCGTTGAAACCTGTAGGTCCTTCCCGGTCTTCAAAATGTACATCTTTAAGGAGTTTTGACACGTTGCTTGTTAGCTTGCTTTTCTCATATTCAGTGAGTGGACCTGATGAACATTTGTTGATCCTTGTGACATGGCTGTTGTGTTTTCATCCTTGAAAGACAGGAAGAATCAGCACACATGCAAAAAATCCAGGAGCTCTCAGTCACACTTCTACCAGAGGTTAGGCTTTGGAAGGGCACGGCTGACCTCCAATTACCTCATTCTCCTCATCTATAAAATGGTTATAGGAATATCTCCTTCATATGGTAGGAGAAGTAAATGAAATTCTATTTATAAAGCATTTATCACAATGTCTGGTACATAGTAAGTACTCAGTAAATTATAGCATTGATGATGCTGATAATGATGGTGCTGATGATTTAGCTGAATGTTTTGGGAGCTTATAAATATTTTCAGCTGGGAGTCTCAAGTCTTCTCAGTTCCCCAAGCATTCTCCATTTGCTTCATTTCCTCTTTCACCAGGTCTATTTTCAATGCATGCTATCTCTGGCCTCTCGGTGGATGTTTCTGATGAGGTGTCACGGGGGCTGGGGGGCTGGGGGGCTGGGAGGGATATGCCTATCCAGGAGCCAGGGGGTAACACAGGCCTTCCAAGGTCCCGTAGCACATCTGCCTTTCGTTCCTTCTGTCTGAAGTAACTTGAGATAAAGCAAATGGTTTACACATGTCAAGATGCCCTTAAATGTGAATTATCACTATTATCTTGCCTTTCTCAAGTCCATAGGTTTTATTTATTAGTTTTGCAAACCTTAGGGAACAAAGATGATCATTTTGATCACTTAGAATATACTCACAATTTCCCTGGGTTATGTTACATAAAAACATTTACCAGTGAATGTCTTATTAATTCATTATTCAACACACATTTATGGAATGGCTGCCAATCAGAGCACAGAGGGTGAGATGTTATGGAAAGTCACAGAGAAGAGGGGTCAGGAGAGGTCGTCGATGCTCGAGTTGTTTTCCAGAAGGGATGCTATGATTAGACCTTAACCTGCCTATGTAGATATTTCCTGATTCCATCCTAAGTTCATTTCTCATCCCACTGAATGTATTTGGTGTTCTGTAAACATAGCTTGCACATTCTTCCTTCCCTTTATTTCCTTTGGTGGTTCTTTGTGCTTCTTCCTCCATATCTGTGACCCCAAGTGCTGCTCATTCGTCAAGTCCAAATCTTTTCAATGAAGCCTTCTTTGATATACTTGAATAGAGGTCATTGTTCTTTATTTTGAACCCATACAGCATCTTGTCTTATCTGTCTTATGGTACCACCACTTTTTTTTTTTTTGGCCTTCTATTTGCATTATTTATGTATTTGTTTGCTTTCCAGGCTTGTAAACATCGTGAAGGAAGGATCTACCCACAATTCGCTTTGAATTCTGCACAATGACTAGTACATCACTTGGTATAAAGTAAGTACTTGTTTTTGGTAAATGAATAAATCAGTGAATGAAGGATGTGGATCTGGGGATAAGCCTTGCCAGGTGAATGAGATTGGGATAAAAGGAGGAGAGAAGAGAGTATTATGTTAGGGTTAGGGAATGAAAAGCCCGAGATTCAGCCTGCAGTCTCAGTTCTCAGATTTGTCCCCGGAATCCAGGATCTCCAAGTGGAGGAGAGGACAGTGATGGAGAAGGGGCTCCATATAATTTGTTCACTCACAGATGAGAGGCAGGACTCGTGGGGGGTGGCCTCCCTTGCTCCTGGGGTGACTGCAGCCTGGCTGAGGCCAAAGTGTTCCGTACCAAGCAGTAGCTTGTGATTAGTATGCTCCTTGTGTTCCCGGACAGAACAGATGTCTGTCTGCTTTTTTCTGTTTAATGATGATGGCAGGTTCCCAATGATCAAGATCCAATTTCACATTTTCTGAGATGCCGTGGCTGAGAAATCCTGTTTAGCCCAGTTCTGAGGCCCAGCCTCCTTTGCAGGAATCTTTGCTTTGCAGATTCAGAGGGACTGAGGGTGCAGTGGGCGGGAGTGGTCTCAGCCTTGCTCAGGTGGAGCAGGTGATTGGAGGGCATTCCAGGCATGGTCTCTACCTAAGTATATTTGCTTTTCTGCATTCCTTTTCCCCTAACAATAGGTAACACTAGGGCTCTTGTGGGTCCTGTAAGCCAATTGGTTCAAGAGAATATTTGATATTTGAAATAATTTCTTTGATAAGTTTATCTTTGGAGGGAGACAATATATTAGCTGCTACTCTAGTGATTAGTGAAAGAGTCAATTCGATCATTTCTGGTAACAGGTTGATTTTAGGGGTGGAGAAGGAATACCATAGGGCTGGACTAGAAATATGGGTTCAGAATCTGAAAAGCTGCCCCAAGATCTCAGCAGTGTATTTCCATAGTGTTTTATTTTTTTCTGTGTTCCCTACCAGAGTTGTATTGAGATATAATTGACATGCACTATTGTGTAAGTTTAAGGTATACAACACGTTGATTTGTACACTTACATCTTGCAAAATGATTACCCCCAGAGCATTAGTTAATACTTCCATCACTTCATGTAATTACCATTCCTTTTTCTGGTGAGAACATTTTAGTTCTACTCTCAGCAACTTTCAGTATATGTATACAATGTAATACAGTATTATTAAACAATAAGCATCATGCTGTACATTGGATCCCAGAATTTACTCATCTGATTACTGGAAGTTTTTGACTTTTGACCAACATCTCCTCATTCCACCCACACCGCCGCCCCCCCCCCCCCCGCCTCCCCAGCCCCTTGTGCTAGTTATATTGAAATTCACAGATACATAGATCCTGTCCCCCAGAGGTTTCTAATCTAATCTGGCCTTGGAAATAAATCATGTACATAAATAATTATGATACAAGTATCCCAGGAGAGAAACAGATAAGCTGCTGTGGGAGTTGAAAGAATTAAGAAATTACTTCTGATTTGGGGATAAATGAAGGACATCTTAGATTGGAGGCTTTGAAAGGCTTTGAAAAAAGTGTGTCCAATGACCTTGGATCTTAAAATACAAGGGAAATTTTTAAACTTGTGACTGCAAGGAAGAAATCCAGAGATGGGCCTGGAAAAATGCCCAGTGTGGAGCCCTGTAGCTCTAGAAACCGACACATTTTTACTTCTGCGTTATTACTTTTTTCATTCTGTTTCTTCTCTACCTCCCCCAATTAGATTTGAAGCTTTTAAAGTATTTCTAATTCTGCTTCCTGGTAGCTGCCTTCTGAGGCTTTATGTTCTTCATGAAAATAGAGACAGTAGTATCAAGATTTAATCTTGAGTCAAGGCTAATGTTTGGAGGGAAAATGTTTTGGAACCAGTTGATATGGTGTGAGAACGGGCTGGAGCGTGTGTGTGTGTGTGTGTGTGTGCATGCGTGATATACACATATTAAACACAAGGATTAAAGGTTTTAAATATGGGGATTGATTTCATGTATGTTTTGTGGTCACTACAGAGAGGTCATCATTGCTCTGGCTTCAATGTCAAGGATGTGGTTATTATTTGAGATGGAAACTAATAGATAGGTAGGTAGGCAGACGGATAGATTAAGCATAGCACATCAAAAGGAATGAGATCTTGCCATTTGCAACGACGTGGATGGAACTGGAGGGTATTATATGTTGAGCGAAATAAGTCAAACAGAGAAAGACATGTATCATCTGACCTCACGGATAATGAGGAATTCTTAATCTCAGGAAACAAACTGAGGGTTGCTGGAGTGGTGGGGGGTGGGAGGGATGGGGTGGCTGGGTGATAGACATTGGGGAGGGTATGTGCTATGGTGAGTGCTGTGAATTGTGCAAGACTGTTGAATCTCAGATCTGTACCTCTGAAACAAATAATGCAATATATGTTAAGAAAAAAAAAATAGCAGGAGGGGAAGAATGAAGGGGGGAAATCAGAGGGGGAGACGAACCATGAGAGACGATGGACTCTGAAAAACAAACTGAGGGTTCTAGAGGGGAGGGGGTGGGAGGATGGGGTGACTGGTGATAGACACTGGGGAGGGTATGTGTTACGGTGAGCGCTGTGAATTGTGCAAGACTGTTGAATCTCAGATCTGTACCTCTGAAACAAATAATGCAATATATGTTAAGAAAAAAAAAAAAGAAGAAGAAGAAGAAGAAGAATGTAGCAGGAGGGGAAGAATGAAGCAGGGGAAATCGGAAGGGTAGACGAACCCTGAGAGACGATGGACTCTGAAAAACAAACTGAGGGTTGCTGGAGTGGGGGGTGGGGTGGGAGGGATGGGGTGACTGGGTGATAGACACCGGGGAGGGTATGTGCTCTGGTAAGCGCTGTGAATTGTGCAAGACTGTTGAATCTCAGATCTGTACCTCTGAAACAATGCAATATATGTTAAGAAAAAAGAAGAAGAAGAAGAAGAAGAAGGTAGCGGGAGGGGAAGAATGAATGGGGGGAATTGGAGGGGTAGACGAAACATGAGAGACAATGGACTCTGAAAAACAAACAGGGTTCTAGAGGGGAGGGGGGTGGGAGGATGGGTTAGCCTGGTGGTGGGTATTGAGGAGGGCACATTCTGCATGGAGCACTGGGTGTTGTGCACAAACAATGAATCATGGAACACTACATCTAAAACTAATGATGTAATGTAGGGGATTAACATAAGAATAAAAAAAAGATTAAGCATAGCAGCATGTGGATATGGATATGTAGAAGACACTTTGTAAGTAGGACCCTGCTTTGTAAGTAGGTTGTTTCTCAAAAAAGCTAAAACCCATTCAGTTACCTTCTTGGTAGGTCACGGCTATACAACTCACCATTGCTTAGTGGATGGAAGAAGAGTGTTGATTCCCTTCGTTCTAAAACTTTGTGAACCAGGCCACCTTCTGGTTTATTATGAAGGAAGCCTGGGCTGGGTACACATTTCTCAGGCTCACTCTTACAGCCTTAGGCAGTTTCTAAAATCATTTCAGACTTAGGTGTTCAGTTTTGAACCCTAAGAAAAGCTGGCAGGACCTGAGCTTACTTATAAGAAATTGGTTCATGTTAAAAGTTGCTGCTGATCCATAAAATGATGCCTGGTTGGCATCATGCCTGCTGGAAGGCATTTTATGTGACAGGACACAAAATTGGCTGACATGTAGGAATACTCTGACTTCAGGGGCTCTAGGGAAGATCATTGCTCAAAAAAGTCTTTCTCCAACTTCTACCTAATTTCAGAAATATTCCAAAGTATCCTCCTTCTAGTGTGTAGCTTTTTTCCCCATCAAATTCTCCAAGAGTGGTTGATAGTTCTTTGTATCTGTTAGTCAAGAAAGGGCCTGAGAGCATTGAAGGGAATGGCCACAAAGTCGATAGGACCAGAGAAGAAATTTTGGGTTAAAAGTAGACAACTCCCCCACCTTTTTTGTGGCAAATCTAATTGTATCAGTATCAATAATAGCATATTTACTACTTTACGTTGCTAATGGTATAGCTCGAAATACTTGATAATGTCCCTACCTTTTGGGGATCCAGTAACTAAAGATTTCTTGCATTCTTTCTTTTTTTTTTTTAAAGATTTTATTTATTTATTTAAGAGAGAGAATGAGATAGAGAGCATGATAGGGGGAGGCTCAGAGGGAGAAGCAGACTCCCCGCTGAGCAGGGAGCCTGATGCAGGGCTCGATCCCATGACCTTGAGATCATGACCTGAGCCAAAACCAAGAGTTGTATGCTTGAGCCACCCAAACACTCCTCAGATCTCTAAATTTCTAAGAACTATTCCTTTGTTAAAAGTCAGATTCTCAGTTATGTTATTAAATTAATTACCCCCAAATGAAAACTTGTTCATATAGTGCATCACAGTTTGTAAACTGATTTTTAAAAAATATTTTATTTATTTATTTAATTGACAGAGAGAGAGAAAGACAGCGTGAGGGGGAACACAAGTAGGGGAAGTGGGAGAGGGAGAAGCAGGCTTCCGGCTGAGCAGGGAGCCTGATGCGGGGCTCGATCCCAGGACCCCAGGATCATGACCTGAGCCGAAGGCAGTCGCTTAACCGACTGAGCCACCCAGGTGCCCCCTAAGTTCTGTCTTAAAGTATTGACCTGACAGTCTTGAGTTCTTGGAGGAGGAATGAAATGTATGCTATAGCTTCTTTTTCTCAGCTCATCTGGGCTCCAGCTTTGCTGGCTGCATACACATGCCTTAAAAAAGTCCATCTAACAAAATGGCAGACCTTGTATAAGTAGCTTCTCTAAATTCTGGAGGAATCAATGCCAAAGAATTCCTCTGCTTTAATTGCTTCTGTGGAGACAAATCTTATGCATAAGCTGGGTGTTATTCAGCAGGTGTCCAAATACCTGGATAGTATACTTTGTCCTCCAAAATATTCAGACAATGAACATATAAAACCTATTTCATAATAAATAGTAATTTAATTAGATTTTGGAAGAAGAGTTGAGAGACATGAATGTTAAAGTTTAATGGGGACACATTTTTAAAAGGAGGTGATCAATGATGCCTAGAGAGACATCTGCAAGATTTCATCACTAGAGACGAAACCTTACCTAAGAGCCACGAAGCCTGATTCGTAAGCTAGTTCTATTTCCACTGCTTCCTGGTGTGGTGTCTGATTTATTTGTGTCACACTGAAGAAGGAGGGGGTGTCATTAGTCATCTTTTCCCCAAGGTCCGCTGAAACTTGTTGTAATAAAAACAGTACAGGAGAGTTATGTATCACTGTTATGATGCCCGTATGACAACCAAGACCATAATGGGGAAATGGAACTTTGGGGAAATATTTCCTCTATCTAGAAGGAGCAAATTTGAAGAGCAGTTTGATTTGTATAAGTTAGAAACAGTGCTGTTCACTTGGCTTGTCAGAAATAATGAATGTGGATACATAATGTAGTCTAGGTTGGGTCCTCTGGTTTCACAGGCCCAAAACTTGGACACTGTATTTTGAAATTAGAGAAGAGAGGTTATTGTGATTTTTTTTTTTTTATGCTTTGAAATTCCGTCAACCTAGTTTACCCAGTCCTGAGGAGTTAGTTCAGCTGCCATCCCACCTTTTGCCAGATGGCTCAGCACATGGCCTAAAGGCCATATCTTTGGGTGTATGTAAATAGTCCTACAGTTGCTTAGTCAAATATGAGTCAAAGTAATATTGCTGTATGCTGTCTGGAACTTTAGAGAATGTTAGAGTCCTGTCCTCCTTCCTTCCTAATCAAGGTGTCCTTAAGTGGTGGCCTCTGGAAACCCATCTAACTCCAAGATTCATCCCTTTAGACCCAAGATTCTGTGCTCTTTAACGTCTTCTCGTTAAACCTCCTTTATTCTCTGTTCTAATTATTTCCTCCCTTGCACTAACATTTTCCTTTCTAGGTGTTCTTTTGTTGCATCTATTCGTCCCACCTGTTATCCTTCTTCCTTCTGCTATCCTTATATTTGAGAATAGCTTAATTAAATTCAAAAGCACTTATTAAAACCAGTATTTATAATACATTTATGTATATTTTGTGGGAAGATATGAAAGGATTAAAGATGCAGTCTCTAGCTCATCCTTTAAGATCAGAGCTATCTACATCACCTTTCTAAAGCAATGGATGGCCCACTGTAGGTGTGGGACTGAGATACGAATCCTAACAAAGTGCCTTAAATCCTATAGACACTCAATATGCCTGTTGAATGAGAGAAAGTCAGGCTGGATTTAAAGTCAGGAACAGACCACCGTAAAATGACCATGCTCATTAGTGGTGAAGGCTTAATATGGAAAAACATTTTGCAACTTTTTGTAAGTTTCCATCAGGCCTTCTGCCCACCCTATGCTCTGGTCACACCAAGTTAATTACACAAACTTGCTTGCACACTATCTTGGGCTCATCCATCATTACCCCTTACCATTTGGTGAAATTATAGTCATTGTTCCTGGCCCAACTGAAAGGTCACCTCATATGGGAGACATTCTCTAAACTGCTCCAACTACCACACTGTAAGGGTGTGTGGATAATTCCTCCAATTCTGTCCATGTGTCCCTCCATCCTGCCCCACTCTTGGGCTGAAGAGGCCAGATCAAGCTTTCAAAATCTTCCTCAAAATAGCTCAATACATGACTGTATTGAGCATGTACCATGTAGGATGCAAGATGGGAAAATACAAAAAGAAATAAATCATGACCCTGAACTCAAGAGCTCATAGTCTAGTATGCAAATCCATACCTGTACCTAAAACAATACAGAGTGGTAAGGGTTATAATAGAATCAGGGTTTACGCTTGATAACTTCTTTAAGTATTCCCAACTGGAGAATCATTAGTTTGAGACAATAGATTACTTGTGAAAAACTACAACTACAGATTGTATTTAGAAATCTCCAAACATGAGAAGGGTGTATAGTTTGAAAGTATCCAGTAAGCAACTGACCCCATAATGTGTCTCCTGTAAAATGACCATGCCTTACCCTCATCAATAGCCTTGCTCTCTGGCCAGCTTCCTCTGGAGAGAGACAGAGGCTGTGGCTTGCTATTGATGGGGAAGAGGGAGGGCTGACGGGGGTGGGGTGGGGTGGGTGTGGTGGGGGAGCAGGCTGCAGATTCTCATGCCTATGAATTCCTACTTCATAGTATTGGGGTTTTGAGGATAGACGGCTTGGACGAAGAAGGGAAGGCATAGGGAAGGAAGATACATCCTGTCCTGTTGGGCCCATCTTAAATTCCAAGGATGCTCAGTCAAGAGCTTGACAATAGTAAGAGCCCCAATCAGGCAATTATGCAATATCTAATGTTCCTAAGCTATTGTACTTGTATTAATTCTACTGTCCTGGAACAGGAAATGTGCTTGAAACATTGGAAGTAATTTAAGCTAAATAATTTTACAGTGAATCTGTTTTCTGCCACAGAGGAAGCTCAGGTCAGTGGCCAAACCAACTCTTGGAAGGGAACTTAGGGGCAACTGAGGGGATCAGATTTTAACCTTCAAAGCATCAGGTTCCTACTCGGAGTTGAGCGAAGGAGACTCAGGGGGGTGGCCAAATGGTCAGCCCTGGAGCTACCCCAAGAATTACCTTTTCTGGAAGGGTGTGAGCAGATAGTTCTCATAAGGAGGTACAGGGACCAATAAACATGGTAAAAAATATTGACTGGCCCACCTTAATTGACCTTATTTCCGGATAAGATCACACTCACAGGTACTGGGGGTTAGGACTTCAGCACATCTTTTTCAGGAGCACATGTGAAGCCATATCAGGGAGTATGGGATCATGTCATTGTTTTTCGAAAATGAAATTGTCAACAGTTCTACACTATTCCATTTTACAGATGTAATGAATTAAAATATCCATCCAAGTGAAAAAATTTAAATGATTATACTCAGTTTTGGTAAAGATTTAGAGAAATGTGCGTATTTTTATTTTTATACAGATAGCGTGTCTGATACTGGATACAATTCTCCTTGGCTGAGTAATCTTACCTCCACTCAGAGGTGTGGCTTGAGGACCAGACTGGGAGCCGAGGTACCCTCTGTTGGGACGAGTGAAGGCTCATTTTGCAAACCAGTCAGGTCCGAGTCTCTGACATCTGTATGGGAGTTTTACAGTCTTTGGAATAGAAAAGAGAGGTAAAGCTATCCAAATAGTAAGCAAGTAGTAAGTCACCCCTGTCCATTCCCACACCAGCCTCAAAGCCCCTAGGCCTGAAGATGATTCCTTTTGTAGGCACTACCATCCCCGGGCAACTCCTCTGTATGTTCCTTGCCTACGCCTTTCCTGTGCTCTGAGTCCAGGCCAACAGCTGCTTTGTCACTGGGTGTTACAAATGGACTGACCTTTGGAGGCCTGCTTGAACCAGGTGAGAAGCCGGTATGCAAGGTATGCAGGTGGACCTCCCAACATTAGCTTGTGCATTCCTCAAGGGTCAGGCCTGTGCTGTGCTAATTTTTAAAGACTCAGCATGAGGATGATCTACATGTTAGTGGAACTAATCAGAAACTTCTGTGTTGGCCTTTCTGGAATATATTCCTGGGAGATTCCTAGTTAACAGACAGCTCATCTAGAAACCACTGGAAGGGGCCACCCAGGGTTCCTTTTACCTAATAGCCAGTGCTCCCTCCCTCCTCACTGCCTCCCACACTCTGTGGCTTTCTGTCTTTCTGTTGCGTGTTCTGACCCCCAGGGTCTATGGCATCCTTAAAACAAGCAAATGGCCACCTGACCCCATATCCAAGCTGGGCCAACCCTAGGAAGTGGTGGTCAGCCTCCAGCAATCAGTGCAAGCTCTCCCCAGGGGAGCTCACCAGAATTCTGGCAGCCTGGGTGGGGGGAGTATACCAAAACTGCTCTGTTCGCTTTTCTGGAAGGAAATAGCATGGGCAATTCTGCTGGGGAAATGCTCAGTTTTTGAGCAGGGGCTTGTGTGGAGTTGTGGAGACACTAGATTGTTCTGGAAAGTCTTTCCTTCCTTTTTGTTTCCTGTGCCACTCAGGACCTTTCTTAGGCTCTTGTGTTTGTTTTGGTGGGAAAGACAGCCCAACCCAGACTCTGCTCTCTGGAGCCGCCTGCGTGGAGTATCCTGGTAACATGGCTGGTGGGAGGAGTGCAGCTGAGCTCTTGGGATTGGTGCTGCTCTATTAACAACTGAAAGAGAAACAGTTTCAAGTGGGAGATGAGAATGGTAACAGAAAACCTATTTCTTTTCATTTCCCCAGCAGTTATAGATTCTGAGCAAAATTGCGAAAGCCCTCTCCAATTTGGAAGAATAACACTTTGGTAACATGTTGGAATAGATAGAGCCTCTTGATTAATAAACGTGATTGGGACACAAAAAGCACAGAAAACTGGGATCTCTCTTATTCTTCACCATAATCAGGTAGCAAAGCATCACTTCTTGGAGGGTTGAATGCTGAAACAGGAAGCTTCCGATTAGAAAGCATTCTTGCAGGTTTCCTGATTGTGCCCACTTGTGGGGAAGGATGTTAGAAAGGCTGCTCGGGCAGGGGAGAGATACCTGGGGTGACTCCAACCTTTGGTCTGGGCCCGGGCATTGTCTTAATGGTTTTCCAAGAGGGCAGTAACACAGTTTGAGAACCCCACTCTTCACAGAGTTTCTTTGAAATAGCCTCTTCCCTGTTATCAGACCACAAAACCACCTCTGCTCAGCACTAAGACTCATGCACACGCACACGTTTGGATGCATACACCTTTGCTTCAAGTGCTCTCTGCAGATATTCTGTGGTCATACTTGTGATGTTTATCCCACCAGGTGATAATCAGAAGCCAATGGCAAACTATTGAGTGTTAGTTCACCAGGTATCAGAAGCTATAGTTTATCTGCATTATCCCATTAATCCTTTATTTCCTCGCTAGGTAGCAACTATTAGTGTCCTTCCTTTACAGAGAAGGAAACAGAAGCTCAGAGAAATTACATGATTGGCCTCAGTCCATGAAGCTAGCAAGGGACCGAGTGGAGATCGGAAGTCAGGTCTCTGGACCACTCCACCATATGTTGATGGAAGAGACACTCGAGGGTGTGAGGGGGTAGACCTCGCAGGGACTCTCCTGGGCTTCTCTGCTGGTGAGTCTGCCCTTAGAGATGCTCATCCACATTAGGTGCCATTGCTTCTGCCCTAGAGACTTACAATTCCCCAAGTATGGGAGAAGGGGGTGAGGCTGCTGTATGTTTTGGTTTATATTCTTGAGATCATCTTGTCTCATATTGGTCACCCCCTGCCCGCCTCTCTGGCAGTGGTGGGGATGAGTGGAATGAGGTTCTGTCACAGGTGAAAGCAAATTTGCTCATTTTCATTTACTCACCCACCCACTTACTCACATACTCATGAAATACATCTTTGAACCCTTTTCTTCCTGTGTGTGACGCACAGCCTGGGAATGCTGTGGGGGAATTGGACAGATGGGAGTGGATATGTGTTACTCATTGAACCTATCTGAAGACTCCCTCCTCCTGGCCTCAGGGTGACAATGCCAACCTCAAGAAAGAGATGAGAGTACTAAATGAGAGAATATATGAGAAAGTACTTCATCAGTTCTGAAGTGCTAAAGAAATAAAAACCATTGCTGTCATTTATATCTTAATGGGTTACCAAGATGGGACCTTGTCTCTGCTCCCAGGATGCCTGCCAACAATCAGCATCTGCTCTTCTTGCTGGTTGCTTACATTAGCTCTCCTGAAATTCAAACCCAAACCATATTTGGGTTCCTACTGTGCTCAAATGCGCAATCTCACTCAGTCTCTGAAAGTGCACTTAAGGAGGAAACAGTGTCCAGGACCCAGTTTTGCAAAAATGGCAACATTTTCTATATATTCATTATGTATCAAGGACACCTTTCCAAGGATAGCCCTTCCTCTGCCATTTTAAGACGACTTTGTTCTTGTTAACAGTTATATAGTATTTCATTACATAATTCAGCATCCTATATTTACTCAGCCCCCTATTCATAGGCATGTGTATTGCTTCCAACTGTCCCCGTTGCAAACAACGCTTTAATGAAAATCTTTGTACACATGTCAGTGTGGATTTGTGTCCGTATTTCTTTTAGATGAAAGTGAGATTGTGAGTTGGAGGAAATTTACATTTTATATTTTGTCAGATACTGTCAAATTGCATTCCAAAAAGGATGTACCAATTTATACTATCTCACACTGTATGTATGAATACTAGGTTGTACCAATTTATACTATTTCACACTGTATGTGTGAGTACTCCACATTCCTGCCAACACAGGATATTAACAATCTGTAAAAACATTTGACAAACTTATGGACAAAATTCATATTTCATTATTTACTTTGTGTTCCTTTGTTAACAAGACTGTTCTTTGGCTTTTATATTTCTTCTGTAAATTGCTGCTATGTCTTTCAGCTATTTTTCTATGGATTGTTGATATTTTTCTCCACTAAGTTGTAGGAGGTCTTTATATCTTTTGGATGTTAAGATTTGTTTGTTGAGTATATTACAAGGGATTGCCTTTCTGTAGTGTTGAGTAAATCTCCTTTTACTCATGTTAATGGGTATTAATCTCCCCTTCCCTGAGAACCTCTTGGGGTCATAAAATTCCCTTCTTCTTTTGGCATGCCAGGTACAGAATCTTGGC
Source organism: Mirounga leonina (assembly GCF_011800145.1). Classification (NCBI taxonomy): domain Eukaryota; kingdom Metazoa; phylum Chordata; class Mammalia; order Carnivora; family Phocidae; genus Mirounga; species Mirounga leonina. Next base: position 25,079,410 of record NW_023270709.1, on the reverse strand, counting down.
ACTGAATTTTTGAGAGGTATCTACCTATAGAATGATGCCATAGGAATATTGGAAAAAGCATAAACTTTAGACACAGGTAGTCTGATACTGAGTGTTGATTCTATCATCTGCCCTCTGGGTGACTTTGGGAGAGTTGCGTAACCTCTCTGAGCTTCTGCTTCTTTATTGTAAGATGGAATAGCTGTCTTCTCTGAGTACCATGTCTATCCCCAAATCCTGAAGATGTTTAGAAGTCTCTCTTCTAGGAGGTCTGTGGCATATAAAGGGTTTAAGAAGGCAGTTAAGTTATATAGACCAGGGAGATCTGGGAACCCTGAACAGGGCTTCAGTCACTAACCTGGCAAAGTAGGTTTTTTATGGTTTTTAATTGAGAACTGATTAACACAGAAGAAAACTTAAGGATTTTTGATGAGTTTTGACAATTATATACACTTATGTAGTTACCACCCAAAATAAGATATGTAAAACTTCCACCCCCCTCAGCAAGTTCTCAGTACCCCTTGTACTCTTGACAGCTTTCTGATTTCTATCACAGTGTATTCATTTTCCCTGTATTTGGCTTTCATATAAATGGAATCATATCATATATATGCATTTGTGCCTGGCTCCTTTCACTCAACATAATTTGAGAATCATTCATGCTATTTCATATATCAATAGATTGGTCCTTTTAATCACAGACCAGCATTCCATTACAGGGAGATACCACAATTTATTTATCCATTCTCCTGATAATGGACATTTGGGTTGTTTCCAGTTTGGGCTACTATGAGTAAGTATGCTACAAACATTCTCATACAAGTCTTTTGGTGGACATGTATTTTCATTTCTTTTGGGCACCAGAGTGGGCTGTTTGAGCCAAGTGTATGTTTAGCTCCATCAGAAACTTCCAGATAGGTTTTCCAAAGTGGTTGCACCGATTTTGCAATCCCACCAGCAACATAAGAGCATCCCAGGTGGTGTTTTGAGCTGTTTTGCTTTTACCCCTTCTAGTGGGTGTGAAGTGGTATCTCATTGAGCTTTGGCAAGTTGGAATTAATGTCTTAATTTTCAGTGGTGAGCTATCTGTCCATATCCGTGTACCTTTCTCTCTTTCCATGTGTGTTGGCTCTCCTGCGACATTTGAAATTCCATGAGGGCAGAGGCGCTGCCTAATGGACCTTCCCCAAATTCCTGACTACACCAAACACAAGGCAGGGGACAGAGTGGCTACTTGATTTCTTGTTGGTTGATTTCTTGCTGCTAAGAAAGGCGTGCAGACTATTTTGTGAGGAGGACAGACGAGAAGGGCCGTCACCACCAAAAGCTTTCCAAATGCTTGCAACTTGTGTTGGTTTCCTTGGAGGCAGTTCTCAGATATCTTAGGAGAGACAGGCTTTGGTTTCTGTCTCCCCGCTCCTCATTCTCTCTCTCTCTGACAATGAGGTAATTAGTCAGGGCTTCTTAGCAGCTACTGGATGTGGGTGGCACTTTGATGTGTCAGGGCTGTTCAGCAACAGCAAATTCAAGAGGGCAGAGAAACAGGTGAGTTGGGGTCTCTTATTGGCCAGCTTCCCTTTTCTATCTCAATTGGCCTGCTCCCTGCATTTTAATTCTGATAGATGTCATGTAGTATCATGAAAATGGCTCTTTTTTGATTTTTAGAGTTTTTTGTCCTTTGACCTGAATATATTCCCATAAGAAAATGAAATAGATAAATGAAATTGTCTACAATGTCGAATTTTTTTTCTTCCAAGAATTTGAAGATAGAAGTCTACTGATAAACTGAAAATTTTCTGAAGATAATCACAGATTGCATGATGATTTCTTTTGCTGTCTAAATGTTGTATCAGAGAATACTGTGAAGCTCTTTTCTTTGTTAGAAATCAGACTTTTTTGCCCCATGAGAGTAGTGGGGGGCCTGTATAGTGGAGAGCATTTCAGTCAGGACTCCAGTGCAGGCTTTGGCAAGACCTTGCACGAGGACTTGGGACAGGTGCAAACATCCCAAATTTCATGGCTTGCTGTTGGAGGAAGTCATCAAGAAGAGGACGTGACCACAGGTTGACTGGATAGCTGGCCCAGGTTCCATAGCCCTCCCCTGCCCCTGAATGTACCTTCTACCCACCATTCCCACAGTGGGGACCATTTTCAAGGACACAGCCTTGAGAGTAAGGTGTTGCTGGGACCATCTGGACTGTATGTGTGTCTGTATAAACTTTTAAGGTTCTTGCAGGCAGATGGGGAGGTCTACTGATCTGGTGGCCGTGGAGGACAAGCCTCGTGTGTAGGTTCCTTTGTGTGTTAGAATCATCCCCACTACATCTGTATCTTTGGGGTAAATACCCGGTAGTGCAATTGCTAGGTCATAGGGTAGCTCTATTTTTAACTTTTTGAGGAACCTCCACACTGATTTCCAAAGTGGCTGTACCAACTTGCATTCCCACCAACAGTGTAAGAGGGTTCCCCTTTCTCCACAACCTCTCCAACATTTGTTGTCTCTTGCCTTGTCAATTTTTGCCATTCTAACTGGTGTAAGGTGGTATCTCAGTGGGGTTTTGATTTGAATTTCCCTGATGGCTAATGATGTTGAACATTTATGCACCCCAATGTTCATAGCAGCAATGTTCACAATAGCCAAACTGTGGAAGGAGCCGAGATGCCCTTCAACAGACGAAAGGATAAAGAAGATATAGTTCATATATATGATGGAATATTACTCACCCATAAGAAAGGATGAATACCCACCATTTGCACTGACATGGATGGAACTGGAGGGGATTACGTTAAGTGAAATTAGTCAAACAGAGAAAGACAATTATCATATGCTTTCACTTATTTGTGGAACATAAGGAATAGCATGGAGGACATTAGGAGGAGGAAGGGGAAAATGAAGGGGGGAAATCGGAGGGGTAGACGAACCATGAAAGACTATGGACTCTGAGAAACAGACTGAGGGTTCTAGAGGGGAGGGGGGCGGGGAGATGGCCTAGCCCGGTGATCGGTATTAAGGAGGGCACGTACTGCATTGGAGCACTGGGTGTTATACGAAAACAATGAATCATGGATCACTACATCAAAAACTAATGAAGTACTGTATGGTGACTAACATAACATAATAAAAAAATTATTTAAAAAAAAGAATCACCCCCCACCCACCTGCAGAGGCTTGCCTCTTTCTTCTGTCTCCCTCCGTGTACAAGGGGCTGATTTCAGATTTCACTGGGGAAATCCTTGAAGTTGTGAACCAAGATTTACCTGTCAAATCCCTAATCTGACAGTTGTGAGGGGCCCAGAGATTTGAAAAAAAATCAGACACCAAGGAAAGACGTTAAGGTTTTATGCATCACTTTCTTTAATTTACTTGGGGTAATGCATATGAAGTATATTATACTTAGTCAGTACTTCTTGTTTTCCTGTATTTATTCAGCAGATACTGATTGTGTAACTTCTGTGGGCAGGCTTTATGCCAGGTGCTGCAGGGCTGTCTGTGAATCAGACAAGCCCTGTGCCTGGCTTTGCAGAAAGAAGTCAGATAGTGTGGCCATGATCAGCAGGCAAGCCATCAGAGCATTCCAGGGAGCGAATGATGGGGTTGTGGCAGATGCTGGCCACAGCTGTTGAGTTCCTCACTCAGGGCTTGGGGTCATGACAGGCTTCCCAGAATAAACCTCGTCCAGCTTGCAGTGAGTGAATGAGACCTAATTAGGCAAAGGGACACGAGGATCACTGTTTGAGCCAGAGGGAACAGGCATGAAAGTTTAGAGATGGGAGAGAGAAGTTGCTCCAGGACCTGAAGTTTATGAACACTGGAGCATGGGGTTGGGAGGATTGTGGTGGGGACAGCAGTGAGGGACGGAGCTGTGGCTGAAGGGAGAGGCTAAGGCACGTGGGGCCCTTCTGAGTCATCTTAGGGAGTGTGTCCTGCATCTTAAGAGCAATGGGAACCTATTGTGTGGTTTTAAACAGAGCAATAACATCATCAGACTTGTTTTCTAGCAAAGTCTATTTGGGTTACTCCGTGGAAGTGGGAAGGTGTGAGGCTGGATGTGGGAAGACTCCCTGTAGAGATTGGGATGTGAGGGGTGCTGGGGGCTGGGAGGAAGTGATGGCTTTGAGAAATGATTCAGTACTTTAGGTTCTTGCCTGATTTCCTCAGCAAGTAATATGTTGGCCGGATGACTCAGGAGGATGTAGAAATGTTGGGAATCCAAATGACCTGTTTTAGCCCCCTGTGGTGCCATTTCTGAGCTCAGAATCAGTAATTTAGAGCTGAGCAGGACTTGATAAAATCAGCAAGATGAATTCCAGGGTGCATGTTGACTGTGTGCGATTTTCTGAGTGCGTGGGCAGCATATGCTAATTGCCGTGCTCCTGCTTTTCCGAGCCGCGTGATGCTGAAGACCAAAAGAATTTATCCCTGTGAGAAAAATGTGCCAGTGTTTCAAAAACAATTCATTTTCTTGTAAGACTGTTGTGTCCTAGATCATCCTGCTCTGTGTAGAGGGGACAAAACCCACTCCAGAGACCAGCGGTGATCTTCCTAGTCTACGGGATAGCTGCAATCCCGGGCTCGGCGGCTGTCCGGTGATCATGATGCTTCCTGCTTTTGGTTTGCTGATCATCACCTTGTCCATTAAAATACTCCTCTCCTGTCGCCAAAGCTGTTATGTCGTGCTCTCCTTGATGGTTTCGGAAGATGAGAGCCAGGTGCCCAGTGGAAGTCCGCAAGCTCATTGCGCGGGGACGGATGAAGCTGACAACCACCAGCCAGAGCTTCCCTGGAAATCTGGCTTCCCAGGGAAGGAAGAGAGACAAAAGATGATAACTTTGCCACCTGTAGTTTAATCAAGGGAGTTGGTAGGCTGCATTGTTGGCCCCAAGAGCAGAGATGAGAGACCCTTAAAATCACCAGAGCAGATTGTCTGCGGGAGCCGCCGGCCACGACCTCTGCCTGCTTCCAGCAGCTGCGGTCACAGCCATATGGAGGAGGGGACCTCCCACACCTGGCCATGAGCATCGCTGCTGGCTTTGTGACCACAACCCGCTGCTGAGGTGCCCCCTGGGGAGAGCTGCCCCTCTGGCTCCCAAGCCACCTGGCGGGAGGCTGGCCTTGCCCTCCTGTAGCTCTTCTAACGTCAGCTCACTCAGTTTTCGTCCTACTTGACTGTATTGACCTTCTGGACACAGAACTTCACTTGTCCCTTTCGAAAACACTTCTCTCTTTCTGCCTCACTTTTGCTTACTTCTGGGACTTTGGTTCAGATCTGATGTTGTACTCACAGCTGCCGAATTTCACTCTCTGCCGAGTTTATGTCTCACTGGCACTGGAATGTTGACTCTTCCAGTCTGCTCTTTGTGTGTGTGTGTGTGTGTGTGCGTGTGTGTGACAGACACGTGATACATGAACACAAAATAAGAAGGAAAGCCATCAGAGTCGGTAATGCAGATGCTCGCTGGAGTCACCCTGGCTTCTGAAGGTCCACTGGTATTCACTTGGACCCTTATTCCTCCAGCTTCCAGGCTGTCTGGGGGACTTCGGGATGGATGCTGTGAACTGGGCTGTTTTCTTCCTCGACTCTGCGTATCTGTTCGTCCTAGTCATCTGGTTTCCGGGGATTATCTCGGCCTGGGTGCCCTGTGTGTGCCTCTCTTTCTCCTTGTGGTACTGTTCCGTGTTGGATGCCTCCTGCTCTGCTCTTGCTCCCGAGAATGCCATCCCCACAGGGTGGAGAGGGAGCCCGACTTTAATGGAAGTGTCAGAGTTATCGAGGGAATTTCTATTGCAACGCTGCAAATCACTTACATCAAGGGAACATATCCTGCTGGATTTCCAAAGTCCTTAGGGGAGACTGTTCAGGAATTTCTCATTGGCCTCCTCCCAGACTCCACTGTTTACTGCGTTGTTAGGTGCTTGATCCAACCGCTAACTAATTCAGTTGCTCTTGGTTTTTCTGCCTTTGGGGGGCTTACCTTTGCTATTCAGAGAATCCAATGAGAGTTCTCTGCATGCTGGAGCCTGCCAGGGCTGGCTGGAAAGAGCTGTTCATCAAGTGTTGGGAAATCTGGGGCCTGGTGGCCACAGTAGGAGACTTTACACCGCAGAAATTGGCAAATGCCACAGATCAGTAGCTGCTATTGTCTGGTGTGTGTTTGTGGTTTTCAGGAGAGCCCTGTTAGTGGCAGACCACCACCTCGGAAAGCTTACCTCGTGGACAAACGTCCTTTTGTTCTCTTCCCACGTAGAAATGGCTGTTGTAAGTTGTGATATTTTCCTCTTCATCACACAGGCTGAAGTAAACCGTGTTTGTTGTTGAATCAGCTGCCAGGCTTCGTTAAGATCTGTAGAGAATGTGCTGGGAGTTTAGATCTGGACATGTCGGGGTTGTTGTTGGTGTGAAGACAAACCAGGTCTGGTTTCCCTGGTTAAGTGCTGTGTGCAGAGGTCGTGGGGTGCGTAGTGCTTGCGGGGATAGGCTCTTCTAGAAGACATTTGTGAAGCTCAGAGATTTAGCTACATCCTGTTTCTGTGGGAAAATAAATGTAAAGACCGGAAAGGGAGGGACCAGTAGAATGAGTTATTGGAAGCCAGGCTGAGGGACTTTATCCTCATTACCTGGGCCAGTGAAAAACAGGGACAAGATTGGCCAAAATGGAATTTACCATGTTTTTTTCTTGTGAATTGGCCCAGGACAGATTGGGGTGGGAGGTCCACTGGAATGAAGGAGCTTATGCAGACAGCTGCAACTCTCCAGCACGCCCCCCCCTTCCTGCCGTCTTCTGCTATTTCTTCTAGATGCTCTTCTTCTACCTCAGATGAGATGAACAGAGCTCATGTATTCCTTGTGCTTGACTCATGCTAAATAATTCATTAGTGTTTCCAAGTGAGACTTAATTGTTTCATTTCTTTATGATAAATCACTGAGGAGAAAATTGCTTTAATAGAAACCCCAATTAAAACCCATGGCCAGTGGCTACAAGGTCCCTTCCACGGAAGATTAGCATTGTTTGGCCTTTGACTCTCACCTGATGGATGTGAACCACTGCCCCGTGGACTCCAGTGTTGGTGAAATGTTAGTCTGGGACTGGAATGAGGTTCTGTGACAGAATGTCTCGTCGTGGGGAGGACGCTGACCTGGGAAGTTGAGACTCATCTTCTGGTCCCTGGACCAGAGCATCCTCCTCTGAAAAGTGAAAGGGTTGGCCTAATGTAAACTGGTGCACCAACCCTGGGGAGTCAGTTTGATCAAATTGGTTGAAGTTGAATGTGTGCTTGCTTCATGGCCCAGAAATTCAAGTTCCTGATATCTATTCTAGAGAAAGATACGCATATGTATGGCAAAGAGACATGCCATTTCTTTTTTTTTTTTTTTTAAAGATTTATTATTTATTTTGAGAGAGAGACAAAGAGAGTGAGTGGGAGGAGGGGCAGAGGGAGAGGGAGAAGCAGACTCCCTGCTGAGCATGGAGCCCGACGTGGGGCTTGATCTCAGGACCCTGAGATCACGACCTGAGCCAAAACCAAGAGCTGGACGCTTAACCAACTGAGCCACCCAGGCGCCTCAAGACATATCATTTCTAAGCACCCTTCACACTCCAAGAGAAGGCAGCAAACTGTAGATAGGCCAGGCAGACCCATGACTTACTCTTTGTTGGACTCAGCTTTCTCATCTGTAAAATGGGAATAATAATACATGGAGGGCTTGTTTTGAGCTTCAGGTGAAATAATGCCCTTAAAGCACTTTGCACAGTGTCTGACCCATACATTTTCAATGAACACTGTTTCTTAAAAAGAGTTTTCATTTTAAATTAAATTTTAATTACATAAAAGTATATTATATATGGACTCTGAGAAACAAACTGAGGGTTCTGGGTGGGGGAGGGGGATGGGTTAGCCTGGTGATGGGTATTAAAGAGGACACGTACTGAATGGAGCACTGGGTGTTATACGCAAACAGTGAATCATGGAACACTACATCAAAAACTAATGATGTGATGTATGGTGATTAACATAACATAATAAAATAAAATTGAAAAAATATTGTAATATTACAGAGAGGCCAAAGTGCCCTTTAAGCTATTCATCCTCTCCCATTTCATTCTTGGCCCCCTATGCCACTATGGGGAGGTAGTTACTCTTGCTGCTTGCTCGTGTGTGTGCGTGCATTTGTGTCTTTCCTGGTCTTTTGCTGGGCATTGATATATATATGTGTATATATATTTTTTTCTCTTTAGAAAATACATACAGTATTATTCTGCAACTTTCTCCCCCCCCTCCACTCGGTATGTTTTCAAGTTTTATCTAAGTTAATAGGTTTGAATAACCTCATTAATTTTAACTATGGCCGAGTCCCGTGTTATGTGTCTCATATTCCCTATTGATGCATATTTGAGGTAATTCTGGTTTTTCACCTGCACAAGCCGTGAGTGACAAACACCTTTCTAGCTCACTTGTGCAGGTACTGCACGAGGGGGGCTCCCAGGAGGGAGATATGTAGGATCGTAAAGCACATACATTTGTAGCTTCAGTCAATTCTGTACACTGATCAGCAAGGTGGTTCTGCCAGTTTAAATAATAACCACAACACACGAGAGAGATCTTTTCCTTAGTTTCTTGTCAAACTTGTCATCACTTTAAAAGCTTTTGATAATCTTGGGTGTGAAAAAAGAAAAGGTATATTATTTGCAGGTTTAATGCGCTAATTACCAGTGGGTTTGAGTATTCTTTCATATGTTTATTGGCCATTTATATTTCCTTTTCTGGTACTTGCCTGGTAATATATGTTGCTTATTTTTCTACTGACTTGTTTGACTTTTTTTTTTTTTATTGGTAGGGAATACTAATCCATTGTTCTATATGTTGCAAATATTTTATCCCAATTTCTGCCTTATGTTTTGATTCTGTTTATGGTGTCTTTTGATAAACATAAGTGTTAAATTTTGTTGAAGCTAAATTTGTCATTCTTGCTTTTTTAGCATCTTGTTTAAGGAGAACTTCTGTTGCCCTCAAAGTCAGAGAGATACTCTCTATTATTTTTTTAGCACTTTTATAGATATATAGTTTATATTTCTGTCTTTAATCCATGTGGAATCTCCATATGAACAAATTTTATTTTGTTTCAAAAGGAAGTCTTTTATTCCCAGTATCACTTGTTCACTGATCTACTCTTCTGTGAAATATTAAATACCTACTTATACACGAATCCATTTTAGTTTTTGACTTTCTTCAAGTAATCTCTTTATTCCTACACTGCTACCATGTAATTACTGTAATTTTTAATGTGTCCTGATACCAGGAGGGCTGGACCCAATTCTGCTCTCTTATAAAATTATCTTGGCTATTCTGGCCTATTTGCTCCTCCAAATGATTTCCAGAATCAGTTTGAATGTTATGTGAAGACAGTCAACTGGCTTTGGTTGAAATCATATTGAATGCATGGGTTTAATTTGGGAGAAGTAGTAACAAGTATTCCATCGATGAGGATGACAAGGATTGCTCTCTGATTTCTGCCAGAGTATTTTCTGGGGTTCCAAACGGCATGATCTGGGACAAACAAAGATTACAGTGATAGCAGTGAGTCATCTTCTCTGTTTATTTTTTTATTAGAACACAGTGCAGATGAGATCCAAGGAGACCATTGATCAAGGAGATCACACGTCATTCATGTCGTCTATGGGGGATCCTTACACACTCTGATGTAACACTTGCCCTGCTCACACATTTCTTGAGGATCATCTGGGACTCAGGAACCCAGGGTCCATTCCAAGATCTGACCCTATGAGTGAGACCAACTACCCCATAGGGGCCCCTTTTAAAAGTGGTGGTTCTCACGTGAAAGCAGTAGTTCATCTGGTAACTGTTGCTCGAGAATGCATACAATGAAAAAATGCTACTGTGAGTGAAGTAATTTTTTAAAATTTTTTTAAGATTAATTGACTTATTAGAGAGAGAGAGAGAGCATGCATATGAGTGGGAGGGAGGGCAAAGGCAGAAGGAGAGAATCTCAAGCAGACTCCCAGCTGAGCATGGAGCCCCACGCAGGGCTCGATCCCACAACCCTAAGATCATGACCTGAGCCGAAATTGAGTGTCAGATGTTCAGCTGACTGAGCCCCCCCAGGTGTCCCTCAGCGATGTTAATTCTTAAATGTGATTTGATCATTTGCCAAGTAGGTGTATACGGATGAGACATGTTACTTCAGCTATGGGTGGCGCTCATGTCCACAAGGATTGGAGAACCGCTTACTTTGGCTGATAGGGAACTCCCCTTCTCAACTGGATTTACTTGAAGACCAAGGCCTATCTCATGTAATCTCATTTCTTGTCATATCCTTTTATACTCCTGGGAAGTCTGCTCAACTAAAACCTATGTTCAAAATTCTCTAAGCCTTTAACCTGTAATACAGTTTGCAAGTTCACAAAGTGGTGCGTGGCTTCCTGTCCTATATCTAGGTGATAGGTACCCAGTATATTAAGAAAAACACATCAGCCTTTTAACAAAATGGACTAGCTGTCCACAGCTAGCGGCCTTCATTTGTACACTGAACACTGGAAAATAGTAACCGTAGCCCCCACCTCTCAAGGTTACGGTGAAGAACAACTGAGCTGATGCATACGAAGCCATTTGTAAACCCCAAAGCTTTATACAAATGCTGTTTGGCTCCTGTAGGAACTGATAAACGAAACAGCCATCTTGTTCCTGCCCTTGAGGCATTTAAAACCAGGCTCAGATCTAGGTGGAACAATTAAGGAGAAATTGCAAGGTAAGGTGGAGGCAAGCTCCTGTCAATATACCAATAATGGGGCTGCCGTACCAAGCACCAGTGAGCTCTGTCCCTGCACAGGGGCAACAACCCAGTGGGCTGTCCCCGGCGAAGGTAGGGTGCTTCTCCATGGCAGCGGGGCCCTGAGGCTTCACCTTCCTCTCTTCCTCCTCTCCCTTTGAAAAGCTCTCCCTCCCCTGGAGAATTTTCCAGGCTGAGCCTCGCAGTTACTCGGAGGCCTCTCTCCTTCTAACAGCTCCTTTTCCCCTGTGACTTTTCCCTCCTCCCACACGGCAATATTCAGTCCATTCTGCTGGGACTTGTGCTCTGTGGTACGTGATGCTGATGAAAACAATGTCGAAAAGAACCCACAGCAGGCTTTCTGTCCTTGGCTCCAGGTCAGAGCCTTGTGTTTTCATCACTTCATTTATTATGCTCCCATTTTGAAATGCTGAGCACATGTACTCACTGTTCTTTCATCTGAGAAGGTCCTGGGCTGCTGGGAGGTATTCACAGGAAATTAATTTGTCAGGGTAGGAGAGGCAGGCTTGCAAAATACAAGCAAAAACCTCCAAATTCACACCTCATCTAGCAGTTGATTAGTTCTTCAAATGACCATGAATAACATAAAAAATGGGTGGGGGGGGAGTGGTAGGGAAGATAAACCTACAAATGGATGAGGCTTTACTGCTAAGCTTGATGCGTTCATACTTTCTGTTTCTTTGAGGGAGGTAGTTTCCCCTTGTAATTGAATCCCTGTGGCTACCACATCAGTCTGCTGGATAAATAAGTTGTGCTGCATGCCTCATGTGGTCCTTGTGTGGGCAAAAGGAAAGGTTTGCTTTCTTCTTTTCTTTTTGTTTTTCTTTTTCTTCTCTCTCCTCTCCTCTCCTCTCCTCTCCTCTCCTCTCCTCTCCTCTCCT
>NW_023270709.1:24972227-25067735 GCF_011800145.1 Mirounga leonina | reverse complement strand
CTCTCCTCTCCTCTCCTCTCCTCTCCTCTCCTCTCCTCTCCTCTCCTCTCCTCTCCTCCCCTCCCCTCCCCTCCCCACCTCTTCTCTTCTCTGTTTCCTTTTCTTTCTTCCTCTCTTTTTTTCTTCCTTCTTTCAGAGAAATCCATGCTTTAAACTGGCTGTGAATTAAAGACACCATGAACAGATGTTCTAAACTTGATATTGGGAGACGTGGTCTGATGATAGGAGAGAATATCTGAACTCTGCTGGAAAACCCAGGCCATTCTATGGTGATGAGAGAAGTTTCTGCAGGTAGATTGACTGTCCCTCCGAGAGTTTGGATGATTGTCAGTCTGGAAGTATCAAGAGTATAAGTTTGTGAACCTTGTGAGTGAAGCGCCTGGTGATACTCATGTAACAAACCCACCACATGCTGGACATTTAGTATCTTCTAGTGTCCTTCACCCTGTGTAAGTCGCCATTGATTTGAATAATAAGTAATGGAGTGATTAAATTTTGTAAAGTTTCTAATGACTTGTTTTGTAAGCAGTTTTTAATATCTGGAGCTGCAGGGGAAGGTAGTCTCTCAGTGACTACACTTCCAGTACACCTGATTTCATGAAATAAATGTGCCTGGGAAGTTGTAGAACATTAATGTTTGCAAATCATGTTATGGTTTATGTGCATTAATAATATTCTTCTGTTAACGATATCCTAGGGATCCTTTTCTTTGGGGATGGGAATGAAAATACAAATTTGGTAAATTCTCATTTTGTCCCCTTACTTATGATTTTCTTGGTTATTCAATTTAACTAGCTTTAAATGAGAATCTGTGATATGCTAGGTATTGCTTTGGCACACTCAGAACATGCCATCTAATAAAATTCTTTCAAGAACTACCTTAATTGTGTACGTAAGGGCCAAGTGTCTAGTGACTTGCTCAAGACTCACAGAGTTAGCAGGTGGCACAATCAAGATTTGAATCCAGGACTCTCACACTGTTTTCGTGCCCAGCTACTGATTACAAGGTCTGAGATTGTTACCTTTTCTCTTACCCTGAGCAACCTGAGACTTTGAGGAAGTTGTTATTTTTGGGAAAGTTTCTAAATTTCTCAGAGTTTTGGTCAACTTACTTGTAAAATGAGGACAATAATACCTGCCTCAAGAATATGTATAAGGATTGTGGAAAATAAAGTACCAGCCACATAAAAGGTGGTCCTTAAATATTAGCTACTATTATTGTCCTTAGTAGTAGGAGTAGCTTGCCATCAGCCTTGATTGTGGAACCCACAGGAATGGGGACACATCTTGTTCATCCAGGGACATTTCTGTGGGGGCAAGTAGATTGTGCTGCCAGTGGTTTAATTATATTATGTCATAGAATCATAGAAAATGTTAAGGTAGTGTATCGCATTGATTGATTTGTGGATGTTGAACCAAGCTTGCAGCCCAGGGATAAATCCCACTTGGTCATGGAGAATAATCCTTTTAATGTACTGTTGGATCCTACTGGCTGGTATTTTGGTGAGAATTTTTGCATCCGTGTTCATCAGGGGTATTGTTCTGTGATTCTCCTTTTTGATGGGGTCTTTGTCTGGTTTTGGGATCAAGGTAATGCTGGCCTCATATAATGAGTTTAGAAGTTTTCCTCCTATTTTTATTTTTTGGAACAGTTTCAGAAGAATAGGTATTAATTCTTCTTTAAATGTTTGGTAGAATTTCCCTGGGAAGCCATCTGGCCCTGGCTCTTGTTTGTTGGGAGATTTTTGATGACTGCTTCAATTTCCTTAGTGGTTATGGGTCTGTTCAGGTTTTCTATTTCTTCCTGGTTCAGTTTTGGTAGTTTATACATCTCTAGGAATGCATCCATTTCTTCCAGATTATCTAATTTGCTGGCATATATTTGCTCATAATATGTTCTTATAATTGTTTGTATTTCTTTGGGGTTGGTTATCATCTCTCCTCTTTCATTCATGATTTTGTTGATTTGGGTCATTTTTCTTTTCTTTTTGATAAGTCTGGCCAGGGGTTTATCAATCTTATTAATTCTTTCAAAGAACCAGCTCCTAGTTTCGTTGATCTGTTCTACTGTTCTTTTGGTTTCTATTTCATTGATTTCTGCTCTAATCTTTATTATTTCTCTTCCCCTGCTGGGTTTAGGCTTTATTTGCTGTTCTTTCTCCAGCTCCTTTAGGTGTAGGGTTAGGTTGTGTACTTGAGACTTTTCTTGTTTCTTGAGAAAGGTTTGTATTGCTATATACTTTCCGCTTAGGACCATCTTGGCTGCATCCCAAAGATTTTGAACAGTTGTGTTTTCATTTTCATTTGTTTCCATGAATTTTTTTAATTCTTCTTTAATTTCCTGGTTGACCCATTCATTCTTTAGTAGGATGCTCTTTGGCCTCCATGTATTTGAGTTCTTTCCAACTTTCCTCTTGTGATTGAGTTTGAGTTTCAAGGCATTGTTGTCTGAAATATGCAGGGAGTAATCCCAATCTTTTGGTACCAGTAAAAGAAAGAACAAGAACCATATGAAACTCTCAATAGATGCAGAAAAAGCATTTGACAAAGTGCAGCATCCTTTCTTGATTAAAACTCCTCACAGTGTAGGGATAGAAGGTACATAACTCAATATCATAAAAGCCATCTATGAAAAACCCACAGCAAATATCATCCTCAATGGGGAAAAACTGAGAACTTTTCCCCTAAGGTCAGGAACACGGCAGGGATGTTCACTATCACCACTGCTATTCAACATAGTACTAGAAATCCTAACCATAGCAATCAGACAACAGAAAGAAATAAAAGGTATCCAAATTGGCAAAGAAGAAGTCAAACTCTCACTCTTTGTAGATGACATGATACTTTATGTGGAAAACCCAAAAGACTCCACCCCAAAACTGCTAGAACTCATACAGGAATTCAGTAAAGTGGCAGGATATAAAATCAATGCACAGAAATCAGTTGCATTTTTATACACCAACAAGACAGAAGAAAGAGAAACTAAGCAGTCGATCTCATTTACAATTGCACTCAAAACCATAAGATACCTAGGAATAAGTCTAACCAAAGAGGCAAAGCATCTGTACTCAGAAAACTATGAAATACTCATGAAAGAAATTGAGGAGGACACAAAGAAATGGAAAAACGTTCCATGCTCATGGATTGGAAGAACAAATATTGTGAAGATGTCAATGCTACCTCGAGCAATCTACACATTTAGTGCAATCCCTAAAAATACCATCAACTTTTTTCAAAGAAATGGAACAAATAATCCTAAAATTTGTATGGAACCAGAAAAGACCCCGCATAGCCAGAGGAATGTTGAAAAAGAAAAGCAAAGCTGGTGGCATCACAATCCCGGACCTCCAGCTCTATTACAAAGCTGTCATCATCAAGACAGTACGGTATTGGCACAAAAACAGACACATAGATCAACGGAACAGAATAGAGAGCCCAGAAATGGACCTCAACTCTATGGTCAACTAATCTTTGACAAAGCAGGAAAGAATGTCCAATGGAAAAAAAGACAGTCTCTTCAACAAATGGTGTTGGGAAAATTGGATAGCCACATGCAGAAGAATGAAACTGGACCATTTCCTTACTCCACACACAAAAATAGACTCAAAATGGATGAAAGACCTAAATGTGAGACAGGAATCCCTTCAAAATTCTTGAGGAGAACACAGGCAGCAACCTCTTCGACCTCAGCCACAGCAACTTCTTCCTGGACACATCGCCAAAGGCAAGGGAAGCAAGGGCAAAAATGAACTATTGCAACTTCCTCAAGATAAAAAGCTTTTGCACAGCAAAGGAAACAGTCAACAAAACCAAGACAACCAAGAGAATGGGAGAAGATATTTGCAAATGACATATCCAAAATCTATAAAGAACTTATCAAACTCAACACCCAAGGAACAAATAATCCAATCAAGAAATGGCAGAAGACATAAACAGACATTTCTGCAAAGAAAACCTCCAAATGGCCAACAGACACATGAAAAAGTGCTCAACATCACTCGGCATCAGGGAAATCCAAATCAAAACCTCAATGAGATACCACCTCACACTAGTCAGAATGGCTAAGATTAACAAGTCAGGAAATGACAGATGTTGGCGGGGATGCGGAGAAAGGGGAACCCTCCTACACTGTTGGTGGGAATGCAAGCTGGTGCAACCACTCGGGAAAGCAGTATGGAGGTTCCTCAAAAAGTTGAAAATAGAGCTACCGTATGACCCAGCAATTGCACTACTAGGTATTTACTCCAAAAATACAAATGTAGTGATCTGAAGGGGTATGTGCACCCCGATGTTTATAGCAGCGATGTCCACAATAGCCGAACTATGGAAAGAGCCTAGATGTCCATCAACAGATGAATGGATAAAGAAGATGTGGTATATATATACAATGTAATATTACGCAGCCATCAAAAAACCTGAAATCTTGCCATTTGCAATGACGTGGATGGAACTAGAGGGTATTATGCTAAGTGAAATAAGTCAATCAGAGAAAGACAATTATCATATGATCTCACTGATATGTGGAATTTGAGAAACAAGGCAGAGGATCATAGGGGAAAGGAGGAAAAAATGAGACAAGATGAAACCAGAGAGGGAGACAAACCATAACAGATTCTTAATCTCAGGAAACAAATTGAGGGTTGCTAAGTGGAGTGGGGTGGGAGAGATGGGGTGGCTGGGTGATGGACATTGGGGAGGGTATGTGCTATGGTGAGGGCTGTGAATTGTGTAAGACTGATGAATCACAGACCTGTATCCCTGAAACAAATAATGCGTTATATGTTAAAAAAAAATCATAGAAAATGTAATTGATTTTCAAATTCATTAAAAACCCCTTAGATTTCCCAGTCACTTTCCATCCATCCACAGACCTAAGGAGATGCCTTTCATCATGTTTACCAGGCTCCAAGGAAAAGGCTTATTGACCTTTGGTCTATACCTGGGTTCAAGTTCTGACCCTGCTACCCTGCAGGGTGCCATGAGCTCACCTCCTATTTCCAGCTTGGGTTTTCTCATCCTAAGTGCTCTCCATGGAAATGTCATATTCTTTCTCAACTCACTTTTGGATTACATTTCACCCTCATAGTCTAGATTAAACTAGATTCCTAATTATTTTTCCCATTTGTTATTTAGAAGTATTTTTTGTAACCTGTATTCTGGTATTCCAGAGAGTAGTAAGTCTTGGAGCAAAGGAAGTATGCTCCAATCAGAAACATTTTACACCTGCTTTCCATGCCAGGGCAGGGGGAGAACTATATGTGGATTTTGAACACTGAAGAAGGCTGAAGGAGGAGCTAACCGGGTCAGCATCTTACTTGAGGAAGATCCCTGGAGGTGGAGTGTGTTTTGGAATCTTCTTCATATCCATGACAGTGCGTAATATGGTGCCTAATGTAATGCCTGTTCCAGAGTAGTTGCTCAATAAATACTCCCTGAGGGGAGCAGATCAAGGAAAGGGGAGCTATAAGATTTAAGTAGCTCTCAGATGTCCCTGGACCCCATCACCCAAACCCTGATCTAGGGGATTGCTCCTTAAACTGAAATGCCCTCTACATCCCTGCCTTGTCTTCTTTTTGAATTCCTCTCTGGTCAAGTGTCACCAGCTCTCTGAAGCTTTCACTGGCTTTCCCAGGTAGAATTAGTTCTGTCTTCCAAACCATTGACCCAGGAGTCTGCTATAGCTATAACAATCATGCATCATTTACCCTGAACTTCTGATTTGGCTTTGGACAGACCTGGACTCAGGTCCTAACTTCAAGAATTATCAGCTACACAAGTCACTTCTCCAAATCTCAAATTCTTCATGGGTATAGTGAGGATAATAACACTTCACTCATAAGATTGACAGAAGGATTTGAACACCATCCCTGTTTTCATGTATTTTCATCACATCAAAACTTTCAAAATCAGGAATTTGGTTTTGCTTTATTTCTGTAGGAGCTACTTCAGTGCTAGGCATTTAAGAGAGTCTCAATAATTTTTTTTTTGTGTGAAAAATATAAATGGATGGATGTGGTGGTAATAATTGTTATATGATAATTACAGAGTACTCACCATATGTCTGGCATACTTCTAAATGCTTTGCATATATTAATGCATTAACCACATAACAATAGCAATAATGGGTGTCATGAAGTAGAATATTATCTCTTCCCTGAATGCAGAGCTAAAATGGTAGGAATGGTGTGTGTGTGTAAGAAAGTATGAGTGAGAGAGAGGGAAAGAGGATGAGGATTTACTATTTCAGAGGTCAGGTCTCAACCCACATTGCTAAGTAATTCTCTCTGGAGCCCTTTTATTACTGTTTTTCTTTTGCCTCTGGGGTTTTCTGACCCTGCTCCCTGAGGTTGCTCAGCCATGCTTGCTTTCTCTGAGAGTACACATGGAGTAAATGTATTACCACAATTTATCTCTCTGTGTCCCTCCCTTGGTGCCCTGACTGGTGACTGGTGGCTCAATGTGATAAACAAATTAAAGTCACAGTAGTCATGGCTGATAGTGGCGCAAATCAGAGATGTCCTTTCCATATTGCATGCTCATTAGTATGCATCCCCAGTGCTTAAGTCTAAAACAAGGAATAATTTGGGAGTATTTTCCAGAGAGAGTCTTAGCATCTCTAATAGCAAAGGGAATTGAAGACTTAAAGTGGGAATAGAAATAGGAAAGTATGTGTTCAGTTGGTATTGATCCCAAAGCTTAATGAAGGGAGTCCAAGAAAGAAGACCAGGAATGAGAGTGGAAAATAGCATCATGCCTCAGGTGTGAGGCCCTGAAGGAGAAGATGGAGTTCAATTTCTGTGGCTGAGCCCTGGGATTACCGTTAGCCATACGAATTACAGAGGAACTTCTTAATGCTCTGAAGAGCAGTTGAAGATCTGTGAATATTGCTACTTGGACAGTAATACCTGAAAAAGTTCTACTTAATTCCTATTTGAGTTTATTCTGTATTGAACAGGCATGGCATGCAATGCCTCTGAGGTGAGAGTTCTAATAATCAGCCTTTTTTTTTTCTTCAATGACAACATAATATATATTGTACAGACTAAGATCCAATTAGACCAGAAGTCTGGATATGACTTGAAGGGTGCAGTGTAACTTTTAGGTATTACCAAACGCAGAAGCCATAACCCTTGAAAGGTTAAAGACGGTGTAACAGATTTTTGGCATAGGTAGTAAATTTACATTGGTCTTTCCAAAGGGCTCACTAAAACCTAGGAAAAGCTATGCGGCATCTAGAATACTGAGTTCTCAGTGCACCTGAAATGCAACCTTGCACACATCACCTAATTTCTTTGTCTTTCAATTTTACAAGTTTGTAAAATCAAGAGTATAACACTAAAGACCCATTTCCCCCCAAATTTAATATTCCTAGTCATTCCTTCATGTTCTGTGAAACTGTAAAATCCCCCTCCCAAAGGTTCTTATTTATTTATTTATTTATTTATTTATTTATTTATTTATTATTTAAGATTTTATTTATTTATTTGACAGAGAGAGAGACACAGCAAGAGAGGGAACACAAGCAGGGGGAGTGGGAGAGGGAGAAGCAGGCTTCCCACGGAGCAGGGAGCCCAACGTGGGACTCGATCCCAGGACCCCGGGATCATGACCTGAGCCGAAGGCAGATGCTTGACGACTGAGCCACCCAGGCGCCCCCCAAAGGTTCTTATTTAAAAAGAAAAAGATCTTGCCATGGTTGACAATGGAATGCATTTTCTAGGGTATAAAAGACAGTTTCTACATTGAGCAGGGTGACCAGGGCATAGCTTACTATCTCCCAAACCCCAGGGAACTCTACAGTGTGAAAGAACAGTTCACCTTCCACAGAAGTACTTGTCTAGCACCTATGGAACTGCCTCACAGTGTCTCCTTCCTTCTTATTACTCACATTTCATCAATTTCAGTGTGCTTTGATGCTGTTACCTTTTTTTCTTTTTGATCTTTCCAGACATTGTCAACGGAAGATTTTCACAAAACTATGGCATATCATTTACCTCATGATCATAAATCCTTACCAATTGTGTGATGCATCTTGATTTTAGAGCAGAGTCTGTGAAAGAATGTATGCCTTAGGAATGATGAAATAGGGTGTTTCTTTATTCTGTTCTTTTTCTTTCTTTTTCCTTGTATCTTCTCATACACTTACCCCTATTTCTCCTCTCTCTTCAGGGACCCTAATATGAACTGAACATTTTTATAATGTGGAGTTAAATTCCTTGCCCTTATTTTAAAAGCACTGGAGTTGAATGCCCCCCCCTTTTCCCTAAAACACTTACAAATTCCAAAAAAGCGTGTGTGTGTGTGTGCGAGAGAGAGAGAGAGAGAGATACTGTCTGTGAGCCCTTCTTCAAGTTTTCTGAAGGTTAGTATAATTCAATAGCAGAAATATTCAACTCAGCTTTGCAGGACAAAAATCTGTTTTTTGGAGGATGCAGATGCAGTGTTTAGTCACAAGTTGGTGGAACGTTTTGGACAATTTATAGCAGCACCCTGGTTTGGTGTATTGTATGGACTTTGAGGTCTGGTTTGGCAGCCCCAGCGCAGGATCCCAGGTACTCCAGTACGCTGGCCAGGGAATTGTCACTGAAAACAATGTCAGTTTCCCAGGGCTGTCATAACAAACTGGGAGGCTTCACACAATTTCTCATGGTTCTGGAGACTGAAATCTGAAATCAAGTTATCAGCAGCATCGGTGCCTTTGGAGGCTTGATGTGGGGAGAAACCATGCCATGGCTCTGTCCTAGCGTCTGGTGGTCGCAAGCAGTCCTTGGTGCTTCTTGGTTTGTAGATGTGTCACCAAAATTTCTGTGTCCATTTTCATATTCTTCTTTTCTCCTGTGTGTCCTGGATTTCCTTCCATCTCTTATGAAGACACCAGTCATTGGATTTAGGGGCCATTCTAATCTAGTATGACCTCATCACAGCCCATTGTGTCTGCAAAGGTTCTATTTCCTTTTTTTTTTTTTAAAGATCTTATTTATTTATTGGAGAGAAAGAACGTGAGCACAAATAGGGGGGAAGGAGCAGAGGGAGAAGCAGACTCCCCACTGAGCAAGGAGCCTGATGTGGGACTTGATCCCAGAAGCCTGGGATTGTGACCTGAGCCAAAGGCAGCCACTTACTGACTGAGCCACCCAGACGTCCCTGCAAAGGTCCTATTTCCAAATAAGGTTGCACCCTGAGGTTCTGGGTAGACATGAATTTTGGGGAGACACTGTTCAACCCTGTACAATGCAAAAATATAAGAGGTATACAAGGAGGAAGGGGTGGCCGCCCACAACTAGACCAGCTCTCTCGAACCTGGAGAATAAGACCTGCTTTAACGTGTGTTGATCTGAGTACACATGACAACGGATATTTTTACAGTCCTTTGCATGCTACAAATGTGATTGCATACCTTTAATTACTCAATGATTGAATATCAAAAGGAGTAATGGTGAGGGGTGAATGAGAGGCAAGGATGCCGTCTGT
Organism: Mirounga leonina; assembly: GCF_011800145.1. Lineage (NCBI taxonomy): Eukaryota > Metazoa > Chordata > Mammalia > Carnivora > Phocidae > Mirounga > Mirounga leonina. Next base: position 25,058,264 of record NW_023270709.1, on the reverse strand, counting down.
CCCTGTGGCATCTTTTATTTATTTATTTATTTATTTATTTTATTTTTTATTTTTTATTTTTTTTTGGCATCTTTTTTTTTTTTTTATATTTTATTTATTTGACAGAGAGAGACACAGAGCGAGAGGGAACACAAGCAGGGGGAGTGGGAGAGGGAGAAGCAGGCTTCCCACAGAGCAAGGAGCCCGATGTGGGGCTCGATCCCAGGACCCTGGGATCATGACCTGAGCTGAAGCCAGAAGCTTAACCAGCTGAGCCACCCAGGTGCCCCTGTCCCTGTGGCATCTTAAGTGTATGCTGGGAGGTTTGAACAACCGGCTGCCTGTGGCAGTGGCTGACACATCTCTGTGTTGACTTGTCCTCTTCCCTGCTTTACCTTCCTGCTCCTGGGATCCCACTTGATAAATTTCTTGTACACACGTCTGTCTTGGGCTCTGCTTTCTGGAGGACTGAGGTTAAGGCAGAGCTACTGGAAACAATTGCTTCCTGGCTTTGCTTGACAAAAGCATGCCCCTGGTAAATGTATCTCATATGAAAATTTTTGGCCTGAGGCTGGTTGACTGAGGTGGTTCAAGTGAGGGCACGCTAGTGAACTGCAGACCCAAAGTGACCCATTTGGCTTCATTTTGTCCCATGACTAGCCTCCATTTTGTTCCGTGACTTCTGTGCAGTCATCTGGAGGATATGCACCTTCTCCATAAAGGAGATGAGGGAAAAACTTCCATTCACTCAAGGCTGCTTGCGAGGGCTTCTCTTTCCATCCTTCCCTGCTCTGCAGTGTGGCTTCCACCCCACTACTCACTGGTGATATATTCTTAACTTACTCCCTTCTTCGTCCCAGGCATCGAATATCACTAGTTTCTTGGGTTGCATTTCATAAATGTCTTTTGAAATTGTCCTCTCTTCCCTCTCCATTGCCCATAAGCCCAATCTTTTCTCCTTGGACCATCACAACCATGTCCTATTTGGTTTTATCCTCTTCATTCCCTTCCATTCTACTACATTATCTGTACTTACGGTCATGTTTCAAAATGAACAGCTCTTTGTGTCACTTCCTTATATTAAAAACAAACATGAAAACGAAAAACAGGGGGCACCTGGGTGGCTCAGTCAGTTAAGCGTCTGCCTTTGGCTCTGGTCTTGATCCTGGGGTCCTGGGATCAAGCCCTTCATCCGGCTCCCTGCTCAGCAGGGATCCTGCTTCTTTCTCTCCTGCTCCCCCTGCTTGTGTTCTCTCTCTCTCTCTGTGTCAAATAAATAAATAAAATCTTAAAAAAAAAGAAAACAAAAAACAAAATTGAAAAACAACTCACGATTGGTTCCCATTACCTACAGGATTAAATTCAAATGCCTAGGTTTCTTTGATCGTATTTCTCAAGTCATGTTTCCCTCCCCAACCCCTGCCCCATCTCTCCAGCACCATGCTCCCATGGTGTCACATACAACAAACTTCCCACTTGGCTCACACATGCCAAGTCTTGTTCTATTTGCCTTTCTTTCTGCCCAGAACATCTTTCCTTTTCTTTCCTTTTCTTTCTCCCACTTATTCTTGAGATGTGACATAAATAGCATTGCAGATTTAATTGCTCCGCTTTGTGTGTTCCCACACCTTTTTTTTTAAATTGCTCTTATACTTATTATTATATTGAAAATCTTCACCTTCTCCCTTAGTCTTCATTATTAGAATTTCATATTAGAGCTTCTTGTGAGTAGGACCTGTGTTTCGTCATCATTATATCGCCATCAGCAGGTGTCTTGTTTAGATGCTGAGAAAAAAAATTATTTTCAGAAGATTGGAAGGATGAGGAAATTTATCATCTCACCCAGAAAAACAGTGTTGGTGAATCACTAGCATCGCTTTGCACCCATGTGAAGGAAAATCTATGTTTAGAATCTCAGATTGTATTATAATCTCAGACTGCTGGTCATGAAGACAGTTTAAAAGGAAATCTTGGAATAAGTCATCCACATTTGGGTGCCTGGGTGGCTCAGTCAGTTAAGCATCTGCCTTCGGCTCAGCTCATGATCTCAGGGTCCTGGGATCGAGCCCCGCATGGGGCTCCCTACTCAGCGAGGAGTCTCCTTCTCCCTTTGCCCCTCCCCCCATTCATGCTCGCTTTCTCTCTCTCTGTCCCCCTCTCTCAAATAAATAAATAAAATCTTAAAAAAAAAAAAATCATCCACATCTTGTTTGGTGAGATCTGCTTAACTGTGGGCTAGATCCCAAGGAGAGATGATGCTTCACTGGTTAAGTAGAGTAAGAATATTCTACACCTCTTGTTACTTGCTCCTGGATAGCCAGTGCCTGTTAAATGATTGAATCTGCGGCTTAGTAGCATTAAACATTTCATGTGTAGCTCGGAGTTTGCAGTTCACAATTATCTAGTCTGGACGCTGCTGAGAAGTGATAATTAGGTGCTAAATGTTAACTGGATTACAGCTGGATCGCTCCCACTGGCCATTTAACACCTCATCAGGGGTCGGACCTTAAATATTGTTTTCTACTTAATCTTCCTGTGCAGCTGCCTCTTTCTGACCTTTCTTCAACAGTCTATATTTTATCTTTCTGTCCAATTTTGGGACAGCTACATCTGTTCACCTATTTTATATCAGTATCCTTAGCACATAAGTAGAACTCTATGATTCTTCAAAGAGGGTGAGAGGAACCAAGAGCATTGGGGTATCTCTCAATTTTTCCCAAAAAGAGAATTCACTGTAATCACAATGGCAACCATATATTGCTGACTTCCTATGTGCAAGATAGCCCATAAATTCTGTACAAGGGTTATTTGGTTTATGAGGTGTTATGTATTATTACCATACCCATGCCACAGATGTAGAAACTAGAACGATAGGAAGTTTGCACTTGGGTTGGATGGACTCAGAGCCCTTGTTCTTAAGCATTGTGCTGTGTAGGGGCTCCAGCTTATTTTATCCCAGGCACATCTGTGTCCCCATTTGGCACCAAGAATGCAAAGAGAACTACCATTCCACTTCCTCTTCAGTGCTTCATGAGTGAGGGGTGTATGTACTCAACTCCCAGGAGCACATATCAGAGTGTCTGATGAGGGGGAAAAAAAAGAGTGTCTGATGAGTCTGAGAAAGACTGTTCCCATGAAGTCACCTGGGGAAATTTCCCAGGCAAAAATGCAGGTTGTAGCAAAGACCTGCAGACCAGTGGGATTAAGTTCATGGAATGTGAGCTGATTTAGAGAAGAAGAGAAAGAGACAGCTAGAGAGGTTTGAAGGTATCAGTTGAAATACCCTATTTATTCGTCAATGTCTCAGATCACTTTAAATGTCATTAGAGGCAAAAGGGTATGTGATTTTATTTCTGTATTCATTATACAAAAAAATTTCAAGACGTTACTCATACAGTGACTGCAGATTTTTTTCTCATGGTGTTTTCTTTTTTATTCTGTTACACTAGTATTTGGTAAATAATAAATTTACATTCACTTTGGCTTCTTTTTTTTTTTTTTTAAGATTTTATTTATCTGAGAGAGAGAGAATGAGAGACAGATAGCAACAGAGGGAGGAGGGTCAGAGGGAGAAGCAGACCCCCCGCTGAGCAGGGAGCCCGATGTGGGACTCAATCCCTGGACTCCAGGATCATGACCTAAGCCGAAGGCAGTCGCTTAACCAACTGAGCCACCCAGGTGCCCCACTTTGGCTTTTATTGTGAATTTTCTGGGAGAAAAACTACATGACAAAGCATTCTTATTCTTTTGTAGTAGCAAATTTAGCAGTTCTAATAGTAATTTTTGGTTTCCAACTTACATTTTGTTCTGAAATTTATCAATATTTATTGTGTCAATGAAATAGGTTTTTATTATTGTACCTTTTTTTTAAACTGTAGCGGGGGGGGAATTTTTTCTCTACTCTTTCAAGTTCTTTTGGCTGGTCTGTTAATTAAATTGACATCCAAGACGGATCAACAGGAGAAAAAAATTAATTTCTTACATATGGGAGCCCCAAAGATGTGAGACTCAAGGGCCATCAGCTTATATGCCATCCTGAGCTAAGGAACAGGATAGGGGTCTGGGGTGTCAAAGGGAAGGAAGACAATTCACAGGAAGATGGGAAGAGCAAATGTTTGGTAAACAAATGCTTGCCATGCCAATGGGAGACAGGAGGACACAGAGAGGACTTTGAACATATAGGCCCTGCTGAGCTCCCTCCAGCTGACCGCACCTGGCCCAGACTCTCTGTAGTTATCTCTGATGATAGCTCTCTTCCTGGGCCAGACCCTCTATCTAAATTCTTAGAGGTAGTTGAGAGCGAAGTTAAAAATCTCTTCCTGAGTTTATGGGCCTTGATTGTCTTCAGCTCAAAATAATCCACATGCCAAAGTGGCACGTTCCCCTCAGAACCAAATGCTCTGTGAACATGCATGTTGATTAAGTTGTTTGGTTGGCTGTGTATTTTTTCTACATATTGCTGAGCAGTTATACTTTCGAAAAGGTAATTTCAGCCGTCGCTGGCTTACTTGCCATTCAAGACACTTTCTCTGGTACGGTTTGTTATTCTGAGGTTTTCTCTAGGTGGTTGTTTTTACACTTCTTCTTCAGCATGTGTTTTCTTAGTTTAACCATGTATCTGGCTTGATCTTGGGACAAACTCACTTAGCATTTTAATCTGAATCTCGCTTAATCCTTGTCACTCAGCTGATATAGACTGCACATTTACAATGCTAGTTTAATCATTCTGGAAACATTTGGTCATGAATAAAAGAACTCAGCAGCTGTTCCAGCTTGCAGGCAGGATGAGACCCTTCTTTACAGAGCTGTTCCAGAGACTACTGTACATCACAGTGACCTTGAATTCCTTGCTTAGGAGAGAGACAAATATCAAATCAGACATTTTATTAGAATACTGTGTATTTGCTGACCCTCACTAGTCAGCCCCAGGAAACTTTTTGGGGTCTTTCAGGGTCATTTTATCTTTCCCTCTTTTCCTCATCCCTCAAAAAGGAGCAATTTGCTATTTCCTAGTGTTTGACTAACAAAATGGCAGAGATGGAAGAACATACAAATTGTATCACATTTTTTTTTTCTGTGACACAAACATATTTGTTGTTGAGACCATTACAAATGAACCCTGCTAATGCTGTATTTTCTGTGGTTCAGTGGTGAATAGTTGGACTAAACAAATTAAACAGTAGCCTATAGGGCTCCCACCAATCCCTCATATCTTTGTGTAGGAGTCTTTTTCATTATCAGAAACGTTGTTGCCTTACACCCTGCTCCTTCTCCCCAGTTCAGTCTCTAAGTATTGCAAAGGATGCTTTCAGAATCTGTTTATCATCTTCTATGTCCATCAGGATAGGCTAAATTATGAGAAAAAATAAATCTTATTGGCTTCAAACCACAGTTTATCTTGCTCATAGAACATGTTCATTGTACATTGTCTGGGGGCTCTGTCTCTCTCAGGGACTTGCCGATGGAAGCTCCATCTTAACTATCAAAGCAGGAGAAAGGGAATGTGGCAAATGGAGTTCTGGCCTGTAAACCTTTTGCCCAGATGTGACATCATCACTCCCTGCTCACATTTTATCAGCAGCAAGTTCCAGTCCAGTCCTACCTATGTCTGCAAGAAGAACCCAAAATTCTTGACTGGCAGTGCTAATGACTATCACATCCTTGGGTTACACAATCCCTGGGGAGGTTACAGGCTACAGTCAGCTTGCTGAGACCCTTCCTTACATACCTCCAAGGTGCAGCTGAAGACATACACCCAGGGATGGCTGTAAGATTTGTGGGGTCCAGTGTAAAATGAAAATGTGTGGCCCCTTATTCAAAAATTATTAAGAGTTCCAAGAGAATAGCATCTGAAGTCCTAAGTGTGGAGCCCTGTGCAACTGGGCTCTCCATTGCCCACAAGCCCCCAAAGCTGGACCTGTGTACAGTGCAGAAAAGCATGCGGGAAGATGGTCCTCTAGGAGAAGCATTGGAGGATGCTAAATTAAATGTGTGTGCTTGCCCAGGAAGGCCACATACACTATAGCAGATTGTCTGCCTTACAGGAGGTACTGTCAAAATGAGTAAGACCATGTAAGGGAAGGATTTTCCTTCATGAATCCCTGTGGGGAGGTGACCTCTAAATTCAAGGCATAATCATTCCCCAACAGTGATTTAATAACATTAATTACACTCCTGTAACTGAACTGTCTCACTCTTGTAATTTCCTTAGAGAAGGAAGGTTGGGAACATCCTTCCCTACCCTGACTTTCTCTGGGGGAGGAAATATGGTAGCTTGCCAATAAGCATTAGGAGCGATTTCCTTTTGTCTGGGTCCATTTCAGCAAAGCTAAGCCAGAAGAACAGGTTTATTCAGGGGATGGGCAAGAGGACTGTTAACTGGAACTTCTTGTTGAGATGAGCCCCAGCCTATCATGTCCCCCCCAAAAACAAAGAACACTGGTGAGTCTGCCTGGCTTGGGTTGATCTTTGATATTCAGAGATTTTATCTTGATTGTTTTAAAATTTAAGAAGGCAAATTGGCCATTTAATCCTTTGGATTGAACTCTTTCTTTATGGAGTCATCTACTTGTGTAAAGGGTGTGAGGGGCAATTACTTTGTTTGTATAGCCTACGCCTGTTAGCAATGCAGTAGGTGCTGTTGATGCCCTGTCCAGTCACCCAGCTGCCATGTGGGATTGACTGCCCAGGGCTCATCACCTGCCTCCTCTGCCCCTCCTGTAGAACTGCCCTTGGCTGCCATTCACCCTGGAAGCTGTTCATGGCCAATGACTCACTGATAGGAGGGTACAAAGAACCAGACCCCTTGCCTCAAGGTGAGGACAACTTTGTGGTGTGATTTATGTTCTAGGATCCTCTGTGGACCAGGTTGAGGCTGCCATTGATTTGAGACCACGTCCCTGCTCGATTTTTTCCTTTCCCTAGCCTGATTCTCTCTCTCTCCCCTTCAGGATTTTCCTGAGGAACACCGCCCCCCGAATAAATCATGTTTGCCAAACCCTTGTCTCAGGCTCTGTTTCTAGGGAACCCCAGGTGAGACAAGAACTATATCTGTCTTATTAAGGGAAATTCATCTTGAATAGACAGTTGCCACTGGGTCAGAATTTGAACGCACTGACAGGGACTGTGGTGCATTCTTTTCCTAGAAACAAGGGTCTTGTTTTGGTGATATTAGAGAAATGGCCCCCTCTTGTCTTCTGGTCTGTAGATGGCTAAACAAACAGCAGATGAAGGATGAAGATCTGTGTTACCATCACTGATGTGGGCTGCTCCTATATGGCAGCCATTCTACTAACAGAGCTCCCTCAGAGCTGGGTCTCGAGCGAGCCACTGTATCACATCCTACTGCCCTCGCCCCTAGTCTCCAGCTCCCAGTTAACCACTGATGGTGTGACAATGATCATAGCCAGCCTGCATGCTGACTGAGTGCTTTCTACAGGTCAGCACCTTAAATCACAAAAATCACCCCATGAGGTAGGTCCCGGGTAATAGAGCTACTAGGGGGCAGAGCCTATTAGCAGTTTGGCTCTAGATTCCATCTCCTTACTACCTTTGTTCTGCTGTCTCACAGGTAGGAATAGAGAATGATTCTCGCCTACTTCCTAGGGTTGCAAGATAAAATGAGATAATGTGAATGAAACAGTAAGTATAATGCCTAGCACAGAGTAAGGGCTCCATAAATAATCATCATCATCATTATATTTATTATAATATGTTATAACATTATATTATAATAATGCAATTAAAAAATAATAATAATTATTATTTTGTAGAACAGTTTGCAGAGATACGAACATTCTGGAGAGCTGGAATCAGCATCATCTTAGTGAATTCCTTTTAAAATACAAATGTTCCTTGTCTGGAGCCCCATTCCTTGCCTCACCAACCTCTGCTCCTCCCCATCCTAGGGGACAAAGCCTAGAGACAGTTGAGGTTTCTTTCAGCTTCCCATCTCAGCAAGGTGGTGGTGATGAGCACAGGGTGTAACCATGCTCCAGGTGCATTCGTGGTTCTGGTGCCACTTTCTTGTGCTCATTGCCTCTTGGAATTACATAAGGAAAGATACAGGCCAGTCTGGTTAGAATTGACTTGGATATTTTTATTGTTTTCAGGCAGAAGAAAGAGGCACACGGGAAACGGGCAGTGCAACCACCAATCTTAAAACCGAGTTGGCAGATTGAGAAAACGTTGCAAGACAGGGTCATTCGCATTGGTGGTATCTTTGGCTCTCACAGTGAGTCATCTGCAGTCATTGCCAGGCGAGTTGGCTGTGCCCTGACTTGCACTGATATCTATATTTTGGTTGAGCATGGAGACTGTATGACACCTGTCCTATTAGATAGCAAACTTGTCATTTAAGCCACTTACAGTGACAGTTCATTGAGTTTCAGCTGAATGGATTAGCAGCTAGATGGGGCTCTATTAACTGACCCTGAAAGTCATGGAGAAGTGGGAGAAATTTACTTTCTGGGAGGCGGCTTACAATGAAGTCATACTGACAAGTGAGAGCCAAGGCATGCATGAGGACACAGAAATACACCTTCTTGGCCAAATTGCTCACAGATGCAAATTAACTCAAGTGAGAAAGAAAGAGCTGGGCAGTGGGCTAATTTTAAAGTATTATGCTGCCTCAAGTTTACATTCTCCTCTGGAATATATGCGTTTTATAGTAGGCTGGGAGTGAGGAAGGGTTATCAGGGTAGTAGGGTGGGGATGGGGGCAGAAGGGTGAAATCATGTGTAGTGCTTTCTGGGATTTGCATCTTAACTGTGAATTCATTAAAATATAGGTCAATAGAAACTTTAACATGAAGTGTTCAAAACCCACAGACAGCAGTTTAACATCTTTCTATTTTATTGTCACAATCAGAGACCTAGTTTTTGATCCCAGGACAAGCAAGAATGTGGGTAGAGCAATTGAAAATGATCACTGGAGTAGGGAAAAAGTCAAATCAGATGTTTCTGCAGTCTGCCGATAGGACTCCTGTTTATTGTTCACTCTCAGAGAGGAGACTGTTAGGTAGAAAGATTAAAAAGACATCAGGTATGGATTGGGCCAGTGACTGGTTGAAAATTTTGTTAGGTCCTTAGATTTTGTTTTTGTTTGTTTGTTGGCTTTGTTTGACTGCATATGTCTGAGCATGTCAGGGCTAGTTTGTTTTGACTATTTGGAAATATTCTTTTGTTGGTAGTTTGAAAGGATTAATTTGTCTGTTATTAAGGTACCCAGTACAAGGGATTAGTAAGAGACAGATATTATTTCTGGGTGGTGCAGGTTGGAATGTTAGTGGGGAGGGCATTGTTGAGTAGGAGTTAAAAGCATAGACTTTGTAATAGAACTGGTTAAGATGCAGTTGGAATTCATCTTCTACTGTGTGGCCTTGGAAATATTATTCAATCTCTTCAAGTTTCAATTTCTTAACCTGTAAATGGGGATTATACTTCAGGGTTTTGTTAAAGGATTAATTTTGACAACACATGAAAATTCTGTCTGGTGTGTGTTTGCAATGTAGGTATTCACTAAACAGTAGGCTCTAGGGTATGATGACGACCATGGTGTTAGCAAGAACTCTCATATCTATTAATCACTGAGTCCATATAAGGCATGTTTCCATCTCTTCCCTCTCTTTGAATAGAAAATTCCGGTAAAGATAGGTGTTAATGCCCATCATGCTCTTTACAATTTCGCTATAGTCTTAAGATCCCTTTTACTGTGATGGCTGAGCCCTTCCTGGTCTGAGAGAGGCCTATAATGAATGATGACCTGCCTGGTTCTGCTGGGCTCTTGGCTTTCCAAAATGGCATGACTATTTAGAATCCAGAAGCTAGAACTACTAGTGTAATGTTTTTCAAATGTGCAGTAATCATAGCTAATATGTATTGATCTCTTACTGTGTACCAGGCATGATGGTAAATCTTGAACAGTCCTTTTCTCAGCTGGAATCTTCCTATAAATTCACCACATAAAAGAGATAGACACAGAGCCATGTGATTGAAACTAGTAGGTGTGTTTTGGGAATAGGGTTGCCCAGAGGACTATTGTTACCTACCCTCTCTCTTCTCCCTTATGACATCTTGCAGTCCTCTCCTTGGAACTCTTGGACCTGATGGAGAGCTGCCAGGTGTTATGGTGGTCAATTAGAAGATAAGCCCAGTGAAAAGTAGTGATGCAGCCTTCATTCACTTACTGCGGTAGTGAAAGCAAGAGGACAAAAAGAGAGTGCTAGTTCCTCCATTGTCTCTTTTCTTCCCCCATATAATGGCACTGGGCATGGGTCAGATGGATCAGCACAGATGGGGGTAGGGGATGGTCTCACTGCTCAGGGAGCCCCCAAATAAAAGCCTCCTGCCATTTGATGGCCCTGGGGTTTAGGGGAATGGAGAGCAGCCCTCCCCTCCCCAACACACAGAACGAGGCTTCTGAATGGAGGTGCCTAGACTGGGAATGCAAATACATGTATGAGCATGGTTGGTTGGTGGGTGGGAGGGTGAGGCAGGCACAGTCCTTGACAACCATCCTTCCGGCGACTGTGGTGGACTTGCTTTGCACCAAGTCTAACCAAGTCAGGAGGGCAGCTTTCTCAGTGTGAAGTCTGCCAAGCAGAGCCTGTGTTTGCATCAGGAAGACCACATGTAGGATTCTGCACTCTTTAGGACCTTTAGAACACAGTTTGAAAATTACTGTAATACTTGATAGAATATAGGATTGCTTTATGAAGGAAAGATGTAGTCATTTAGCTTTTAGGGAGAAAAGGAGTTTAATATATTCTGTGCTAACAGATAGTTTATATTTATGCCTAATTGGCTCAGTGAACTCACTTTAATATACCAGTTGATCCTGCTTATGAAGGCATGCTCTTTATCTTGTTGATAGAAACCAAGTTGGTTTTCTACTTCCTAGGAAATATTTCTGCCCTTCACTGTCTCAACTTCTGTGACTCTTCCATGAGGTGGACTAAATAAGAACTCTCAATACTAGCATAAAATGTTATAGCTTGAAAATATGAAAGCTTTTGTAAATAAGATGCCAGTCATTGTTTATAGTGAATTTCAAGGTTGCTCAGTAATTAGGAGCAGAGGACAAGTCTTGCCAAATAGAGATGCTTTGCCTCTCAAATCAGATTTGAAATAATGACTTATAATTATTCAGCATTTACATGGTATTTTTATATGAATAAAATGCATCCCAATCATTTTTATTAGTGATGATCATGTGCCTTTTGGGATTTCTGTACGTTTGTGTTGGTTGATGAGTGAATTGCTCTATGTAAAAGAAAACAAAGCAACCTTAGTGTGTAATGTTCTATTTCCAATTTTTAGATGCAAGGTTAGATTTAAGTTGAATATCTTGACTTCATAATTCACTTGCATACTGCAATCAATGGATTCAAAGAAACCTTTGCTAATTTGTTTGTGTGTTTCAGAAATAAATTTGGCATGTTAGTTAAAACGGGTTATCAGTTTTGCTCCAGGATGATTGAAGTCAAAATTACGTGCATAAATGCTTAGATAGGAAGCATTCAATGGAAGCACGTCTCAGAAGCTGTCAATCTAATTTTTTTGGTAGTGTGCCCTTTAGTCCCCACTTTTTTGTGTTTTTGATGGATATGATTCTATACCCAATTCCAATGTGTAGTTTCCTCCCAACTCCCCACCAAGAGATTCTCCCACACCAGCTGGGTATCCTGTAATTCAACTCAATTCTGACACTGTCTACCTTGAGATAGCTTCAGATCCCACAGGTTAAGGGCTCAGTCTTACCAGATTCCCTCCCCCTACCACTGCAGATACCAATCATAAATCCAGTTATTACCTATGCTTTTCACCCACTGCTCATAGATTGGAGGTCCCACCAACCTTCCGCTTGGGTTCCATTAATTTGTTAGAGTGGTTCATAGAACTTGGAGAAACATTTTACTTATTGGATTACTTGTTTATTATAAAAAGAAATAACCCAGGAACAGCCAGATAGAAGACATGCTTTGGGCACGGTGTGGGGAAAGGCATGGAGCTTCTGTGACTTCTCTGAGTGCACCACTCTCCCCAACCTGTAAGCACTCCAAACCCTGTGCTTTCGGGTTTTTGTGGAAGCTTCCTTATATTGTCATGATTGATTAAATCTTTGGCCTTTGGTGGGTGCCTGGGTGGCTCAGTCAGTTAAGCGTCTGCCTTCTGCTCAGGTTATGATCCCAGGGTCGTGGATTCAAGCATGGCATTGGGCTCCCTGATCAGTGGGGAATCTGCTTCTCCCTCTCCCTCTGCTCCTCCCAGCCCTGCTCGTACTCTCTCTCTCAAATAAATAAATAAAATCTTAAAAAAAAAATCATTGGCCATTGGTGATTGACTCAACCTATAGCTCCTCTCTCCTTGCAGGTTGAGGTGTAATGTTGAGACTGAAAGTTCCCACCTTCTAATCACATGGTTAGGCCTCCTGGCAACCAGCCCTCATCCTTAGGCTACCTAAGGGCTTTCCAACTGTCACATCATCAACGTAACAGAAGACACCATTATTGCTCTCTTCATGTAGCAAATTCCAAAATTTTAAGAGCTGTGTGCCAGGAAGGTGGACAAAGACTGAATAAATCATATTTCTTACCATAAATCACAATATCACAGGGGGATATTGTAAATGATAGTGCATAATAATGGTACCTCTCAAGAATTTCTTTCTAAAAAGGGGAACCAATATTAGAATTGTAGGCTCCTGTGGAATACTTGGAAACCACTGGCAAAGATTTGATTTCTCCTAGGTAATTAAATCACAGGCTGAAGCTGTGGACATAATAGTGGCCATTCATAAAACACTCTCAGCTTGGAAGGAGATAGCAACTACTCTGCCGGTCTAGTAGCAGTTAAAATATTAGACACACCAGTAGTTTGGTTTTCTCTTTCTCAAATAACTGGTTCTTTAGTTTCCAGATTACTTTTCTCTTTTGTAGGCACAGCCAAAGAGGAGGGTTCAGAGTTCTCCCTTGGGTTCTGTCTTGTTTATCTAGTTGGTTGGAGAACATGAGAAAAGAGAAAGTACAGTGTAAGTTGGCTGAGGACACCAGCCCTCTGGAGGATAGGATTAGCATTTAATTAGAGGTTAGAAACAAATAGAACTAAGTTCAATTCCTGCCAAGTGTATCTTATTCATATGGAAAGGATCAGGAAGCTTTACAAAATGAAGTTCAGAAATACTCAGGAAAGATGCAAAGGTTGAATGGTTCACCATTTTAGAAAAGCAAATGTGAGTTTATATTGGGAGGTACTTTAACAGGAAAAGAGAATATAAGCTGCTATTATCTGGTTCTGCTTCTAATTGATCACACCCAGTTTCAGGGCCGGTTTTTGCACTAGACTCTGCAACTGGGGAAGTCAAAAAGAATCTGGAGTGTTCAGAGAAGGTAAAGAGTGCTTTACTGTTGGATGATAATACTATCAGTAAGGATCAACGAAGCTGCCATTTACTGGTCTGGAAAATAGGAGGCTAAAGCCATACATGAACAAATCTTCAGATGTTGTAGGAGAGGAATTGACTTATTCCACTTTCCTAATGGCAGCACAATTACACTCATATTTGAGTGGGTCCTTGGGGCTTCTCATCTAATATGTTACTTTTATGCAGGAATCCCCCAGACAACATTCCCCAATAGGTAACCATTCATTCACCTTTCAAGTACCAGACAATTGAGCACTACTCAGGCAGTTCCATAAAAATTTGAGGCTTTTAGTTTATGGAGTCCAAATCTACATCCATGTAGCATCTCCTTCGATCCAGGTCCTGATCTTTAGAGCCAAAGAGAATATCATCTCTTCCCTCCCTCACAAGGCAGACTTCTGTGTAGTCTGAGGACAATTGCCATATTCCTTGGAAGGTTTTTTTCAAGATAAGCACTCATACTACTTAGTTTTCTCGACTTTGTCATATGCTTAATTTCTCCCTCCTCTTGATCTTTTTTCTTTGAGCAAATTTCAATATGTCAGTTGTTTTTAAAATTATAGCACAGACCAGGTGCCTGGCTAGCTCAGGGTTATGAGTTCAAGTCCCTGTTGGGTATAGAGATTACTTAAAAATGAAAAATCTTTAAAATAATTGTAGCACAGAGAACCGGGCATATTGTAGGGGGAAACAGGACATCGGCTTCTTTATACTGTATCTTCTGTTAAGGAAGTCTAGGTGACATTGCATTTAGACAGCCACAAAACTCTGAGTGCAATCAGAACCTTGAAACGCATGAAAACCTTGGTTATTTAAGTTATAAAAGTTATTTACTGTTACGACATTAAAGCTCCCCATTTTATTTTTAGAACTGTAGAACATTGGGGCACCTGGGTGGCTCAGTTGGTTGAGGGGCGACTTTTGATTTTGGGTCCGGTCATGATCTCAGGGTCCTGGGATCAATGCTCAGCAGGGAGTCTGTTTGTCCCTCTCCCTCCCCCTCTGCTCGTCCCCCTGAATATAGGTGCCTGTGCTCGCTCTCTCCCCCCACTCAAATACATAAATAAATAAATACAATCTTAAAAAAAAAGAATTGTAGAGTATTATGTTAGTTTCTCAAAGCTGGTGTAATAAATTAACCTAAACTTGGTAGCTACAAAGAACAGAAATTTATTCTCTCACAGTCCTGGAGGCCAGAAGTCTCAGGGCTGCACTACCTTCAGAGGCTCTGGGGGAAAATCTCTTCCTGGCCTTTTTCAGCTTCCAGTGCCATTCGCATTCCTTGTCTTGTGACTGCATCTCTAGTTCACTCTAGTTCATCTTTTTTTTTTTTTTTTAAGATTTTATTTATTTATTTGACAGAGAGAGGGAACACAAGCAGGGGGAGTGGGAGAGGGAGAAGCAGGCTTCCCACCGAGCAGGGAGCCCGATGCGGGGCTCGATCCTAGGACCCTGGGATCATGACCTGAGCCGAAGGCAGACGCTCAACGACTGAGCCACCCAGGCGGCCCTCGAGTTCATCTTTATATTGCCTTCACCTCTGTGGGTCTGTCCCCAACTCCCTCTGCATCTTTCTTATAAGGGTAAATATGACTGCATTTAGAGACCACCTGGATCATACAGGCTAAGTTCCTCTTCTCAAGATCCATCCTGAACAAGCGCTGTTAGTTTCTCATGGTTTCTGTAATAAACCACCATAAACTTGATGGCTTAAAACAGTGTATTCTCTCATGGTTCTGGAAACCATAAGTTTGAAATCAGGAACCCTGGACCAAAATCAAGGCATTAGCACAGCGGTGCTCCCTGCAGAGTCTCTAGGAGAGAAAACATTCCTTGCCTCTTCTGGCCTCTGGTGATTGCCAACATTCCCTGAGTTGTGACAGCATCCTTCCAGTCTCTCCCTCCTTGGGCACAGTGCTTCCTTCTCCTCTGTGGTGTTATTTCCCTCTGTCTCTCTCTCATTAAGACCCTTGTGATGGCACTGAGGACCCACCTAGAGTATCTGGGATAATCTCCACACCACTATCCTCAGTTTAATCACATCTGCAAAGAGCCCTTTATTCAAATATGGCTCCAGGTATTCGAATGTGGATGTCTTTTAAGGGGCTGTTCTCCAGCCTACAATAAATACATCATGTTCAACCTCCTTTTTCTACAAAGAAAGAAACAGAAGCTCTGACATAAGTCAGTCTGTGGGAATGGGTTTCTGTTCTTAAAATGAATAGCTGGAACAAGAAGACTCCCTCCAGACTGTACTGTAGTGGAAGGAAGTGACACTTAATTCCTTGCCCATGATTTTCACAACTGATACTGGGAGGAAGTAAATATATAATGCTATAATGATCTGTATTAAATTTTGCTATATTTGGCCCTTTGTTCTAACCTGTTCACTTATATCAGATTTTCTCAATAGTGGCACTAGTGATATTTGGGTTGGAAAATTCTTTCTTGGTTGATGGAAGCAGGGATGGGGCTGTCCTCTGCATTGGAGGATGTTTATCAGCCTCTCTGGCCTCTACCTACTAGATATTAGTAGTACTACCTCCCCCCATCCCTCTCCCTCTTTCCCCTGAGTTATGAAAACAAAAATACATCTTCAGACCTTACCAAAATGCCTTTGGGAGGAGGTGCAAAATCACCACCAGTTGAGAAAATATGGACTTGTATGGAAACACTAGGATTCAAGGTCTTCTTTTTTTATTTCAACTTTATTATCTGCCAGTTTGATCAAACATCATTTTCTGTAGCCAAATATTAAAGTTTAAAAGTAGTAATGTTAGAAAAAGGACAGGACTGTCATCAAAGCACTGCAAATCACCATTACCTTCTTCTTGATGGACCATAAATCTCCTTTTTGGAGCCAACTGTCAGTCCTTCTAACATTATCACCATCTGATTTACCTTGTTCCTTAAGGGTATTCTGAGTGTGTTTGTCAAGTGACTTGCTGAAACCCAGGTCCTAGTTCTAACACATTTTAGTGCTAATTCTTTAGACAAAGGGGATAGAATGAATTCGACTAATCTTTAGTCTCTTCTGCTACTTGGTAATTATGGTTTTCTTTTTGAAGAACTCACAAATCACGCTATTACTCATCTGCTCTAGAGTCCTCTGGTGCTTAAATTTGAACTCACCAGTTTGTGTTTATGGAATCAGCTTTTCTCCCTTCAGAATATTTGTCCATTCCCATTCCCATTCTTTTGGTACTTAATCCTTTAATTCATGATTCCTAAAAGATTAGGAACAATAGATCCAAGATTCTATCTACAGTTTCTCTTAACATCTGAATATATACTATGTATCTTTATCTCTCTGCTTCTATATTTATCTCTATGTATACGTAGGAGACTTTAACATCTTGGAATCAGCAAAAGGCTTTCGTAGAATCTCCTCCATGGTTGAAACCTTGCCTCTAGGTGCCAGAATTACATATCCAACTGCCAATTTGACGTCTTCACTTGGATATCTCAAACATTATTCAAATTATCGTGAACTCCTGATATCCAGACCCAACTGTGGTCTTCTCTGCTGTATCTCAGCTTGGTGAAGGGCACCACCATCTGGTCAATTCAGCAAACCAGGACACTAGAAAACAGTCATGAACATCTTCTTACTCCATATCCAATCCATCAAAAAAATTCAATGGATTATACCTTCTAAAAATACTTTCCACATTTCCCCCTTCTTATTAACTCCCCTTCTTCTATACCAGTTCAAAGTACATCATTTCTCACCCCAGCTGATGGAATAGCTTCCTAATTGGGCATCTGGGGCAACTCCTGAGATGCATGCTGGTCTTCTGAGGTATGAATCTGATTATATCATTCTATAATGAATTCCCTTTATTCTGGAATAAAAGTTAAAATCTTGAACGTTGCGTAGAAAGCACAGTCCAGGCTGGCCCTGCCTATCTCTGCAGCTACATTGCACTCTGCCTACATCTTTATCCTTGGCCACTTTGGTCTTCTTTCTGTACCTGAGCACGTGTACCTTGCTTCCCTGCTCTTGCACTGGTAAATTCCCCCCATGCCAGCCAGGCTCTTCTCTGTCCTGTTTTTATCCGATTTTAGCTCACACTTATCTTCAGATCTCAGCTCAATCATCCCTTCCCAAGGAAGCCTCTCCCAGTCATGTCCTGACACACTCCTCTGTTCCTCTAAATCAAATCTTCCCAACGCATGCAGTCATAGCACCATATACTTCTCCTTTGTTGCGCTTTGGAAATGTGATTTTACACTTATTTGGGTGACAATTGAATTAATATGCCTCCTACAGGAAATCAGTGAACCTTGCTCACTTTTAGAGCCTTGTCACTTTTTTATCTTCTGTGCTAGTTACGCCACTTTTGTACCATTTGGAAAATACCTAGCATATTGTGTGAGCCTAAATATTTTTTTGGGGGTGGAGGGTGGGTGAAGGAATGGTTGACTATTGGTCCCTGTTCCCTGTAACATGTTTGTTGTATGCTTTTATGACTAAAGATGCATTTCTTCAACAGAGAATGCAGAATGAAATCTGAGCTGATTTTGCTTCTCTGGTCAAATTAATATAAAACCATCTGCTTTCAGAAATAGATAAAACTCATTCTTTTTTTTTCAAAGAACAATTTAAAAAGCCATTTAATTTTGTTAACTATTCATAGTTATTTTTTATTATTGTTATTGCTGATTTATTTTATCTTATTAATTTTATTTATTTTACTTTTGTAGTTGGTTCTGGGGTTTAGTTCTTCTGACATCATTCAAATTATAGGATTATAGGTCTGTGCAATTCATTTGGCATTTAATGTTGATGAAGTCTTTTTCATTCTATTTGTTGCATGTAGTCTTTGAAAAGTATCTTTCCAGGGGCTCCTGGGTGGCTCAGGTGGCTTTCTACGCATCTGCCTTCGGCTCAGGTCATGATCTCAGGGTCCTGGGATAAAGCCCCACGTCAGGCTCCCTGCTCAGCGGGGTGTCTGCTTCTCCCTCTCCCTTTGTGATCCTTTTCCTTCTGTGATCACTTTTGCTCTCTTTCCAATAAATAAATAAAATCTTAAAAATAAAATTAAAAAAGTATCTTTCCAGATATCTGTGTAACCATTTCTTCCCCAATATGGGCCTTTACTTGATTTGTTTTTAGATAACCTATCTGATTTTTTTTTTTTTTTTTTTTGCTTTTTTTAAAATCTCAAGTCTACCTCTAATGTGGCTCAGAATTCCCCCATTTGGATATCAAGGAGTCTAACACGTGTTTGGTTTCTCCCAAAGTTATAATCACTTCCATTTTACCAACCAGTTGGTTCATCATATCTGACTTGCCCTCAGTTTCTCTGTCTAGCTGTGCGGCCTCAGGTAAGTCCCTTACCTGTCAAAGTTCAGGTTTCTCATCTGTTGGGAGAGGAAGTTGGACTCGGTAAGGTCCCATCATATTCAAAACCCTTAAAGCAATAAATGTATATCATAGTGGAAGAATCCATTTTCTTTTACTTCTATTGAGGTTGGAATATGATGAAATTTTTTGTGAGTATCAGTATTTTGTTCTTAATTATTGCTGAGTAGTATTCCAAGGTAAGGATATACCACAGTTTTTTTTTAGCTTTATTAAAATATAATTGACAAATAAAATTATAATCTATTTAAAATGTACAGTGATCCCTCTTTCTAGATATCTGTATATGCTGTATATAATCCCTCTTTATCCCTGTATATAATCTATTTAAAATGTACAGTGATCCCTCTTTCCAGATATCTGTATATGCTGTATATAATGTATATGTATATCAAATTTGATATTTGATATCAAATATTTTTGATAGATTTGATATACATATACATTATGAAAGTTCCCACAAACACTTAACATAATCATCACCTTACATATTCACCTTTTGTCTTTTTTCACGATTTTTTAAATCATTCAATTGTTGAAGGATATTTGGGTTGTCTCCAGCTTTGATTATGACAGATTAAATTGCTATCAACATTCATGTGTAGGTTTTTGTGTAAACATAACTTTTCATTTCTCTGGGGTAGATGCCCAAGAATGCAATTGCTAGGTCATATGGTACTTGCATATTTAGTTGTTATAAGAAATTGCCAAATGTATTCCAGAAATATAATTTTGTATTCCCATCAGCAATGTATGGCAGATTGATTTTCTCTGTATCTATGCCAGCATTTGGTGTTATCACAATTTTTAAAAAGATTTTATTTATTTATTTGAGAGAAAGAAAAAGAGAGCATGAGCAGGGGGGAGGGGCAAAGGGAGAGGGAGAAGCAGACTCCCCTCTGAGCAAGGAGCCCAACTCAGGGCTCGATACCAGGACCCTGGGATCATGACCTGAGCCGAAGGCAGATGTTTAACCGACTGAGCCACCCAGGCGCCCCTTTCCATATCAATTTTAGAATCAACTTATCTATATCTACAAAATACCTTGGTGAGATTTAGATGGAAATTGAATTACATCTATAGATCAATTTAGGGAGAACTGACATCATTGCTATGTTGAATTTACCAATCCATGAACAGTATTTCTCTCCAGGTGGGCTTTCTTTGATTTCTTTCATCCGCGTTTTGTAATTTCTTTTCCACACAGATCCTGTACTTATTTTGCTAGGTTTATATCTAAGCATTTCATCTTCTTTGAAGAGATTTTTAAATAGTACTGTGTTTTAAAATTTCAGTTTCTTCATGGCCATTGTAAATGTATAAAAATGTGATTGATTTTTGTGTGTTGATCTTGTATGTAGACAATTGTGACGATACCTTTTTCTGAATTTACATGTTTTTTCATCAACTGGACTATGAAGGCCTTTGGGCGCTGTATGTTTCTATGCTACATGAACAGTAGGGGCTTCATGCATATTTATGTGTAAGAGGTCCAGTACTGTGGTCTGTGACTCAGTCACGTTTAATAAGACCTCACTTCTGTTCTTCTACCTTTCCCTTTTTCTTTTTGCTAAAAGAGCTAATTCACAGTGCATTTGTCTACATGCCCACACTCCTGTTTTTCCTTGGTGTGCAATGCACTGAATCTGTTGGGAATAGTTTTCATTTATTTACAGCTTCAAGAGAGCAGTGTCTTAGGACAGACTGAAATTGGGATTTAATTAATGTCTTTACACAGTACTTGGATACTAACCTCTTTAACTACTAGAGAAATACTTATATATCTGATTCCATTTAGAGTCTTTAGCAGGTACACAAAGTGCTAGAAACAGGTTTTTTTTTTTTTCCTTTTGTATGAGACAAGCAATAATTAAAGTTTAAAAGCTGTGTATTGGCTCTTTTTCATAGTTCATTTGACATTAATTGTGTTTCTATGCTTATGGTTTGGTTGAGGACTTTCATTCAGTACTTTTTATTACTTGTGCTGTGTGTTTGTACATATATCATATTTTTCAAACATTTTCAAACACCCTCTTTCCCAATCTCTACAAAAGATAATTTATACCTGGCAGAATACAAATGAGAAAGAGAACAGATGTGGGTGAAGAAAATCTATGATTTAAAGTTAATAAGCAAAGGAAGAAGTAGTAACGATCTCTTTAGGAGACTCAGGAAACCAGCTTGGAAATGATTAATAAAACCTAATGATAAGATCTTCAGCTTTACTGAAGCTTCATATTCTGTAAGTATGTGTGATCAAAAGTTAATATCTAATTTTGTCAAAAGCAAGACTGATAATGCTGGGTGATAAAATCTGAAATGTTGTTGCGGTTTGCTGAGACCCCATTAATGTAATAATATATGTGAAGAAATACAGTAGAGAAATCAGGAAGTCATAACCCAGAGACTAAGGGGTAACAGAATACACTACCCCAAAATATGCGACTTTGGCATGTGGGTTATTTGGGGTTGAAGGCAATCAAGGCCCAGCAGACTCAGGAAGAATTTCTTACCTCAGTCTTACCTGCCTAAAAGAATTTAGATAAGGGCCTGTATAATGAAGAGATCTATTGCCAAAGATAATTTTTATATCAGAAAGACTTATTTGCATGGTGTGGCATGCATTTGTTTACGTGTGGCACTCATTTGTTTACCACACATTTGCTTTTCCTATGAATTGTCTTCCTTCCCTTTGACTCTAGACCGCTACCCCCTTCTCAGTTAACTCAGGATGGCACATAAGCCTCAATTGCCCAACTGCCTTTGAGTCTCATGTCCTTGTGGGGACCCTGTATATATGTAATTAAATTTGTTTTTCTCCTGTTAATCTGTTTTGTGTCAATTTAATTGTTAGACCAGCCAAAGAACCTAGAAGGGATGAAGGGAATATTTTTCGATCTCTACAAGATTATGCTCCATAAAAGAAGAGCCTCTTCCTCCAAATAAACTACAAAGTAAGAGTGACAGTTATTTAAATATCAAACATTCAAGATAAAGTATAGGTCAATTCAATTTGACAGATGTCTACTGAATCCTTGTATATCCCAGGATCCATAGTATATACTGAGGGAAGAAAGAGGCAGAAGGCACAGCTCTTCCCCTAGATGTGTTAAAACCATGGCTTTCCCTGTAGATTGCCTGGGGAAATAATCTTGAAGGCATGGTACTCAAGCGCCAAGCATTTAGAATCTGCAATATCAAAGATAATCAGACTGAAAACAACTATGCTAAACAAAATCAGATATTCCTGAGATGCCTCACATTAATAATGAATGAAGGGAAGGTAAAAGAAACAATAATCCCTGTAAACCTTAAATTCTGAATATCCATCAGATTCATGTACTTTCGAAACCTTTGTCATAAGAACCAGAATCAGCACAAGATGAACTTGATAGTGCAGTTCTTTGTGTTATTTTCTGGACCTACTAAACCAGAGAATTATTTTTTTTCAAGGTGGCAAAAAAATACTATAATTGTTTTTTGGGACAGATTTGAATCAGGTGGATCTTGGTATAACATTATTAAAATTTATTAAATTTTGCACCTTTTAAGATTTGATAGATAAGACTACCAGAGCAATAGTATTCTATTCCAGTGGTTCTGTAATTGGATCCAAGTGGAAATGCTCAGATGAAACAGATATTCACTCAATCGGCAAGATCTTGTGTGTGGTGGAGAAACAAAGAGAAGTCATGACTGATGCCTTCAAGAAGTCAAAATTCAGTAGAGCAGACAGATTGATGTGTGAGGAGTCCAGCTGCAGATTAAAAGCAGGGTGTGATTTTTCAGGCCCGACTAAAGTCAATTATAAAAGCTTTACATGACTGGCCTCGGGGAGAAGTCGTCCTGGCCCCGGCAGGCTTGGGACACAGCCAATGCACTGAAGTCTGAGGGGAGTTCAGTCATGATCTTTCACATCTTTCCATGCCTCGCTGCAGTACCTTCATTCCTGGTCTCTTCAGTGGGATCTGGACAGTGTCCTCTGCATGTGCCCACCCCTGCTGAGCTCTCCTTACAGGAAATGAGGGGGAGAACCTTGAAGACACTTTTCCCCCACTATGGCTCAGTTCACTTCTAACCCACCTTGCTTGCCCTCTGCATCCCACTTCAGAGTCCATAAAACAAAATTCAGGCAACAGAAGGACCCTCTCGTCTGCACCGGTCAACTCATGTACCATTCCATGGGGGAAAATGGACCAGGAGGAGTGGGTGCTTCCTCTGGTTTTAGACTCTGACTTACACTATTGCAGTAAGTGATTAAGGGCTTGATGCCTTCATTTTTGTCTTGTTGTTTACATGGGCTACTCCTACACACAGAACCGCTCAGCCGAGCTCTCCAGGATGTGGGTACAAATAGTCACAACAGAGTGAGAGACATATAGATACGGGCACTGGAAAGAGTTCTGAGAGGCCAAAGGGTGGAGCAAAGGGACAGCCGCAGGAGGTTGTAATTCAGCATGGCTCATAGGTATGCACTGGAAACAAAGGTACTCGTGCCCTTGGGGCTGAAACTCCACAGCCCCTCGGGAAACTGCAAACAGATTGTGTGGAAGACATCGGCAAGTGGTGGTAGGTAGTGGTGAGGCTGGTTGCCTGGGCAGGGGGCCACCTGAAGGACTTCATTCTCCTGGGGAGCTGCTGAAAATAAAAGA
This sequence comes from Mirounga leonina, assembly GCF_011800145.1. Classification (NCBI taxonomy): domain Eukaryota; kingdom Metazoa; phylum Chordata; class Mammalia; order Carnivora; family Phocidae; genus Mirounga; species Mirounga leonina. Next base: position 25,034,843 of record NW_023270709.1, on the reverse strand, counting down.
AAAACAGATTCATCAGAGGAAAGCGATGATTCATCTATTTCCATTTGAAATGACTTGTGTTTTCTCCCCCCTCACTTTAAATTCCCACTCTTATATTTTAAATACACCAGTAAAGAGTGACCCCACCACCCTCGAGCCCCCACTGTGGACCCCAATAAAAGCAGAATCCACGAACAGTGAGTGCTTTGTCTACTTGTGACCTCACTGTGTGGCTCGAGGTGTGCTGTGTAATTTCCAGGGTTTATAAGAAATAAACCTTATTTTTTCAAAGTTTCCTGATGGTCATTGCTGAAGGGCATCTTGCAATCATAAAAAGAAGTGATGTGGGAAACAAAGGCAAAAGAAAAAAAATTAAATTTCCTTTTTGCCTACAGCCCATTGACAAGTCCTCGAAACAGGTAGAGTGACCTTCCTCTGGGAGCTCAGCTGCCTCAAGGTTGACACTTTGCTAAGGGCAAAAGGCAGTCTTAGCCCAATCCCCCAGGATCCTATGAGTCTACTTTAACATATAAAAATTCCTTTGGAAACATGCTTTATCTCTGCCCCCCATTAAGATATATGTTAGCCGTCATCCCCCAAGCATATGGCCCACTGATACACATCTGAAGGGTCTCATGACTAGGGTTTTACTAGACAGTAATAAATGACCTTTTCCTAACAATAGCTAGCACCCTCAAGGTCCTGGAAACCTTGCTTAGAGACATGCTATCCCTAATCCCCTTCCCAACTTGAAAGTATATAATTGGTCACTCCTCATGACCCCAGCACAGCTCTTTCTGCCCATGGGTCCTATCCCCATGCTTTAATAAAACCACCTTTTTGCACCAAAGATGTCTCAAGAATTCTTTCTTGGCTGTCGGCTCCAGACCCCAACATTTCCTACATCAGAAGCACCGGGGCCTGTCTAACCACAGCATTGCTTATTGATAGGCTGAGACCAGCACAAAACAGTACCACGTAAGATTGTGTGAAGAACGAACGAGAGCTTGTATGTCCAGCATCAGCGGCTGTGACTTAATAAGCTCTCACAAATAGTTATTTCTAGAATAGAGGAGGCGGGGAGTCATGAGGTCAGTGTGGCTTGCATCCTAAAGATGTAGTCTGTGTGTTTAAGGATTTCTGTCCATTAGAAAGTCATTAGTACTTTTTGGAAAGAAAGCCAATAGATTAAAAAAAAATAATAATTCTAAATAATAATCATCAGTGCCAAATTAGGCAATTAGAAAGATAATAAACCCAAAAAGAGACTGTTGTTTTCACACATATCCTCAAACATACATACAATGCACCCATCCACATGGTATTCATGCCTACAAACCCTTCATGTTTTAATGTGTTTCAGAAAGACAATCATTGTTTTGTAATCTACTCTGATTTATAACCATGCAGTCAATAATTAGGTATTCTGGCTGGGTGAACCAGATACTCATGAATCTAATCAAGGCTGTTTTTAAGTAAAACACATTGAACCAAGCCTGCTTTCAGATTCCATTCTCCTATCTTTCAGTATTCACGACCTAGCTGAGAAATTCAGAAGAGCCTGTGTGTGGTAAAATTTCACTGAATATTCAGCATATATGGGAAGCCACCTCCAATTAAGATAAACAATGAGCAGGATGCCTCGTTCTTAGGAAAGAGTTAATGGGAGTAGTGAGACGAACCCACCAGTTCCCAGCTCAAGCATTTTTTTTTGAAACATTGAAAGACTGATCTGCAAGTTTATGAATACAAATGTAGCAGTCAGTCATCTCATAAGATTTACAAATGGCCTTGGCTGCAACTAAGTGGGTGGGAAATGAAGGGCTCAGGGAGGAGGGGGCTGCTGTGTATGTGGTGCTCGGCATTATACCGATGAAAAATGCTGTCGAGGCGCCGTGTTTTCAGATACTTGCGAGAGTCTCCGGCCCGTGTTTTATCTTTGGATGTTACCATGGCTACTGATGGAAAGAAATGAAAACCAAAAGGTGGAGGGAGGTAGACAGATTAGGGGATGGAAGAAGTGCAGAAAACTATCTCAACAGCCAAGCATCTGGGAAGATTTATTACTGAAGGTCTTGATTGCTTATCCTGCTGCATGTACTGTATATTCAGACATCCACTCTGAAGCCAGTTACCTTTTTGAATAAAGCTCCACAAAGGACACACTGGAGATCAATTGACCTGCTTCTCGTGCAACCGTCCTTTTATTTCTTATACAGGAGGTTAAGAAAGTAGGGAATCTTGCCTTCAAATCTCAGCTCTGCACTTCCCAGCTACTTGGCTTTGACTGAGTTATTTCACTTCTTGGAGTGAACCTCCTCAGGTTCTTAGGGGATCACAGGTGTGAAAGTACTTAGGACAATACCATGCATACTAATGAGCACTTTGGGTCAGTTTTTATTCTACTTCTTATAAAGTTGTATATGAGTTGGTTATGACAAGCCAGTCCACTTGTCTGTTTCTAGGTCTTCAGGGAAGTACACGTGTGGGATCTATTTCATTAAAGTGATGTATTATGGCTAATAAAGGCTGGTGAGCAAACAAACTGTATTCCCAGCTTCTCTGTGGGCAGTTCTTGCCCCTCTGGTCAGGCCTGATTGAGGAACAAGGTATGCTCTATCACTGTTGGCTGCAATAGCCCTACCTTGTCCTGATACTTTATAAAAGTTGGTGTAGGGGTGCCTGGGTGGCTCAGTTGGTTAAGCGTCTGCCTTCAGCTCAGGTCATGATCCCAAGGTCATGGGATCAAGTCCCGCATCGGGCTCCCTGCTCAGCAGGGAGTCTGCTTCTCCCTCTGTGCGCTCCCTCTCTCTCTCTAAGAAATAAATAAAATCTTTAAAAATAAATAAATAAGTTGGGTGTAAATAACAGTTTTATAAATGGAGACATCTTTCCTTGGAACATCTTTTCTGTTACAATGTTCTGTCTCATCTCTGATTGAGAGGAAATTAACAATGATATTAAAAAAAATTTTTTTTTGGGGGGAAGGGCAGAAGGAGAAGGAGACAGAGAGAATCTCAAGCAGAGTCCTGCTGGGCATGGAGCCCAATGACCCAGGGCTTGATCTCATGACTCAAGAGTGCAACCTGAGCCAAAATCAAGTCGGATGCTTAAACTACTGAGCCACCCAGGCGCCCTGACAATGATATTTAAACCTAGTTTCCCTTTCAGTGGTTCTGTCAAGTGGTTAGTTAATTTTATTACTAAAATTCATTAGGAGCATTATTTCTATTTAAAATTAGTGAAAAAATCCTTTCATAAAGTAAAGGTTGCTTTTGAAATGTGAATACTTAACTAACTTCCTTCAACTCAATTTACTAGGTTATAAAAATGGGTCTTCATATACAGTACTAAGTTTTCATAAGGTGCACTGATGAACTATGTCCAACGTCTTGAGCATCTTGTTAAAATAGACACAGAATGTATTCTCCTGGAGGAGTTGTTCATTATTGTTTGATATTTATAGGTGTCTTACATTTTTGGAGAAGTAATCGAAAACACTCTGGAGAGTAAGAAGAATGAATTGCTTCTACATGTTTCCCCCTTACGTCTGATTTGCTCTTCTCCTTTCTATACTGTCTACATAATTGCTGAATCTTACGGCTCAGGACAGTGTTTTCCAGACTCTGGGATACAACCCATTTATGAGCCAGGAAATCAATTTGGTGGTGGCTACGAGTGTATTTAAAAAGTGAAATGGAACAGAATAGAAAATATCAGAGTGCATTAAACATGGGAAGGTTAAGTACTACTTCTTGACATTTTACTTCAGTTATATATTTATACTCTCACATGCAGATTGAGGTAGGAAAAAAAATGGAGAGCCCTTGACTTCAGGGTTGTAGTCCAAGGCTAGTGGGACTGGGGAATGGAACCAGGCAAGTTTAGGCTTTTATAATGAAAATTTCACCTCCCTTATGGGATGAGAATTTATGATACCTGTAGTTCAGCAATTCTCTTAGTATTAGAATATTTCTTAGACTGTTCCAAGTTCCTGTTGGAGATGCTACCATCTAGATAGTTACCGAGGTTCAAAACATCAGGGTCCTTTTTGTCTTTTCTTTCTCTTCTTCTTCTTCCTCCTCCTTCTCCTCCTCTCCTCCTCCTCTTCTTCTTCTTCTTCTTCCTCTTCCTCTTCCCCTTCCCCTTCCTCCTCTTCCTCCTCCTCCTCCTCCTCCTCCTCCTCCTCCTTCTTCTTCTTCTTCTTTCTCTCTCTCTCTTACTCTCTCATCCTTGACTTCAAATCTGTTGCTGGGTAATGATGATTCTACCTATATTATCCATCACTGCTCTGCCTCCTCTCCTCATTTCCCCACCCTGGGGAAGTCCTGTCTACTATAATAGGTTTCTCACACCTCCACATTTTCTGCTGCCCAATGACATCCTAAAATGGAGGTAAGGTTATCACTCTTAAGCTTAAAAAGTTTCAGAGCTCCCCTGATACCTTGGTTTCCTGATGTTTAAGGGCTTCATGATAATAATGCTGTCTTACGTCTCCTGTCTTCCTTGTCCGTTCCTCCTGTGACCTACACTTCAGCCAGCCAGAACTTCCTGTTGCTTTCCACCCTCACCTCTGTAACTCTTTTCCACATTGTTCTCTCTTCCTGGACATATATTTTCCTTCTGTCATTTCCATCCTTTGCCTGAATTGAGAACTTTATGTCTTACCCAGGTTTATGCCCAAATGCTTGACTTGTTTCTCCAGGTAGAAGCATCCTTCCCACACTGAAACTCATTGCATTTTACCTGTATCATTCTGAGGATGTGGCTTTAATTATTCATGTACAGGACTGCTCTGCCTTTAGATGAAATAATCTCTCTCCCCCATTTCCTATTTATTATAGTATCTTGAAACTAGAAGTGCTTGATACATGTTTGCTAGTAAGCTATAAAATGACACTCTTCAAGTACTGTGTTTTGGGTCTAAAAGGGTTAAATCAGCTTCCAAAATGACCTCAGATAGTCCCAGAAATTGTTATATATACGGGAAGAAGGAGAATCATAAAAATCTGGGAAGAATTATTAATTCTTTTACCTGCTTTCAGATACTTCAAAACACTGGAAAAGATTGCCGCCTGACATATTGGTCTTTCTCAACCCATTCACACATATCATTAGTGGCCAGTCAGTGACATATCCCTAAACATTGTGATAAGGTGCAACCTACCAAGGTCAACAGCAGTGCCTGCTATAAATTTCAGTATTCTTTCCGGCTTGAACATTTTGTGTTTTGGATAGAGGTTTTCAAAGCATTGTCCCTGGATTCGTAGCACCAAGATTACCTGGGAACTAGTTAGAAATGCAAATTCTCTGCCTCACCCCACACCTGTTGATCAGAGGTCTGGCATGAAGCTCAGAAATCCGTGTTTCAATAAGTCTTCTGAGGAATGATGATGCATGCTGACCTCTACGATCTTCTGATTTACCTCTCTCTCTTCTCTTACCCCCATTCTCTCTGTAACTTGCATGAATCCTTAACACCACCACAAGCTTGTGAAGAGCACTGAGTCAGCCATCTCTAATCATGGGTAGTTATGCATCAGAAAAAAAAAACAAACTCAAACCAGAAAACAAAACAGTATTGCAACTATACCAAGAATAAGGAAATCCAGTTTATGGAGCAAAATTAGACATAACTAAGCAACCTATTCCATCATCCACCAGAATTTTAAAAATTGCTAGAAAGCGTCTTCAAAATCCTTTCTTAATTTTCCTTAAACCTGGCTTTCTTTATGCAATGCCATTCAAGATAAACTACTTCTCATTCAGTATTTTTTTCCCATTTATTCCCTAGTTATGTGACAGAATTCTATTATCCATTGCTAATTTGTAGACTATCAGCAGCAGCATTTTAACTTGGGCGGGCTTTTATAGACTTCCTTAGGGGTCTAATTTGCAACTAATATCATTGTTGCTACAGGGAAACGTAGTCTCTGTTCCAAAAGTCCAACTCACAGAGCACTGAAATGTGGCAAATTGGCGCATTGGGAACTTCCTGTGTCGGGAAGATACTATGCATATCAAGTTCTCAGTTCTTTCAGACATGAAAAATTGGCATCAAAGTATATCTTTCACTGAGAATCTTGACAAGACACAGGTAGGGCTGAGTGGGCAATAACCTGTGTCAGATTTTTTTTTGTAGGTGCAGAGAAATGCTAACTGGCCCTTGAGTACTTACCGGGGAGGAATTTCACTTTTGGAGTTTTTCCCTTTAAATTTAATCATTTTATCCTAGTAAACCATAAGGGCCTCTGAAAGAGGCAATATTTGCAGGTCTTTTTGTTCCTGTTTTAAAAGTAGGCTCCATGCCTGGTGTGGAGCCCAATGCAGGTCTTGAACTCACAACTCTGAGATCGAGACCTGAGCTGAAATCAGGAGTCAGACACTCAACTGACTGAACCACCCAGGCACCCCCTTTTTAGTTACTTTTAAGCCTGAGGTTTTTAAAAAAGATTTTATTTATTTATTTGACAGAGAGAGACACAGAGAAAGAGGGAACACAAACAGGGGGAGTGGGAGAGGGAGAGGCAGGCTTCCCGTGGAGCAGGGAGCCCGATGCGGGGCTCAAACCCAGGACCCTGGGATCATGACCTGAGCTGAGGGCAGATGCTTAATGACTGAGCCACCCAGGTGCCCCTAAGCCTGAGGTCTTTAAAAGAGGAAGAAAATGAGAAGAAAGTGGGCATCTGAGGTCGAGGATCCATTGCCTCAGGGCCTTTGCACCTACCTGTTGTTCTCTCTGCGGTAACACTTTTTCCTTAAATCTTTGCTTAGTTGGGTCTTATTTCATCATTTTGGACCCAGCTTAAAAGTCACCCCTTTAGAAACGTCTTGCCTGAGTCCTTTATCTCAGTTAGCTCTCACTTCTCGTTTCATCTTCTTCAAAATATTTATCTCTACCAAAATAATTGTTTACTTGAGTATTGTCTTTCTTCTACATTATAATGTAAGCTTTATGAGCATAAGAATCTTGTTTTCTCATTTTCTGCAGCTTTCCCTGTGCTCAGAATATTTCAGACTCACAGTAGATGATCAATATCTATTTTTTAAAATTAATGAATAAAGAATTGAGAAGAAATATGATATTGTATCCTGGAAGGGGCACTTTCTGATCTCACCGACGTTAGGCCAGGTGGTTCTATCACAGAGAAGTGACTTGGAGAATTGTCTTGAATTCTGCCTACCTTGACATGGCTTTGAAATTTTGAACCGCAGTTTCCTTATCTGAGGATGATAATAGCTACTTTGCATTGTTATTTCCAGGCTAGAGATAGTATACATAAGATGTTTAGCACTGTGCTAATATCAGCTATTGCTGTGAAATATTTATTCCTTATTTCTTCTAGGACACAATCTAGTTGAACAAAAATGGCATTGTCTGTGAATTTTTATCTCCAGGGTTGTAAGTGACTGATGTGTTTATCATTCTGGTATCTTTTTTTTTTTTTAATAGAAATTTATTTGAAAATATCCCTTGACATAGGGCCTAGAAGTTGGTGATGGAATGTCAGAGTACTATCAAGACTTTTTTTTTTTTTTTTTACCCATTTCCTGTATTATATCCAAACTAAGTGTAGGTGTTCCAGAAGACTTGCAAAAGTTTTGTTTTTCTCATGCAGAAGCTCTACTTGAGTCAGACATAAATTTCATGCAGTAGGCATCTGCTCTGAATCCATATGCTATGTATGGACAGTAGAAATATTCCCCATAGAACTGATAATAGTCATCTAGAATTTCATTTTTAAGAAGAGTTTGGAACAATCATATAGTTGGAACTGATGTCAAGGGGACTTGTTTTGAAGTTCCATTTGCATAAGAAATGTATCATTTTTGTACTAAGATCTTCTTTACATAGGATGACTGAGAGTGGCAAGCAGAGAGTTGATACATATTACAAGGGTAGACTAAAGCCACCTGCTAATCAACCCTTTGTCTCTTGGGAATAGTCTGATTGACTTACTGGTTGCCCATAAGAGAACATATGTTCTAATTATACCAACAGAGTAAGATATACAAAATCCTAAATTCTCCATAATACAGCTAAAGACAACAAACATAAACTGCTCCTCTAACAAAACAATAAAGGGAACATTGGAATGCAGAACCACTGAGTGTTATTTTCCTACTTAGGCAATTTCAATGATCTAGCGTGAGGAACATGGAATACCCCAAAGGCTTAACCTTTCTTTATATTGATTTGAAGATAACATTCAACTTAATGTATTGTTAATCTGGGGAAGAAATAGAACATTGTTTAAGAGTCTAAAATATATGTATGTGTAAATAACTTAATTTTAACTTTACTTTTTTTTTTAATTATGGAAGGTAAATAATGTTAGCTGGAGCAGACCAGGCAAATTGGAACAGTGCTCCATTGACAACAATTAGAAAGCTGGATAAGATGTAAAAAAGAAAAAACCTAGAAAGGCACTGGAGGATTGAGAGAGAGAGAGATAAGGAGATATCAAGGCAATATTTTAGAGAAGACAGAAATTCAGAGAAGCAAGTGTAACATTTGGGGCTTTTATTAGTCTTGGGATATTTGTTAATCTAGAGCTGAACAGAACTCAAGTGAAGGTCTGAGAAACACTTTTTATAGTTTCATGTGGCTAAGAGAAATTAAGTTGTAGTTAAGGGCTTAAAAAGAGCACTCTGTAAACTCACTATGTTTTGAAGTGGGAGCCTGATGGCTCTCCCCCTAGGATTAAGAGAAAATCAGAGGTCAGACAGCTTTGGCATATACTGCAGCCCAGCTTAGAGTCATCTAGGTGGTTAAAGAAAAACCACAATCTCTAAAATTGGATAAAGGTGATCATAGCTTGCTAATACCCCTAAGAATCTGGTAAGAGGAAATAAAAAACTTCTTTGTTGGGGAAGAACTTTATTTTACCCTAATTATCCAAAGCAAAGTTATTTCTACAGATAAATTTAAGTTTACAATGACTAGCACTCAGTAAAAAATAAATAGCCATGAAAGGAGATAATATAACTTAATCCAATAGAAACAATGGACTATAGAAACAGAACCAGAAGTGTTGTAAATATCTGTATTATCAGATTCAAATTTAAGAAAACTACATATCAAATGTGGGAGATAGGATTAAAGAGGTTCTTAGATATATTTAGCATAAATACACATATTAAAGAAGATAAAGGACTTAAAATTAGTGAGATAAGCATCTCTTTCACAAACTTAGAAAATATAGAAAAATCAACCCAATGAAAGTTGAGGGAAGGAAATAAAATTGTAACAGTATAAATTAATAGAAATAAGGAACATATAATAGAGATTAACAAAGCCGAAAACTAGTTCTTTGATGGGACTAATAAAATTGATAACTTCCTTGTGAGACTGTTTAAAAAAAAATAAGTCACAAAATGGAAATAACAAAGGGGACATTACTGCAAATCTTGCAGAAATGGTAATGTAAGGGTATGATGAACAACACATTATTTGTGCCAATAAAGTAAAAAATTTAGATGAGATGGACAAATACCTAGAAAATTTCAACTTTATGAAACTTACAAAAGAAGATATCAAAAATTTGAAGTCTTCTACCTATTAAAGATACTGAGTCTGTAATTGAAAATGTTTCTACAAGGAATATTACTGTTATCCATGGGTATAAAGGTGAATTCAGTCAAACACTAACAGAAAATCTTCCAGGAAAAAAAAGAAGCATTTTCCAACCCATTTAATGAAACTAACATAAGTTTAATACTAAAACCTTATAGGGACATTATAAGAAATGAAAATTACTGGCAAATCTTGAAAGATATGGGGGAGGTATCCTGAAAAACACAGAGAACACCAATTTGATATAAAATATAAAAATGATAATATATGAAATAATATAAAAATGATAATATATTAGGCTAAGCTTATTTCATTCCAGGAGTATGAGATTCATTTAATACTATTAACTCAATCATTGTAACCCACCACATTTATATAGAAAAAACATGAAGTCAATTAAACAGTTGCAGAAAAGTATATTATAAAATCCAGTACCTATTCACAATAAATCCCTTAGCAATATATGAATAAAGGGAAATCTCTTAATCTAATGTATGCCTAAAAAGGCTGACAGCAAAAAACATAATCTAAATTTCTTTGGATATTAAGTATAAGAAAGATACCAGCTATTACCACCTCTATTCAACATTTTACTGGAGAATATAGCCAGTATGATAAATCAAGAACAAGAAACAAAAGTTGTAAGGATTAGAAATTAAGAAATAAAACTTTCATTAATTATGAATGATATGATTGTGAGTAGAGAATCCTAAGCACTGTACAGATAAATTACTTGATTTGATTAATTTGGCAAGTTTTTTGATACAAGAACAAAAATCAATTATATCCCTATATTGTACTACTGTATAGGGAATTTTTAAAAAATTGCATAGCCCAATGTGGATCGGCAGTGACAGGGGTTGGGGAACTCTTCTCCACAAATTACCCTAGGCTGCAGGTGTCTTCCATTGTATGGTTTTACCACCTCATAGGGCCTGTCTTTTTCTGCATGTAGCTGGGGAGAGAGCATGAGATCATGGGTGAGAGGTCTTCATGGGCCAGGCTTGGAATTGACCACACTCCATTGACTATATAACACAGTGATTGGTTGTTTGGCCAGAGGAAAGGAAATCAAGTCTTGATCTACAGGTAGCCATTTTTACTATAACTTCTGTTTATAATTTCATTATTAGATTATCTGTGGGGAATCAGGGAGCAAAAAAAATATTGTCCCTGAGTGCTTGGAAGAAAGAGAAACTTTGCCCTGGCTGGCTGCCTCTGCATCAGTTCTCCCATAAGACTCAGTTCCAATTCTAACAAGAACCAAGTTGTCATGAGGAGGTGAACGAATTTGTGGGCTACACTGTGTATTTCAGAAAGAAAAGAAAGCTACTTCTGTGTGACAGTTACTGTGTATAGATTTTGTTTGTTGGACATTAATTCCACAGTGGCAGAAACATAGATGAATGTGTTGCTTTGTTTTTTTTTAAATGTCTTGAGACTGCATTGGCAGAGAGAAGCCATATTCTACCCCTTCTTGCTTCTAGTACTGAATGAATTCACTTGTGATAGTGTTTCCTGAGGCAAACATCTTCTTGGATTCAGATGGAGAAGAAATCTTTAAAGATTACTTTTGTTTCAAGGATAAGGAGAGCAGTGAGAATAACATTATCAAAATTTGGTGAAGTAATCATCATACTTATGGAGATAAGTTTTTCAGGAATAACCATATTGAACAGTGAAAATGTAGAATTGTCATTTTGTGGTAGTAACTACAAAAATTCATGAGCAATTTAAAAAGCCTTATGAGAATGGGCGAGAGAGAAGAAAATGATAAGATGGAACACAATAAAAGAGAGTCCATATAAAGCTTTGGAAATAGATTATTTGTTTATTGAGCTATTAGATTTCAGACCTTTTTTTTTAAATCTCTGGGTGTAGCTTATTTTTCTCACTTTTGAAATAAAAGTGTTGGAATGAAAAATCTGTGTGATCTTTCCTAGTTTTAGAGCTGCCTGATTCTAAGTCAGTGTTCCAGTTAATAAAATGACTGGAAACACAAAAATGCTATGGGTTGTTAGTGTTGCTTGTGAATAAACTGGTTCATTAAGGCTGTCTGAGTGGGGGATGGTAATTTATGATGTCTGCAAACCCTCTATTTGGAAATTAATCAGAATGTGGCAGTTTTACCCAGCTAGCTTACGGGTTGGAGTTTAGGGCCACAAAGCCGCTGGATAATATCCTAGAGAAGGGAAATTCTCAGTGAGGAAGGAACTACAGATAAGGAGCCTAAAAATCTGTGTACAACTTCTCCTAAGTAGTCAGCCAGGTTCTCAGCTGCACTTGTATGGTGAATCTGAAAGAAACAACAGACAAATAACAGCTGGGAGTCAAAAGAGCTGAGTAGAGATTTCAGCCATAACTAGGTATACTGGGAAGAAAGAGATTCAAGTTTATGTCCCCCAAGGTAGACACCTTGGTAAATCTTCTGGGCTTAATATTGGGACCCCAGAGGCTCCAGAAGTAATGGCCACCCTCCAAAAGTGAAGCATATGTTTTGGGAGTTTTGCACTCCAGTAGTAAAGGGAAACTAAAGTAACCATGCTCTCCTACAACCTAAAACAAAGGCATGGCAGGATCAAGTGATATGCTGACATGCTAGCTGGACATAAAACAAAATGGGACAGCAACAAGCAAAACAGAACAACAACAAAGTGAATAAACAAAAACCCAACACATGAACTCAAATTTTAACCTTTTTGGAGAAATGTATAAGCCAGGTCCTGAACAGGATTTTATCCACAGTATCAAGCAGGTGATACACATTTACGAGGCATGCTAAAGCAATAAGGGAGTGGGGAAGCAAGAAGTAAAACACAGCAAAAAAGGTCTGTGGTGATAGTTATTGGAGGTATCAGATATGGCTAAAATAGCTGAGTAATATGTTTAAGAATATGAAGAAAAAGATGGACAAAATAGATAAAATATGGAGATTTTCTTTTTTTAAAAAAGATTTATTTATTTTAGAAGAGAGAGAGAGCATATGTGCATGAGCAGGGGGAGGGAGAGAGAGAATCCCACACAGACTCCCCACTGAGCCGAAGCTTGATGCGGGGCTTGATCTCAGAACCCTGACATCATGTCCTGAGCCGAAACCAAGAGTCAAATGCTTAACCTACTGAGCCACCCAGGTGCTCCCCACAATATGGAGATTTTCAACAGAGAATTGGAATCCGTAAAAAGAAACAAATGAGTATTCTAGAACTGGAAAATAAAAATATGGTATTTGTAATTATCTGATGGGTATAACAACAGACTGGAAACAACAGAAGACAAGATGTAGTGATCTGGAGGATATGTTCAGTCTAAACCCCAGTAAGTGTTTCTTTGTGGAAATTCACAAGCTAGTTCTGAAATATCTATGGAAATGGAAAGGCCATTCATGAATAGCTAAGACAATTTTGGAGGATACCTCTATCAGACAGCAAAACTTATTACAAGGCTACAGTAATTATGATTTTATATTGGTACAAAGAAAGACCCATATGCAATGGACACTTGATGTATTATGAAAGTGGCACTTTAGAGGATGATCTCTCCATTGGATAGTGCTGGGCCAAATTGAAATTCACATGGAAAAAAATGAAACTTGGTCCTCACTGATATCATAGCAAAATTTAATACCATGTAAAAGGCATATCTCAATGTGAAATATAAAATAAGAAAGCACTTAGAAAAAATAAGAGATTATGTTTATTACTTTGGGATATACAAAGATTTCTTAAATAGGAACAAAATCACTGAAGAGAAAGATATATTAAAATCAAGAACTTCTGCTCACCAAATGACACCATTAAGGGAGTGAAAAGGCAAGTCACAGACTGGGAGAAGATACTTATGGTACAAACAAGTGCAAAGGGCTTATATCAGAATACATAAAGAACTCCTACAAATTTACAAGAAAAGGTAATTTGAGGCGAAAAAAATGTTTGGAGACTTGAACTGACACTTTACAAAGAGGGTATGCGAAGGGTGAGCAAACATTTGTTCTCAACCACATTTTTTCATCAGGCAAATGTGAATTAAAACCTCAGCACAATATCATTATGTATCCACCAGAATGGTGAAAATTAAAGACTGTCATTTCTAAATATCAACAAGAAATGAGTATCTGGAAGGCTCATCATTGCACGTGGGAAAATAAATAGGTAAAATCATTTTGGGTGAGTCTTTGGTATTGTACATGTTGAATATAAATATGTCCTCTGATCCAGAAATTATACTCCTGGGCTGGCTGCGGATAATGGCTATACAAAAATATAGAAGCACTGAGATATATGATAGGAAAGAAGGCCACAAGAATGAGAATACTTCCAATCATCAGAATCGACATTTAAAATCTACTCTACATTCAGATCTTGAGTTGATGTATACCTAACCATGAGAATAAGCCTCATAGTTCAGTTTGGTTAGCTGAAGAGGCTGCTCAGTTAAGTTACTGATTATCCCACTTTTCCTGAAGTGTTTCCTTAGGTAGGAGTTGTTTTCCAAACTTCCATTTTGCTTGATGACTACGTAGATGAAGGCAATTTTATTGTTTAAGAATATTCTAGATCATAAATTTCTGTTGATTTTTTTTTGCCTCTAAAATTTGAACTGTTTTATTTGTTATTTGCAGGAAAGTCAGAGATTAAGTGCAGATTATATATTTTAGTGTAGGGTAGAAATCCTTATGGGAACTGATGAAATTTCGTATCTTGGATCCATCATGGTAACTACATCAGACTTTTATTTTTTTAAAGAATTTATTTGAGAGAGAGAGAGAGCACGAGTAGGGGAGAGGGAGGGGCAGAGGGAGAGGGAGAAGCAGACTCCCCACTGAGGAGGGAGCCTGAGGACTTGGGGCTCAATCCCAGGACCCCAGGATCATGACCTGAGCTGAAGGCAGACACTTAACTGACTGAGCCACTCAAGTGCCCCTACATCAGACTTTTAACAATTCATTTTGAGCACTTGGAAAGGCCAGACAACCATGTTAAAGTCTAGGACGCCTTTTGATGTGAGTTAGCATGGGAAGGCCCTGTGATTATAGAAGAAGAATAATTGTAAGGGTGCACATTGAACAGACAGAGGTTGTTAGGAATTGCCATTAAAATTTAATTGGTTTCACCCTGGGTATAATTAAACAAATAACATAATGGTTTCTATATATATAGATTTATGAGAAAATAATTGGATGATAGTTTATATAATCAGTCCTGTGTTCCTTTATATCCCTGGCAGGCTCTGTGACAAATAAATAAAAGCAGCTAATTGTTGAAACATAGGTCCAGTTAAGGCAGGTTGATATACTGAAGTTCATTCTAATAGTGGGATCTAGGGCCAAATGGCAAACTCAACAGTTGGAAAGATTGTTGGCCATTGCAGTTTGATAGTAGCAAATAAAGGAATTTAAAAGTTTACAAAAAGGAGGTCTATTTAGAGAAGAACAAAAAAGGATTTACCATTTTAATAGTTTAGTACCTCCAGTAAAACCCATAGAAAGATTATAGCAATCAGTGACAGAAAAAGAAACAAATAAGATGTAATCTGGGTGTAAGTCCATTGTCCAATTATGGATCTTGATCTAAAAGTCTTAGAGGGAAGTAATGCATACCTGATATCTTTATGGTCTCTAAATTTTTGGGTTAGATGTTTGCTTCTATTGGCTTTTTAGTAAGCTACAGTGTTCAATCTTTTTTTTTCTTCATTTCACCTTATTTTTTAAAATTTTATTTTGTTATGTTAATCACCATAAATTACATCCTTAGTTTTTGATGTAGTGTTCCATGATTCATTGTCTGCATATAACACCCAGTGCTCCATTCAATACGTGCCCTCTTTATTACCCACCACCAGGCTAACCCATCCCCCCATCCCCCTCCGCTTTAGAACCCTCAGTTTGTTTCTCAGAGTCCATAGTCTCTCATGGTTCATCTCCCCGATTTCCCCCCCTTCATTTTTCCCTTCCTACTATCTTCTTCTTCTTTTTCCTTTTTTTAAACATCTAATGTATTATTTGTTTCAGAGGTACAGGTCTGTGATTCATCAGTCTTACACAATTCACAGTGCTCACCATAACACATACCCTCCCCAGTGTTTGTTACCCAGTCACCCCATCCTTCCCACCCCCCACCACTCCAGCAACTCTCAGTTTGTTTCCTGAGATTAAGAATTCTCATATCAGTGAGATCATATGATACATGTCTTTCTCTGATTGACTTATTTCGCTTAGCATAATACCCTCTAGTTCCATCCACGTCATTGAAAATGGCAAGATTTCGTTCCTTTTGATGGCTGCATAATATTCCATTGTATATATATACCACATCTTCTTTATCCATTCTTCTGTTGATGGACATCTTGGCTCTTTCCATAGTTTGGCTACTGTGGACATTGCTGCTATAAACATTGGGGTGCATGTACCCCTTTGGATCACTACATTTGTATCTTTGGGGTAAATACCCAGTAGTGCAATTGCTGGGTCATACGGTAGCTCTATTTTCAACTTTTTGAGGAACCTCCATACTGTTTTCCAGAGTGGCTGAACCAGCTTGCATTCCCACCAACAGTGGAGGAGGGTTCCCCTTTCTCCGCATCCTCGCCAACATCTGTCATTTCCTGACTTGTTAATCTTAGCCATTCTGACTGGTGTGAGGTGGTATCTCATTAAGGTTTTTATTTGGATTTCCCTGATGCTGAGTGATGTTGAGCACTTTTTCATGTGTCTGTTGGCCATTTGGATGTCTTCTTTGGAAAAATGTCTGTTCATGTCTTCTGCCCATTTCTTGATTGGATTCTTTGTTCTTTGGGTGATGAGTTTGATAAGTTCTTTATAGATTTTGGATACTAGCCCTTTATCTGATATGACATTTGCAAATATCTTCTCCCATTCTGTTGGTTGTCTTTTGGTTTTGTTGACTGTTTCCTTTGCTGTGCAAAAGCTTTTTATCTTGAGGAAGTCCCAATAGTTCATTTTTGCCCTTGCTTCCCACACCCCCCTCACTGAAATGGAAAGATCATCTAAGCAAAAGATCAACAAGGAAATAAAGTCTTTAAATGACACACTGGACCAAATGGACTTCACAGATAAATTCAGAACATTCCATCCCAAAGCAACAGAATACACATTCTTCTCTAGTGCCCATAGAACAGTCTCCAGAATAGATCACATCCTAGGTCACAAATCAGGTCTCAACCAGTACCAAAAGATTGGGATCACTCCCTGCATATTTTCAGACCACAATGCTTTGAAACTAGAACTCAAGTCAATCACAAGAGGAAAGTTGGAAACAACTCGAATACATGGAGGCTAAAGAGCATCCTACTGAAGAATGAATGGGTCAACCAGGAAATTAAAGAAGAATTAAAAAAACTTCATGGAAACCAATGAAAATGAAAACACAACTGTTCAAAATCTTTGGGATGCAGTCAAGATGGTCCTAAGCGGAAAGTATATAGCAATACAAACCTTTCTCAAGAAACAAGAAAGGTCTCAAGTACACAACCTAACCCTCCACCTAAAGGAGCTGGAGAAAGAACAGCAAATAAAGCCTAAACCCAGCAGGAGAAGAGAAATAATAAAGATCAGAGCAGAAGTCAATGAAATCAATGAAATAGACACCAAAAGAACAGTAGAAAGATCAATGAAACTAGGAGCTGGTTCTTTGAAAGAATTAATAAGATTCATAAACCCCTGTCCAGACTTATCAAAAAGAAAAGAGAAAGGACCCAAATAAATAAAATCATGAATGAAAGAAGAGAGATCACAACCAACACCAAAGAAATACAAACAATTCTAAGATCATATTATGAGCAACTCTATGCCAGCAAATTCGATAACCTGGAAGAAATGGATGCATTCCTAGAGATGTATCAACTACCAAAACTGAAGCAGGAAGAAATAGAAAACCTGAACAGACCTATAACCACTAAGGAAATTGAAGCAGTCATCAAAAATCTCCCAAAAAACAAGAGCCCAGGGCCAGATGGCTTCCCAGGGGAATTCTACCAAACATTTCAAGAAGAATTAATACCTATTCTTCTGAAACTGTTCTGAAAAATAGAAATGGAAGGAAAACTTCCAAACTCATTTTATGAGGCCAGCATTACCTTGATCCCAAAACCAGACAAAGACCCCATCAAAAAGGAGAATTACAGACCAATATCCCTGATGAACATGGATGCAAAAATTCTCACCAAAATACTAGCCAATAGGATCCAACAGTACATTAAAAGGATTATTCACCATGACCAAGTGGGATTTATCCCTGGGCTGCAAGGTTGGTTCAAGATCCGCAAATCAGTCAATATGATACAATACATTAATAAAAGAAAGAACAAGAACCATATGATCCTCTCAATAGATGCAGAAAAAACATGTGACAAAGTACAGCTCCTTTCTTGATCAAAACTCTTCAGAGTATAGGCATAGAGGGTACAAACCTCAATATCATAAAAGCCATCTATGAAAAACCCACAGCAAATATCATTCTCAATGGGGAAAAATTGAGAGCTTTCCCCCTAAGGTCAGGAACGTGGCAGGGATGTCCACTATCACCACTGCTGTTCAACATAGTATTAGAAGTCCTAGCCACAGCAATCAGACATCAAAAAGAAATAAAAGGCATCTGAATCGGCAAAATCAAACTCTCACTCTTTGCAGATGATATGGTACTTTATGTGGAAAATCCAAAAGACTCCACCCCAAAACTGCTAGAACTCATACAGCAATTCAGTAAAGTGGCAGGATATAAAATCAATGCACAGAAATCAGTTGCATTTCTATACACCAACAGCAAGACAGAAGAAAGAGAAATTAAGGAGTCGATCCCATTTACAATTGCTCCCAAAACCATAGGATACCTAAGAATAAATCTAACCAAAGAGGCAAAGGATCTGTACTCAGAAAACTATAAAATACTCATGAAAGAAATTGAGGAAGACACAAAGAAATGGAAAAACGTTCCATGCTCATGGAGTGGAAGAACAAATATTGTGAAGATGTCAATGCTACCTAGAGCAATCTACACATTCAATGCAATCCCCATCAAAATAGCATCCACTTTTTTCAAAGAAATGGAACAAATCATCCTAAAAGTTGTTTGGAGCCAGAAAAGACCCCTCATAGCCAGAGGAATGTTGAAAAAGAAAAGCAAAGCTGGCAGCATCACAATTCCGGACTTCCAGCTCTATTACAAAGCTGTCATCATCAAGACAGTATGGTACTGGCACAAAAACAGACACATAGATCAATGCAACAGAATAGAGAGCCCAGAAATGGACCCTCACCTCTATGGTCAACTCATCTTCAACAAAGCAGGAAAGAATGTCCAGTGGAAAAAAGACAGTCTCTTCAACAAATGGTGTTGGGAAAATTGGACAGCCACATGCAGAAAAATGAAACAGGACCATTTCCTTACACCACACACAAAAATAGACTCAAAACGGATGAAAGACCTAAATGTAAGACAGGAGTCCATCAAAATCCTAGAGGAGAACACAGGCAGCAACCTCTTCAACCTCAGCTGCAGCAGCTTCTTCCTAGAAGCATTGCAGTGTTCAATCTTAAGTCTAACACATATTTCCAGTTACAGGATCATTGGCACATTTACACAGGAAGACATGATTCCATGGGTATATACCTTGGAATTCAAGAACAGTATTTGTGTTTACAAAAACTCAATATGGTTCTTTTCTAAGTAATGCTAAGTTTGTTTTTTATTGGTGTCTTTTCCTGTACATTCAGTCTCCTGGATGTATATTATGTAGATGTATGTCTACTGCTGTCTTTTTGGAAATGCAACTTGTTCTTGCCAAGCATATGTCTATGTATATGACATTTATTTTAACAATACATGATATAATCATAACATGACAATGTAGAGTGTCAGTGGAGAAGTATAGTATAAGACTCATAAGCTTTCTTGCAACAAATTTATGAGAACTCCAGAGAGTTTATAGGAATTTATTTTATGTAGATTGTATATCATTAGGAGTGTGGATAAAATTTAGGCCAAAGAGATTAAACTTGTCTGAAAATTTGGATTGTTTTGATGTAAGATACTATTAGTCTATTCTTTTCTCCCAGAGTTTTGGGAATGTTATTGTATTTTAGTATTCTGTTCATAACTGCTTAAGTATTTCACTTTTTAAAAAAAGACTTTATTCATTTGAGAGAGAGAGAGACAGAGAGAACACAAGCACAGGGAGAGACAGAGGGAGAGGGAGATGCAGACTCCCTGTTGAGTTGGGAGCCTGACGTGGGGCTCAATCCCAGGACCTGGAGATCATGACCTGAGCTGAAGGCAGATGCTTAACCATCTGAACCACCCAGGTGCCCCAGTATTTCACTTTTTAAAGGTAGATTTCTCTATTACTAGTGAGTGTTGAAGCTTTATGACAAAAACATAATTCATAATCATTTTATAACAGGATGTTAGTCAATCTCACCAGACTATTTTAAGTTATTATTAAGGCATATATAAAGGCTTTTGCTTTGGGCAAGTGAATGAAATCCATTTATGGACTGCTTATATAAGATTTTCTATCCTATGGAGGGGAGGGTGATGTTAGGGCTCCAGGAAATCAAGTCTATAGGTTTCTGGAGATTGCTTTTTCTCTGTAAATCATTAAGACAGTTGCAAACTGATGGAGATTCATATCCTGCGTGACCATGATCTCGATCAGTTAACCATTTGTTTTTCCCTTTCCTTTTTCTAGGGCAGCGAGGAGGGCCTGAGGAATGTCATACAGATCTCACCTGGTGGGGTGAGGGTTTGTGGGGTGTCAGCTTGTGCTTTGCCCTCAGCGTGCCTTCTGCTCCCTCATCAAGGTGAATACATTGAAAAGGGTAGAAAATGCTGAGGCACACGCTTGCCATAAACCTCATCCCTGGTATAGTGTCTTATAATTGTGAGGATAATTCCCAACTCTCAGCTTCTCCCTGAGAAGTGAGGAATTTGGACCCCATATTTAGTGCCCTAACTTTTAAAACTCCCACCTGAGGGATGTATCCCCAAAACACTTAGTTCCACAGGGCTTCTGTCCACATGACCCTCAAGGCTTAGCAAACAAAGAAACCATTCTTAGTGGGCTCTAGAAGGTTCACAGTGGCTATCCCTTCAGGGCTCAGTGGGATCAGACAAAAACACCTACTAGTCTTTTCCTGAAAAGGGTCTATTTGCATACAGTAAAAGTTGCTGCTTGAGGGTGTACTTGAAATTTAGCATGCGTCTAGGAGCTAATTACCAACCTCCTGGGGACCAGGGAAGTCTGTGGATGCATCCATCCTCTGACTGCTCTCTCTAGGCTGCTTTAACTTACCAGTATCTTGTACATATGTCTGGTATTCTGGTATCTCAGCTTTTAAGGCTGCCACCCAGGGCCTGGGCCCCTCCATTGCTTGGCTCCGATAACCAGTGAAACTTGCATTCACAAATCCCACAGGACTATAGCAAACCAAGGAGCAGTTCTTAAAGGGTGCAGGGGCACCACTCCACAGCTATTTAATCAGCCCAAGTGCAGAGGGAGCAGGCAAAAACACCTATCTTTCAGTTTCTCCCTGGAAGGGACCCAACTGCATACTTTCCCAGCTGTTGTCCAAGGGACTGGTTTGCAATCAACCTGCATCTAGGTGCTGACTGCTGTCCTCTCCTTTGGGAAACTGACTGGTCTTGGCACACCCTTAACTACTAGGAGGCACCAAGAACAAAGAGGGTGGTTTGAAAATCATGGAGACTTAAGAGAAAACCAAGAGGTCAGATTAAGCTGGTTGACAGGGTTCCTCTACAGGAGATCACTCCATCAAGACTGAAGAGGTGGCTGTTTTATCTAATGTGCAGAAACCAACACAGAGTGTCAAGAAAAATAAGAAACAGGAATAAGTTCCAAACAAGAACAAGATAAAGCTCCAGAAACTCACCTTAATGAAATGGAGATAAGTGATTTACCTGATAGAGAGTTCAAAATCATGGTCATAAACGTGCTCACCAAGGTCAGGAAAACATAAATAAAGTGAGCATTTCAACAAAGACAGAAAATTTTTAAAAATTCCAAATAGGAATCACAGAGCTGAAAATACAATAACTGAACTGAAATATTCAATAGAGGGGGCTCCACAACAGATAGATCAGTGGAAGAAAGGATCAGCACACTCAAGACCAGGGTAGTGAAATTCATCCAATCAGATGAACAAAAAGAAAAAGAATAAAAAAGAGTAAAGATAGCCTAGGGGACTTATAGGACAACATCAGGTGGACCAGTATTTACATTATAGGGTTCTCAGAAGGAGAAGAGACAGAGAGAAAGGGGATGAAAATTTATTTGAAGAAAAAATGGCTGAAAACTTTTTTAATTTGTGGAAAGAAACAGAGATCCAGATCTAGGAAGCTTACAGAGTTCCAAAAAAAGATGAATCCAGAGACCCACACCACAACACATTTTAATTACATTGTCAGAATTTAAAGACAAGAAGAAAATCATAAAAGCAGCAAGAGAAAAGTAATTTAATGCATACTAAGGAAACCCCCCTAAGACTACCAGCAGATTTTTTCAGTGGAAACTTTGCACGCCAGAAGAGAATGACATAGTGTATTCAATGTTCTGAAGGAAATGGAGAGGAAGGAAGGAAGGAAGGAAGGAACGAAGGAAGGAATGAACTCTGCCAAGCAAGAATAATTTACCCAGCAAAATTATTCTTCAAAATTGAAGTATAGATAGTTTTCCAAACAAGTAAAACTTGAAGGAGTTCATCACTAGACTGGCCTCAAAGGAAATGCTAAAGGGACATTTTCAAACTGAAACAAAAGATATACTTAGTAATAGGAAGACCTATGAAGGTGTAAATTGTCACTAGTGAAGGTAGATATATAAATTTAGAAAAGTTTAATGTAATGGTGATGGGCTTATAACTCTAGTATGAATGTTAAAACAAAAGTATTAAAAATAACTATATACAATATTTAAAAACTATAACAATAATAATTTGTTAATAGTGTAAAAAGATGTAAATTGTTACATCAAAAACATAAAATGTGGGTCTGGGAGTATATAAATGTAAAGATTTTGTAGATATTGAAAGTTAAGGGGCGCCTGGGTGGCTCAGTCATTAAGCGTCTGCCTTCGGCTCAGGTCATGATCCCAGGGTCCTGGGATCGAGCCCTGCATCGGGCTCCCTGCTCCGCGGGGAGCCTGCTTCTCCCTCCTCCACTCCCCCTGCTTGTGTTCCTTCTCTCGCTGTGTCTCTCTCTGTCAAATAAATAAATAAAATCTTTAAAAAAAAAAAAAAGAAAGTTAAGTTGTTATCAGTTTAAAACAGACTGTTACAAGTTGTTTTATGTAAGACCCATGGTAGCTATAAAACAAAAACCTATGGTAGATACACAAAAGATAAAGAAGTCTATATATATCATTACAGAAGATCATCAAACCACAAAGTAAGAGAACAAAAGAGGAAGAGAGGAACAGATGAATTACATTTCTGCCAGGAAATAATAAAATGGCAATAGTAAGTCCATACCAATCGATAATTACTTTAAAGGTAGATGTACTGAATTTTCCAATCAAAAGATAAAGAATGGCTGAATGGATGAAAAAACAAGACCTAACTGTATGTTGCATACAAGAGACTCACTTCAGCTTTAAAGAAACAAACAGACTGAAAGTGATGGGACGGAGAAAGAGAGTTTGTGCAAATGGAAGGTAAAACGTAGCAGTCATAGCTATACTTCTGTCAGACAAAATAGACTTTAATCAAAGACTGTAAAAAAAGTAAAGGAGTACATTATATAATGATAGAGGGATCAATTTATCAAGAGAAGGTAATATTTGTAAATATTTTTGTACCCAACATAGGAGCACAAAAATATATAAAGCGAATAGTAACAGACCTAAAGGGAGAATTAGCAAAATAATAATAGTAGAGGACTTCAAAACCCCACTGTAAACAATGGATAGATCATCCAGATAGAAAATTAATACAGAAACACTGGGCTCAAACTACACATTACCCAAATCTTCTTTTTTTTAAGATTTTAAAAATTTATTTATTTGAGAGAGAGAGCGCACATGGGGAGGGGACAGAGGGAGAGAGAGAAGCAGACTCCCCACTGAGCAGGGAGCCTGAGGTGGGACTCGATCCCAGGACCTGGAGATCATGACCTGAACCAAAGGCAGCTGCTTAAATGATTGAGCCTCTACCCAAATGCTCTTAATAGACATTCACACAACACTCCATCCAACAGCAGAAAAAGACACATTCTTCTCAAGAACATGTGGAATATAATCCAGGATAGACCCCATGTTAGGCCATAAAGCATGTCTTAGTAAACGTAAGAAGACTGAAATCATATCAAGTATCATTTCTGACCATAATGGTATAAAACTGGCAATCAGTTGTGAGAGGAGAATTGGAAAATTCACAAATATGTGGAGATTAAACAATATGCTCCTGAATAATCAGTGAGTCAAAGAAGAAATAAAATGAGAAAACAAAATATCTTGAGACAAATGAAGGTAGAAACGTGATATACCAAAACTTATGAGATGTGGCAAAAACAGTTGTAAGAGGAAATTTATAGCAATAAATACTTATATTAATAAAAAGTCCAGATCTCAAATAAACTATACCTAAAGGAACTAGGAAAAGAAGAACAAACTAACCCCCAAGCTAAGCGGAGGGAAAAAATCATGAGGATCAGAGTGGAAATAAGTAAAATAGAGACTAAAAAGACAACAAATAATTAAAAA
Source organism: Mirounga leonina (assembly GCF_011800145.1). Taxonomy (NCBI): domain Eukaryota; kingdom Metazoa; phylum Chordata; class Mammalia; order Carnivora; family Phocidae; genus Mirounga; species Mirounga leonina. Next base: position 25,010,560 of record NW_023270709.1, on the reverse strand, counting down.
TGGTTTTTTTTTGAAAATATAAACAGACAAGTCCTTAGCTAGACTAACCAAGAAAAAAACAGTAGACCAATAAATAAAGTTATAGATGAAAGAGGAGACATTGTGACTGGTATTGCAGAAGTACAAAGGATCATTAGAAACCACTATGAACAATTAGATACCAACAAATTGAATAACCAAGAAGAAATAGATAAATTCACAGAAACATATAATATACCAAGCCTGAATTATAAAGAAGGAGAAAATCTGTAAGGAGATTGAGTAAGTAATCAAAAACCTCCCAAAATTAGAATAACCAGATGCATTCACTGGTGAATTCTACCAATTACTTAAAGAAAAATTAAAACCAATTCTTCTCAAAATCTTTCAAAAAATAGAAGAGGAGGGAATACTTCAAAATGCATTAAATGAGACCGGCATTAACCTGATACCCAAATCAGACAAAGACACTACAGGAAAAGAAAATAGTAGGCCAGTATCCCTGATGAACATAAATGCAAAATGCTCAACAAAATATTAGCAAACTTAATTCAACAATACATTAAAATGATCAGACACCATAAAGAAGTGGGATTAATTCCAGGATGTAAGGATGGTTCAACATATGCAAATCAATAAATTTGATACACCACATTAACAAAATGAGATATAAATTCATATGATTATCTCAACAGATACAGAGAAAGCATTCAGCATCCATTTCTGATAAAAATTCTCACCGTGAGTATAGAGGGAATATACCTCAAAATAATAAAGGGCATATAAGAGAAGACCAGAGCTCACATCATATTCAATGGTGAAATGCTGAAAGGTTTTTTTCAAGTATCAGGAACAAGACAAAGATGCCCACTCTTGCCACTTTTATTCAACATAGTAGTACTTGAAGTAGAGACTAAAAATAGGCTCTACCAGAAATGTTACCACTAATAAACAAATTGAGTGAAGTTACAGGCTACAAAATCAAAATACAAATTCAGGTGCATTTCTGTATATTAATAATGAACTAGCAGAAAGAGAAATCAAAACAATATGGTATTGGCATAAAAACAAACATATAGGTTAATAGAATAGAATAGGAGACTGAAAAGAAATCTATGCATATATGGTCAATTCATTTATGACAGAGGAGCCAAGAATATACAAAAGGAAAGATAGTCTCTTCAATAAATGGTGTTGGCAAAACTGGACAGCCACATGCAAAAGAATGGAACTGGATCCCTATCTTTCATCATACACAAACATCAACTCAAGATGGATTAAAAGCTTGAACATAAGATTGGCAACCACGTAAGTCCTAGAAGAAAACACAGGGGATAAGCTTCTTGATGTGGGTCTTGGCAATGAGTTTTTAGATTCAACAACAAAAGTAAAGGCAAGAAAAGCAAAATTTAACAAGTGGACTACATCAAATGAAACAGCTGCACAGCAAAGGAAACCATCAACAAAATGAAAAAGCAAGCTGTGGAATGGAAGAAAATATTTGCAAGTCTGGAGAAGTGGTTAATATGCAAAAGGAACTTACACAGCTAAATTGTGAGAAACAATCCAATTAAAAAATGGGCAGAAGAACTGAGTAGGTATTTTTCCAAAGAAGACCTACAGATGGCCAACAGGTGCATGAAAAGGTGCTTAACATCACTAATCTTCAGGGAAATGCAAATCAAAACCACAGTGTGATATGAGCTCACACCTGCTAGAATAGTTGCCTTCAAAAAGAAGAAATACCCGGGACGCCTGGGTGGCTCAATCAGTTAAGCATCTGCCTTCAGCTCAGGTCATGATCTTAGCATCCTGGGATTGAGCCCTACGTTGGGATCCCCACTTAGTGGGGTGTCTTCCTCTCTCTCCCTTTGCCCCTCCCCCTGCTCATTCTCTCTCTCAAATAAATAAATAAAATCTTAAAAAAAAAAAGAAATAACAAGTGTTGGCAATGCTGTGAAGAAAAGGGAATCCTTGTGCCCTGCTTGTGGGAATGTGAATTAAGGCAGCCATTGTGGAAAAAAAGAGTGGAGGTTCCTCAAAAAAATTAAAAATAGAACTACCCTATGATGCAGCGATCCCACTTCTGGGTATATATCCAAAAAGGCAATGAAAACAGGATCTTGAAGAGATATATGCACTCCCATGATCATTGCAGCATTATTCACAATGGCCAAAGTGTCAGAACAACTAAGTGTCCACCAATGGATGAAGAGTTAGAGAAATTGTAACACACACACACACTCAGAGAATTTTTCAGCTCATAAGAAGTTCATCCTGTTGTTTGCAACATGGATGGAAGTTGAGGGCATTATGCTAAGTAAAATAAGTCTGACAGAGAAAGACAATTGCTGTGTTATATCATTAATATGTGGAATCTTAAAAAGCCAAATTCATAGAAAGTGACTAGAACAGTGGTTGCCAGGGGCTGGGGGTTAGAGGAAAGGAAGAGATGTTGGTCAGAGAGTATAAACTTCTAGTTACAAGGTGAGTAAGTTCTGGGGATCAAAGTACAGCATAGTGATTATAGTTAATAATATTGTAATAAGCACTTGAAAGTTGCTGGGAGAGGAAATCTTAAATGTTCTCAACAGAAGAAAGAAATAGTAATTAGGTGACATGACGCAGGTATTGCTCATATTCTGGTGGTGATCATTTCATAATATATGAAATCAACACATGTACATCTTAAACTTACATAATATTATAAATCAGTTATGTCTCAATGAACCTGGGAAGAAGGTGGGATAGGAATCTGTTTGCTAATATTTTATTTTGTTTTTCACCAATATTCATAAGTGATATTTGTAATTTCTCTTTTGGTCCATCTTTATCAGGCTTAGATATCAATATTATAATTGTTTCATAAGTAGAATTTAGAAGCTTCTTTATAGTCTGTATTCCATGAAAAAAATATGTAGCACTGGGTCTTAGATAATTTGACAGAGTTCCCTAAGAAGGAATCTATATTTGGCGCTTTGTTGTGGGATATATTTCCTTGATGATTTTCTCTGCTTCTACTCCCTGAATTGGAATTAAGTATAAACCATTCCAATTTGGAGAGTAGAAAGAGAGAAAATGATCAGTTAATGAGGTCTATTTTGGTAGACTGTATTTTCCTATAATATTATCTTCTTCCTTGAGCTTTGTGAATTTATTTGCATAGAAGTCTACAAAGTAGTACTTTATGATTTTTAAAGGTGTTTGTTGTTTCAATGCTTATTTATTTCTTGTAAACTGTTAATTTGTATATTTATATTTTCTTCCTTTTGTTTTTCTTGATTAAGTTAACTAACGGTTGTGTTTTATTTTTTTATTTTTATTTTTTTAAGATTTTATTTGAGAGAGAGAGAAAGCATGTGAGAGAGAGAGCATGAGCAGGGTGGGGGGAGAGGCAAAGGGAGAAGCAGACTCCCCACTGAGCAGGGAGCCTGATGCAGGACTCAAACCCAGGACCCTGGGATCATGACTTGATTTGAAGGCAGACTCTTTTTTTTTTAATAATTTATTATTATTATTTTTTTATTGTTATGTTAATCCCCATACATTACATCATTAGTTTTAGATGTAGTGTTCCATGATTCATTGTTTGTGCATAACACCCATTGCTCCATGCAGAACGTGCCCTTCTCAATACCCATCACCAGGCTAACCCATCCTCCCACCCCCCTCCCCTCTAGAACCCTCAGTTTGTTTTTCAGAGTCCATCGTCTCTCATGGTTCGTCTACCCCTCCGATTTCCCACCCTTCATTCTTCCCCTCCTGCTACCTTCTTTTTTTTTTTTCTTAACATATATTGCATTATTTGTTTCAGAGGTACAGATCTGAGATTCAACAGTCTTGCACAATTCACAGCGCTTACCAGAGCACATACCCTCCCCAGTGTCTATCACCCAGTCACCCCATCCCTCCCACCCCACCCCCCACTCCAGCAACCCTCAGTTTGTTTCCTGCGATTAAGAATTTCTCATATCAGTGAGGTCATATGATACATGTCTTTCTCTGTTTGACTTATTTCACTCAACATAATACCCTCCAGTTCCATCCACGTCGTTGCAAATGGCAAGATCTCATTCCTTTTGATGGCTGCATAATATTCCATTGTATATATATACCACATCTTCTTTATCCATTCATCTGTTGATGGACATCTTGGCTCTTTCCACAGTTTGGCTATTGTGGACATTGCTGCTATAAACATTGGGGTGCACGTACCCTTTCGGATCCCTACTTTTGTATCTTTGGGGTAAATACCCACTAGTGCAGTTGCTGGATCATATGGTAGCTCTATTTTCAACTTTTTGAGGAACCTCCATACAGTTTTCCAGAGTGGCTGCACCAGCTTGCATTCCCACCAACAGTGGAGGAGGGTTCCCCTTTCTCCGCATCCCCGCCAACATCTGTCATTTCCTGACTTGTTAATTTTAGCCATTCTGACTGGTGTGAGGTGGTATCTCATTGAGGTTTTGATTTGGATTTCCCTGATGCCGAGTGATATTGAGCACTTTTTCATGTGTCTGTTGGCCATTTGGATGTCTTCTTTGGAAAAATGTCTGTTCATGTCTTCTGCCCATTTCTTGATTGGATCATTTGTTCTTTGGGTGTTGAGTTTGAGGAGTTCTTTCTAGATTTTGGATACTAGCCCTTTATCTGATATGTCATTTGCAAATATCTTCTCCCATTCTGTTGGTTGTCTTTTGGTTTTGTTGACTGTTTCCTTTGCTTTGCAAAAGCTTTTTATCTTGATGAAGTCGCAATAGTTCATTTTTGCCCTTGCTTCCCTTGCCTTTGGCAATGTTTCTAGGAAGAAGTTGCTTCGGCTGAGGTCAAAGAGGTTGCTGCCTGTGTTCTCCTTTAGGATTTTGATGGACTCCTGTCTCACATTGAGGTCTTTCAACCATTTGGAGTCTATTTTTGTGTGTGGTGTAAGGAAATGGTCCAGTTTCATTCTTGAAGGCAGACTCTTAACAGACTGAGCCACCCAGGTGCCCCAATGATTGTATATTTTATTACATTAAGAAAATAATAGGGGTGCCTGGGTGGCACAGTCAGTTAAGCATCTGACTCTTGGTTTCTGCTCAGGTCATGATCTCTGGGTCCTGGAATCGGGCCCTGTGTCAGGCTCCACACTCAGTTTGGAGTCTGCTTGAGATTCTTTCTCTCCCTCCCCCTCAGCCCCTCCCTCTTCCTCAGCCACTCCCTCTTCCTCAGCCCCCTCACTCTCATGCTGTCTCTCTAAAATAAATAAATAAAATCTTAAGAAAAGAGAAAATAATATATTTAGTATGATATTCTTTTGCTATTTAATTTCTGCTCTGATGTTTATTATTTCCTCTAATTTCATTAGTTTTGGTTTATTTTGTTCTTTTCAGCTTTTTGAGTTGGGCATTTAATTCATTGGTTTTTGTTCTCTTGGGAAAAAAAATATTCTTTAGAAATTCTGTCATTTTAGTTTTTGTTTCCTTTTAGCCAAGAGTTATTTAGTAGAAAAAAATCCAGGTGGTAGATCTTTAAAAAATTTTTGTTATTAATATCATTGTAGTTTGACTGCAGCCTTTTTTATAATACTTACACTTTATGAATTTACTGGTGCTTTCTTTTTAATATAATACATGACAATTTTTATGAGTGTTCTATGTACTCTTGAGATAAAGTTGTAATTTCTGTTGTCAGAGTATAAAATTCAGTATATATCCACAAGATCTATGTTATTGGTTAGTTGTTCAGTTTTTCTATATCTGTATTTATTTTTGTCTTCTTTATTCATCTGAGAATAATGTGATAAAGTCTTATATTATTCATATGTTTCTTTACATGTCTACTGACACTTTGGTAAAATTTATGTTTTACCAAAGTGGTTGCTTTATATTCATAAATACTTTTTCTTCAAGATGAATTGTATCTTTTAGTATTAAAAAGTGGCCTTCTTGATCATGTTACTGCTTTTTTTTTTCTTTTAATTTTATTAAGTTTTTAATTTTAATTCTAGTGTAGTTAACTTACAGTGTTATATTGGTTTCGGATGTAAACAATTCTGTACATTACTCAGTGCTCATTATGATAAGTGTGCTCTTAATCCCCATCACCTGTTTCACCCCCCCCACCTCCCCTCTGGTGACCATCAGTGTGTTCTCTAGAGTTAAGAGTTTGTTTCTTGACTTGTCTGTCTCTCACTCTTTTTTTTTCCCCTTTGCTTGTTTGTTTTGTTTCTTAAATTCCACATATGAGTAAAATCATTATGGTATTTGTCTTTCTCTGACTGACTTATTTCAGTTAGCATAATAATCTCTAGCTCTATCCACGTCATTGCAAATGGCAAGATTTTATCCTTTTTGATGTCTGAGTAATATTCCATTATAGATATACAACATCTTCTTTATCCATTGGTTAGTTGATGGACACTTGGACTGCTTCCATAATTTGGCTATTGTAGATAATGTTGCAATAAACATACAGGTGCATGTATCCTCTTGAATTAGTGTTTTTTGTATTCTTTGGGTAAATACCCAGTAGTGTGATTGATCATCTTAGTGCTTTTTGATGGAATTCTACTTTATCTGATATTAGTATTACAGCCTTTGCTTTCTTACTGTTTCCATTTGCCAGGTACCTTTGTCCATCCCTGTACATTTAGCTTTATTGAATTTGCTTTGGTGTCTTTTGTAATCAGTGTATATTTGGGGTTTTCTTTGAGAACCAAGTGGAAAATTCTTTTTCTTTTAATAGATGAGTTCAGACCATTCAATTGTATTATCTATGTCATATAATTTGGTATGTATATTCTGTTTTATTCTCTCTGATTAACCTTTGATATGTAGCTTGCCAGTTTTTAATGGTACCCAGTGACTCCCATGTATCGATGGGACCAATGTCCTATTTCCACTTCTCTCTAACCAATTAAATATATATGGTCCTTTTACCAATGTAATTAATTTATATCCACTGTTTTATTTGTAGAGGTATTTTAGGCTATGGACTTTCCTCTGATTATTGCTTTAAGTGTAATTGGAGCATGGTATGTACTGTGTTCCTTATTCTTACTCTTTAGAAATATGAAGACTTTGGGCGAAGTTTCTTCAGTCATTTCTTGGTTGGATGACCCTCATCTGTTGGAAGGGCTCATGGGTCTAGCATTCACTGAGTTCTTGCAAGTTGAAACTCTAATCCTGATACTTACAAGATAGCACAGTTGAATATAAAATTACTGGTTCACCTTCTCTTGATCTTCTTACAAAAGCCACTTCATTCCTGCCTTGCTTTACATATTGATTTTGAGCCATATGATGCCAAATTCTCTTGCTCTCATAAATTATTTTTTCTGGAAGGCCGGAGGATTTTTTTTTTTTTTAATTTCTAAATTGGAATAGTTCTACTAGGAGAAGTTTTAGAATTGCTCTTTCTAGATCAATTTTCTAAGTACTTCTTCAGCTCTTATAATATGTGGATCCAGGTCTTCTTTTATTTTTGGAACGTGTTCTTGAATTAGAGTTCAAAATAGTAGTTCTGTTTCACTGCATTGTTTTTCTTCTTTAGAGCCCCCACTTATACCTATGTTGATTTTCCATTGCCTAATTCCATTTCAAACAATTTCTCTCTGACTTCTTTTACTCCTTAAAAAAAAACAAAAACATTTATTCTCTTTGTTGTTTTCCTGCTTTTCTTCAATGCTCCTCATTAAACCTTCATTCAACTCTATTGTAAAAATTACATAGGCATCATATAACTGAGCTTTATGCTATGATTTTACCTTCCTCTATTTCTTTCCTGAAACCAACCTAGTTTTATTTCATTTCTTTGTTTTATTTTCCATTTTCATTCTTAGATTTTGTATTTTGAATTTTACATGTCTTTTTGTACCTGCCATAGCATGTTTGAGGGTAAATGATTCCGTTTTGCTTGTGTTAGTTTTCTTTAAATTCATGATTATTTATTTGGGAGAATTTTATCAGCCCAAAGTTTTAGTGTTAATTTTCTGTTTTCTTTCTTTCTTTTTTTTTTTTTTTTTACAGTAGCTTTGTATAGGAGGAAACTGCACATATCTGTAGGTTGGTTTGGTTTGGCAGAGTGCAGCGGTTTCCCAGATTTCTTGTTGAAGCCTGCCACCTTCTGTCGAGTAGAAGATTGCAGTTTCTTTAATAGGTGGTCTGGGGGCATGGCAAGGAAGGGCAGTAGAGTGCAGGATGTCATTCTTTTCCCTTTAAAATATCATCTGGATGGATCCTAAAGTGACCTTTATGTTTTCCTTTTGCCACTCTCCAGTGGGCACCTCTCTCCTTCCCTTTTATCCTGTCTTCCTCCAGAATGTTTCTTTTCAAGGCTGTCTCCTTCAGCACTGCATCCAATTTTCACTCCCTTCCCTGTCCTTCCCGTACACTTTATCGGTATTTTATCACTCAGGGTGATTTTCGCTTAATGAATTCTCCCATTTTCTGCACACTTTTTTAAGATACTTTTTCTTCTCCCCTTCTGCTCTTCTCTCCAACCTGCCCCCCCCATTTTGAATGGTCTGTGATGGGAGTTTTAGAGAAAGCTTGGCTGAAAATTGGTATTTTTCTAAATACAGAAAATTTGGAATTTTAGTTATTTTTAAATCTATATATGTTGAAACTATGATCCATGTATGGATTTATTTGTATTTATCAACCCGTCTAGTTTTTTTTGGGCGATGCTTAGTAAGGTTCATATTTAGTTAGCTGTGATTCTGTTGGCTTCTAGATTGAGCACTCTTAACCCCTACGTCCCTCAGTATTGTTGTCTTAGGTGTTACCTGCGGTTACTCTTTTGATAGGCTCTGATAGCATTTTCTTGGACTCTGTTTATAAAAGTAAAGAAATTACTCAGATGCCAAGTTGTATTTGCTTTCCCCATCATCTCCTTTCAGGGATATGCACAGACTTGCTTTCTTTATAAGCTTCAGACAAAACATTTCACCAAAATATACAAGCAAAACACAGCAAAGCAGACAACAAGTAAAGAAACCGCTCTGGCTTAAAAATCCATGTGCAAATCTCACCCACCAGTTCAGAAAAGCCCAGATACCTCTGTATGACAGTTTGGGGTGGTGCCTGCTGATGCTCTCTGCCTGTGTAATAGACTGCTCGGGTCTTGGGTTTGTCAGGGAAGATGACATAGACAAGGTTGGCATTTGACTTCAAACTTAAAGGGTAAGCTGGCTTTTTTCAAAGTAAACAGGAAAGGGACAGGAAGCAGAAGTTTTACGTGCTCAAAATCATGAGGATATTAAATGCTTGAACTGTTTGCACAGGTAATCTTATGTGACTTTAACACAGATGGTTTAAAATGAGGTGGCGAGGTGTGGGAGGCCTGGGGGAAGACGGGGCAAGACACAAGGCTGGAACTGTGGCTGGCATCAAATTTGAAAGGCTTTGTTTGCCATGTCCCTCACTCACAAAGAATGCTACGACCCAGGATTGCCTTTTTATAGTAAGAAAAATGAAGAAAATAAAACACCTACTGATAAGACTGATAAATTGTTAGGATCATAATTTGTCACCTGTAACACAAACTGTTTTTCAGGGGAAAACCAAAAATGTATCAAGTAAGTTTATTTTCAGACAAGTAAACATTTTTTTTTCCTAGCAAGTAGATAACAGTTCATTGTTTGCAGTAGCAGGTTGATAATGTTTAATAGTTTATTTTTAAAGGATATCAGAATGCCCATCACCGGGATAACCCATTTCCCCATCCCCCTCCCCTCTAAAACCCTCAGTTTGTTTCTCGGAGTCCATAGTCTCTCATGGTTCATCTCACCCTCTGATTCCCCCCCCTTCATTTTTCCCTTCCTTCTCCTAATGTCCTCCATGCTATTCCTTATGTTCCACAAATAAGTGAAACCATATGATAATTGACTTTCTTTGCTTGACTTATTTCACTTAGCATAATCTCCTCCAGTCCCATCCATGTTGATGTGAAAGTTGGGTATTCATCCTTTCTGATGGCTGAGTAATATTCCATTGTATATATGGACCACATCTTCTTTATCCATTCATCTGTTGTGGGGCATCTCAGCTCTTTCCACAGTTTGGCTATTGTGGACATTGCTGCTATGAACTTTGGGGTGCATATGGCCCTTCTTTTCACTACATCTGTGTCTTTAGGGCAAATACCGAGTAGTGCAATTGCTGGGTCATAGGGTAGCTCTATTTTTAAATTTTTGAGGCACCTCCACACTGTTTTCCAAAGTGGCTGTACCAACTTGCATTCCCACCAACAGTGTAAGAGGGTTCCCCTTTCTCCACAACCTTTCCAACATTTGTTGTTTCTTGCCTTGTCAATTTTTGCCTTTCTGGGTATTAAGGAGGGCACATATTGCATGGAGCACTGGGTGTTATTCACAAACAATGAATCATGGAACACTACATCAAAAACTAATGATGTATTGTATGGTGACTAACATAACATAATAAAATAAAGGATATCAGAATGACCAGAAATTTGACTAGAGGGGCTTTCTCACTTAAGCAAAAATCATCCAGTGGATGGTTCTGCAAGTCTTTGGTATTTACCTCTTCAAATTTGTATCCTCAATGCCCAGCATGGTGTAGATGCTAAAAAAATAATAAGTATGCACTGAAAAAAAAAAAAGACAGAGAAACAGAGAGAAAGGAAGAAAAGAAGGAAGAACTACCTCTCTTGGTAGACTAAGTTGACCATTTGACTCATGGCTCTTGCATGGAGATTTTTGCTTAAGAGCTTTTTAGGGTTTATACTTTGGAACATACTTTAAGTGGTTTATTTGGGGGAGGCAACATTCTTCCAACTCCAACTAAAATATAATCATTCCAGAGAGTTGATAAACCTCACCAACCAATGTAATTTGGAGATAACTAATAGATAATCACAAAATGGGAAATGGGATAGGTACCAAAGGCTACCTTTAGTCCCATTCCCTACCTCAAGATGGGGCATTTGATTCCATAAAGGCATGGATGAAGGAGGCCCAAAGGAGCCAAGGACCGACATCTCCTGTTTTTCTTAGCGTTTGTTCATTCTGGGCATGGTTAAAGTAATGCCCCATTGTTCAAGCTCTGAAATAATCTGAAAAACAAACAAAAAAGATATAAAAGTCACATACTCAGTTCTTTCTAGGGAATACTTTGGGAAGAAAATTATAAATAAATGAAAGTTTGTTAGTTTTTTCAGGATACCTAGAGTTATGTTTAATGATAGTCTTACGCAAAGAGGATATAAAATAAGTTTTAATGCTTACTAGGTACCTATAACCATAAAACTTGGGGTTTATATTTGAAACAGAACACGTCAGACTCTACCAAGGAGAAGGAAATAGTAACTTTGTGTTTGGGATATTTTTTTCCAAATTTAGCCCATATAGATATTTTTTGTCTAAATTTTACTAGAAATATTAGAAAAACATTAGAAATATTTTATTGGAATATATAGGTAAGAATATTCCAGAAAATGCAAAGTTCAATCTCGTCAAAGTAGGATGATATCTGATTTTTAAATGTTGGACTGTATGGAATTTTGTCTGGTTAACTGTGTGTGTCTGAGACCTTCCAGGGTAGTTTCTGCTGTCAGTGGATTTTACCCATAGCTGATAGAATTTGAGCTGTGACATGAACCTCAGAATACACATGAGTAAATTGTGGAGGAGACTGGTCATCATGGTTGGGAAGTCTGATATAACCTGCTGATGTTCAGTAAAAATTCACTATATTGTTTACTACTTTATGGTAAGATAGTACAAATTGTCACTTAGATTCTTAACCAACGCAAACTGATTTAGGGGATGAAGGAAATCTAGGACACAAAACGTTTAGAGGGCTTGTGTTATTACGTTCCAAATTTATTTTTCAGTTATTTATAGAGAAGTGGTAAAAACAACATTCCAAATGGATTTTTATGTAATTCTAAATATTGTGGGAAAAATTGCCAAAATAATAACCAAATAATTTTGGATTTTGGTGACACAATGTTGCATATGTGTGAGTGTGTGTGTGTGACCGGGGTGGGAGGAGAGAGAGACAGACAGACAGATGGCACAGAAAATGCCACTCAGAGAATGAATGGTGGTTTTATGTTGTCGGTGTTGCAGGATTTGGCACTTAGACTGTTCGGCTATTTGTAGCCGTGCATCCGCTTTAGAGATAAAATCCCATCAGGTCAATACCTGTTTTCCCCTTTGACCACTCTGAAGGAGCTTTTCAGCTTCTTCCTAGGCTGCATTATTGCTCTGGATGGTCTCTCTAATGGGATATAACCCAGTTTTGTGACATTACTTTTGTTCAATCTACTCAGAAAATCATGGCGTGGTTTGTGTTCTCTCTCTCCCCTTTTTCCTTTCCTTATCTCCTGCAGATGCAGGGGAAAAAAAAAGAAAAAAAATATGATGAAATTATAGAATTAACAGGCACTGAAAAGAAAGAGAGGCTGAGATCATGAGTTACTAAACCAATTTTCCTGCCTAGAGGGTGTAATTCAGTGATATTTTTATAAATGTGATTCAAGCTGTGGCTTTTGTGAAAGATCAAAAGCCAAATTAAAAAAAAAAAAAAAAAAAAAAAAAAAAGGAGGGGAAGATCACAAGTACTCATCAGCAAGATGACCCTGCTTTCACTGGTGAGATTTCTGTAACTTCAGTGATTCCAATTCTTGAGAGATACTTATTTATGAAATACTTAGCTGGAAAATGAAACACAAGGTGAAACCAGGACAATTAAACAAATGAGAGCATGTACATACCTCTGTCTTTCAATGTCAAGAACAAGAGGAAATCTCTGTAACCCAGGGTGTGTGGTTTGAGCAGATGAACACTGGGCTTGAGTCAGAAAACCTGATTTGATTGTGTGACATTTAGACATTATTTAATCTCTTTGGTTTCAATTTGGCTTTATGTTAATTTGGTCATAAATCAGTTAACCATGTCAGAGTAAAAAAAAAAAAACGCACAACTTTTAATGCAAGAAATGACAAATTTATGTTATATTTTTGAAGTAAAGCAAGATAAGCTTTGGCTGCTGTGAATTCTCAAGGAGGTCTTATATCTCTGGATGGGTCCCCACTGACATCCCAGAGTATATGTGTGTGTGTGTGTGTGTGTATTTTAATAAAAGACCTGAACTTAATTACCAGCTGACTTTGTAATTTTGAATGAATTACCCAATTTCTTTGGATTTCTGTTTTGTTATCTGTAAAAGAAAAATACCACCCCATGTAGTGACCATGAGATGAAAATTGTTATGGGTGGAAGCAGTCCCTAAAATGATGACCCCCTTCAAATAGCTCAGCTGCTTTGGAGAATCAGCCCAAATAAACCATTAATGTGGCTAATCCAGTGAATTCATTTAACAGATAGGAATGTTTGGTTGACCCAACTTCAAAACCAGAGAAGGCAGGCGTCTTATGTATTCTGATACATCTTTCTTCTTGCCTACCCCTGAACCATACAAATGTCCTTTGACTGATGCTCTGGTGACACCGAGTGTTACCATCGGTAACAGGGCTGCATCGTAGATATGTGCTCAGACTCTGAAATCAGAGTCCCCTGCCTCTCATCCTGGCTCTAGCACCCGCTGAGCATGGGTCCTTGAAACTATTGAACTCCCCAGGCTTCTGTATTCTGATTTGTCAGACACTTATAGTAATAGTATCTACTTCATAGCATTTTTAGGAGGATGATAAGATAATGCATGTACACATTTAATGCAGAAATTGGAACCAAATCAGCCTCCAACAGGTCGTGGTCCCCACTACTATTATTATTGTTCTCCCTCCTTTAGGCTGTCTTGTTTGGCATTAGCAATCCTATCTCTGTCCATTGCAGAGGCTTCTTTTCTTCCCCCTCCCCCAAATTTATTGAGATATAGTTGACAATTGAAAATTGTATATATTTAAGGTGTAAAACTTGATTCGGTATATGTATACATTCTGAAAGAAACACCAAATCAAGCTAATTAATATATCCATTTCACATAGTTACCTTTTCTTCTTTTTCTTTTCTTTCCTTTTTTTTCCTTTTGGTGGTGAGAACACTTAAAATCTACTCTCTTAGCAAATTTAATTATGTCATGCAGTATAATTATAGTCACATTGTTGCACATGAGATCTCCAGAACTCTTACCATCTTGCAAAACTGAAACCCTATGCCCATTTAACAAAAACTCCCCATTTCCCCCTCCCCTCAGCCCCTGGTGACCACCATTTTATTTTCTGCTTCTATGAGTTTGACTATTTTAATTAATTAATTAATTTTTTGTTTTTAGAGAGAGGGAGAGAGCATGAGTGGGAAGGGGCAGAGGGAGAGGGAGAGAGAGGATCTTAAGCAGGCTCCATGCTCAGCACGAGCCCGACATGGGACTTGATCTCACGACCCTGAGATCATGATCGGAAATCAAGAGTCAGACGCTTGATTGATGGAGCCAGCCAGGCGCCCCAGGTTTGACTGCTTTAGATTCCACATAGTGGTGAGTTTGTGTAGCATTTTCCTTTCTGCGTCTTATTTCTTGAAATGTGTTCTTGATCTGCTTCTTTGGTGAAGGCTGGGTGCTTTCTCAGTTCCTGGGCTACACTGCACAGTTGTTCACGTTCTAGGGAAAAGTTTCACTTCCTTCATTTCAAAAACGGGAATAACAATAATGTATATGTTAATTTACGCCAAGTAAGCACTCAGTAAATATTAGCAAATAAAATTATAAAAATAAGCCAATATACATTTAGGCTCAAATTTCTGATACATGTTGCCAAATTCCTCTTCAGAGGTGTATCAAATCATACTTGCACCAGCTGTTGTAACATGTTTACATTGCTGCCAATGTGATATAGATGAAAATGGTATATCGTAATTTTAATTTGCACTTCTGTTAATGTGACTGATATTTAGTGTCTCTCCATATGATCAGAGCATTTGTATTTTATTTTCCATGACTGTTCATATCCTTTGTGTACTTCCTTATGGAGTTTTTAGGGATCTTTACATATTAAGGAAATGGGTCTTCTCTGTTGTGATCTTTAGCAATTTAGACACTTTGGTTCCCCTGACCCAAGTTTTCATTTGTCTTTTGACTTTAATTATGGTACTTATGCTTTAGGAAAAAAAAAATGTGTATACTTATAAAATCAAATTTATTCTTTTATGGCTTCTGGATTTTGTATCATACTCAGAAAAACCTTTGTCACTCTTCTTATGCTTGTGTAGTCTTATTTCCTACAGTTAAATCTCAGCGCCATTGCGGGTTTTTTTTTTTAATAATTGTTTGTAGTAAGGGTGCAAATTCTCTGGAAGTATCCCTACAGGGCAGCTTCACCTTTGCCTTCTGTGAGAAGACCCCATGGGCTTTACGGGAATCTGATTTACTTATCCTGTTAAATTCTGAACTTGGAAACATTGTACCATGAAGGTGGTACATATTAAAACTCACACAAATACACATTAAAAATGGAAGAATTTCTACAATTAACTCTTCATGCTCTTAGCTCTAAGCTATAGCAAGTGTCCCTGCAGGTGTGGGCTAGGAGGGGGAGTTTTTCTGGCCCCTGTTTCAGGAATTCTGGGATTGAGGGGGTGCTCCCTTCCCTATCAACTCCAATGGTAGGTCACAGCCTCATAAACTACAACATTAAGTATTAGTGTTTGTTCTGAATACCAGTTTGGTATAACCATTTGTGGGATAGGACTTCCTATGCAGATTTTCATAGCCCTGTTGTCAGTGAGCCCTTTGAGAGGACATTTCCCTTCTGATAAATTCTTCCTGTGCCGGTTCATGCATTTGTAAGAAGGAAGCAGGCCAGACACTCTGTTATTATTCACACCGCAGGAAACTCTGAGAAGAGCTCAATGAAAGGAATGGCAGCCTAAAATTAAAGATCCATTTGGTGTGCGTGGTTTTCTTTTTCCCCCTGCTATCAGTAAACGCAATGACTAATATTCCATCCAGTGATACAGATATAGAAAGAAAAGTTGGAGTTAGTATAGAAGAACGTGGTAAAAAAAAAACACAAACATTCATAAATCCAGGGATTCAGTAAGTAATGGAGGGGCTGCAATGGTTTGTGGAGGAACTCACTCTGATTTTCAGGGCACCATCTTTTATACCATGATAGGCTCTATTTGAGACTGTCAGACCAGTGCCAGAAATAATCCCAAATAGCTATTCAGACTCTGGTTTGAGCTTCTTGACTTACCGTCTCTTATTTGGTTAGTCAGGGTTTGGGTTGGGTGAACAAACATCGAGGGAGGAACCTGAACAGTTAAGTCTTCTAATGTTAAAAGCTTCTCTGTGTTTGGTACCCTACAGTTTGCTAACACATGCATGCCAATCTTTCTGTATAACCCAGCAGTAGATTTTTTTTTCTTCTAATGGATGACAAAATGAAAAATGGGAGAAGTTGGATGACTCGTTTAAGATTATGTTGCAAAATGTAAGAATAGGATGCTCACAGCAACCCCAAAGAGTGCTGGCCAGAACGAAGAGTGGGAACGTGGGCACCCCCAGCACAGTGAGAAGGGTGTGCCAAGGGCTGTTAAAGAAGTGGGCAGCTGCTGGGAATAAGAGCAGTGCTCAAAGTCAAGTGTGGAGAGGTGAGTCGAAGCAGAAGCAGCCCCTGGATCATGGAGGGCCTCACATGTTTGCTGAGGACTTTGGATCTTATTTTCTAAAATAGGGGTAGACCAACACTTTCTAAAAAGCGCCAGGTAGTAGATACTCTAGGCTTTTGGGCCATGTGGTCTTTGTGGCAGGTACACAGCTCCACTGCTGTAGCACAAAAGCAACCGGAGACAATACCTAACCAAATGGGCATGGCTGTGTTCCAATAAAACTTTATTTATAAAAGCAGCTGGCAGGTGGGCGGGATTCGGGTCATGTGTTGGTGTGCGCTGACCCTACTCTAGAAATGGTGAACCACCAAATTTTAAAGGCAAATAAAGCATGAGGCATGTATTGCTTCTTCGAAAAAGGTCTCCCCACTTGATGTCAAATACAATTAAGCTGAGGTAAATGTATTTTCCCTACTCCGTCAAGGAAGAATGGTTCCAAGGGAGTAATGGTTAAGGCCCTTTCTCCAGGTGGAGTGACCACAGGTTCCTGGTTTACCTGGGATAGGCTACTTTATATAGTTTGCTCAGTATTATACCTGATGTATCTCCTTTCACCCTCAAAAATTTTCCTGCTTGGCTAAGTTATGTATGATCACCTTATTCTAACCCTAAAAAGGGGTTCATTTTAGAACTTCCACATAGGGTTAGACACTGGGCCTAATCTTTTGTAGATGGTGTGATGGCTGAGAAGACTAATGGATAAGAACCCCACCAGCTGGAGGGAGTCCTGGCTCTGCTCTTTATTAGCTGGTCTTGAGTTAATTGCTTAGCATTTCCAAGTCAAGATTTCATTAATTAAAAATTGGGAATGGTAGGTCCTTCCTATGTTAAAGGGCTATGTAGATATAATACAGTGATTTTTGTAAAAGTTCACAGGGGAAATTATTTGCCATATGTTATCCAGGTAGAGAAGAGGCAGAATTACAAGATAGGTAGGGCTTTGGACCTCTACAGAGGGCTAACCCAGTCTCCTCTACACACCGTTCATGGGACCTTGAAGAAACAATTGCCTCTTTCTGAGCCTCAGAGCCTCATCCAGGCTAATGATACCATCTCTTTGAAATTGTTGTAATTGTTTAAGATAATGTGTGTAAGTGTCAAGCACTGTGCCTGGCACATAGTTATTCTCTGTGAAATTCAGTGATTATTTTTCAAATAATCACATGCCATATCAAAGTTATTATTCATCTTTGCTTTGACACATGCCTCAAATTGTTTACCCCCCTTCATAAGCCACATTGACTCAGCCACGTTTCAGAATTGTGATGATGATATTGATGATGATGAGAGTAACTTCCTGAGCAGTTTTTAGGTTATAGGCATCTTTAGATGAAGCCTATTTCCTCTGTGGTCTGAGGTGGCTGATGCTAACTTCATCTGACTTCTGAGGCTCTGATGCACTTCTGAATCCTTGGTTTCCAGGACCATTTTTGGGTCACGGCAGAGCTCCCTGTGGTTTCTCTTCAATAGGGAAGACCAGATGAAATCACAGCTTGAGGAAGCAGGGCTGTGAACACCATGCTTTTCTCTGTTAATGCTCTGCCTACACCCTTCTATCATGTTTGCTTGAAGACCTGAAAATAATTGGTTGAAACTGCGATTTACTTTTAGCCTTTTATCCAAGTTTGACAAGTAGGTTTCTTCAAATAACAAGCACTATAAATGGCTTGAATCTAATGAGTAGTCTTTTTGGACATGCGATCTGTTGTCCTTCTTCCTTTCTTGAGAGGGAAATTACAAGCTTCCAATATCCTCCTTCCATTTCTATAGAATGTAGGTGCTAATTTGAAAGCAGTCTCATAAAATGGAAGCAAACAAGCTAATTAGAAATATTTATGGGCCTGTTAGTGCATATATGTCTAATTGAAATAACAAGGCTCTCCCTGAAGGGGAAAACATTACTTTGAATGTAGGAATAATTAGCTTGTGCTGTAACATTGAAATGGGATAAAACCCTTTCTCTCCTGATCAGATCCAATTTTACTTGATCAGACCAAGGTGCCTCCAGAAGGGCTCATTAATATTTTTATTAGTTTTTATTATTTTTTTAATCAAAGGGACTTGCACATTTCTTATTCCCCTGAGATAATCATTTTCAACTCTTTTGGTCGATTATTTTGGTACTTACCTCCATATGTCTAAGTAATAGGCTAATATTCTTCTTTTTAAACAAGTTCCTTAAGTTTTAATCTTTTAAATCAAAATTACATACATGCATGTATTCAAGAGTCAAATATTTCTACATCGCTTTTTAGTAAAACCAGCATATCCATGTCACCCCCCCACCTTCTTAGAAGAAACCAATTTTTGTGTTGACACACATAATTCTAGTTAGCATGATATCATTGCTACTTCTTGCCTTTTTAGCGTTAAAGGTTAGCTGTTGGTTTTGCATGCTGGAAGATGAGAATTTAGTTTTCTTTTATTCATATGCCATCCTATACATGCATCCTTCCTATTTCCTCTCCTCCCAATATCATTTTATCCTAATTTTGGAGAGATCACTATTCTGTATCTATGTTATCATGACTATATTAAAACTGTTCATGGCTGAGCCATGTAATATACTATGGTTATTTTTGTTATCCTGTAGAACATTTAAATGATTTTAGATCATCACTTAAAAATACATTTGCTTAATTTCCTTGGGATTTAGCTCCAATTCCACCCCAAGTTCTCCCACACCAGTGTACATCTGTGCTAGATATGTTCTTTCCACCCAGTATTCTTCAATTGTCTTCTGGAAGAAACATTGAGAGCCCACTGGCAAACTCCCATCTGAATTGATTTCTCTCTATTCTATATCACTTCTCTTTTACCTTCTCTTTCACCTTAGAGGTCTGCCTTTTGCTGATTTGTTCTCTCATTATGATTTAGTATACCCTCCTGAGGAGCTTTCTGAGAAAAGTAAAAATACTGTATGAAAGATGAGTTATCTGCTATTGTGCAGGTTTGAAAATGATTTTATTGTTGTACTTAATTAAAATTTGGCCAGGTTAGAATTCTCAGTTGGAAAGAATTTTCTTTCAGAATTTTAGAAACCATTTTATTATCAAAATTTCTGAATATGTAAAAAAGCAGAATTCAGAGAAATTCCATGTACTCATCCCACAACTACCAGCCTCAATACCTATCAGCATTTTGCCTATTTATTTCACCTGTCCCTTCACCTACCTACTTGTTTGTTTTGCTGGAGCATTTTCAAACAAGTTTCAGACATCATCCCATTTCACCTCTAGCTGATTCAGAATGAATGTTCACAATAAAATAAAGAGTAGTTTCTTACATAAGCAAAATACCATTATTACACTTAACAAAATTAATAATAATTCCTTTATATTGCCCAAAAAACAAGTCCATATTCTGTTTTCTCTGATTGTTTATAAATACCCTTTTTTAAAAAAGATTTATTTATTTAGAGAGAATGAGCATGTGAGTGGGGGAGAGGGACAGAGGGAGAGGGAGAGAGAGAATCCTAAGCAGACTCCATGCTGAGCATGGAGCCCGACATGGGACTCAATCCCAGAACCCAGAGATCACCACTGGAGCAGGAATCAAGAGCCAGAAGCTCAACCAACTGAGCCACCCAGATACCCCTATAAATATCTTTTATAGATACTTTGTTTGGTTCAAGATCAAAAGAATTTCTACTCATTGTATTTGGTGGTTATGTTTCTGAATATTTTAAGCCCCCAAATCTCCTCTTCTGCCGTATCGCTATCCCTCCCTTTCCCAGTGCCCTTGGCTTATTGAAGTAGTGAGAATGCCCCATGTTCTGGATTTGGCTGATTGCCTCCTCGTTGTAGGCTAACTTGTCTCTCTATTTCCATATTTCTTGTGGACCAAAGGTGGGCCTAAAGCCTTGATTAGATTCTGTTGTTTTCCCAAGAATGCTCCATAGGTGGTAAGAGTCTCTCACTTTTAGTTATCCTAAGCTAGAACAGTGATTCAAGTAGTGATAGCCTGGTCTCTTCTTTGTAATGTTCTCCACACAATTTTTCACCCATAGTTTTGTTTTTGTTTTTGTTTTGCTGAGAACATTTAAGTTTTCTACTCTTTTAGCAAATTTTAATTAGACAATACCTTGTTATCAACTGAAGTCACCATGTTATACATTAGATCCTTAGACCTTATTCATCTCATCACTGAAAATCTGTACCCCTTTATCAACTTCTCCCTATTTCCCCCTCACCTGTTGCTTTAATATCAGTTAATGATGATCATCTAAATCAATGATCTTATTATAGAAGTTATATGATGGTGATATTTATCATTTATTTATGATGGTGATATTTATCATTCCTATTCATATATTGCTGGAAATCTTCTGATGGAATGATTCTTCCTTATTTAGGATGGCTGTACAGTTTATACTAGAAGACTAAGATAATTTTTCACATTTAATTTCAGAGTAGTAATGAATGGTGCCTTGGAAACCTCTTCTGTTGTCACATGAATTTTGTTTATCTCTTTCTTCTTTTTTTAAGTGTCATTATGAGCTAATGACTTTCTTTTTATAGTGAATTTGTTTTAATCAATTACTGTCATGATGTGTTTGATGGGTAAATTGTCTATTGGCTGGTGGAAGCCTGTTTCCCTCAGAAATTTAAAGGTGTTGATCCACTGGCTTCTTAACAACTGCTGATTTTTAAATCCTTTAAATGAAACCTACTTTTTTTCTCTCTGAATGTTTGTGGGATCATTTCTTTGTCTCTGATGTTCTGACATTTCATAGTGATAGCACTATTTTCAGTCTTTTTCCGGGACTTGTTTATTTACTTAGGTGGCCCTTTCAGTCTGAGAATGTATGTCTTCCACTTCTGGGAGATTTTATTTAATTACAACTTTGATGATTACTCTCCCCCTCCCCCCACAACCCCCATCTCTCCTTCTAGTATTCTTATTTAGATGTTGGATCCTTTACTTTTCTTATTTTCTTTTTCTCTCATATTTTTTCAGTCTTTGTGTTTTTGCTTTACTTTTTGGGAAATTTCCACAACTTAATCTCTTCTCTTGGGATTTTCTTCTACTGAGATTTTCAATTTTGATATAATTAACTTTGATTTTTCACCCACTATTTTTAATATCCATTGAAAAAGCATGTTTTATGTTCTCTGAGTACTTCCTTTCATAGCATCTTTCTCCCCTTTCATGGGTATAATATCAACTTTTTATTTCTCTAAAGGATTAATAACAGGGTTTTTCGAAAACGTATTCTTCCCGTGTAAGGTTAGGGACTTAGTCAAGACCTTTTGTACTTCTTTGTTTTAAAGATTTTTTTTTTAAATTTATTTGAGAGAGAGAGAATGAGATAGAGCATGAGAGGGGGGAGGGTCAGAGGGAGAAGCAGACTCCCCGCCGAGCAGGGAGCCCGATGCGGGACTCGATCCTGGGACTCCAGGATCATGACCCGAGCCGAAGGCAGTCGCTTAACCAACTGAGCCAGCCAGGCGCCCCTGTACTTCTTTGTTTTAAAAAAAGATTTATTTACTTTAGAGAGAGAGGTGGGGAGGGGAAGAGGAAGAAAGAATCTCAAGTAAACTCTGTACTGAGCACAGAGCCAGACATGGGGCTCGATCTCACGACTCTGAGACCAGGACCTGAGCCGAAACCAAGAGTCAGACGCTTAACCAATTGTGTCACCCAAGCACCCTAAGACCTTCTGCACTTCTGACACCAACTTCAAGCTCAGTGTTCACAAGACCAGCTTCAGGGTTGATACTTTGTGAAAAGGACTCACAGAACTCACTGAAAGTGATTATCCTCATAGTTACGGTTTATTATAGTGGATGGACACAGATTAAAGCCAGCCAAGGGAAGAGACACGTGGAAAGTCCAGGAAAGTTCCAAGCACAGACTTTCCAGTTGTCTTCTCCCGGATTCGTGGACAGTGTTAACGACTCTTGGCAACAGAGTGTGACACGTCACAGAAAGTGTTGCCAGCCAGGGAAGCTCACTCAGCCTTAGTGTCCAGAGTTTCTCTTGGAGCTCAGTCACACAGACAAGTCAACTGCCCACACAGCTGACTTCAGTCTCCAGCCCCTCTGGAGGTCCAGCAGACAGTGCATTACCCAAGCCCCTACCATGAATCACGTTTGAGGCTCTGGTGTGGCCCAGGACCTCCAGGTAAACAAAGACACTTGTATCAGGCAGGACAGTCCAAAGACTTAGAGGTTACTTCCCAGGGCATAGTCTCTGTTTCCTTCAAATTGATTTTTTGTTTGCTGGTTTTTGCCTCAGTATCTCACCTTAGGTGTTTTCCTCAGACATCTGAGGATTATTACTATTTGCTTATATTTAAGAGCAGGGAAACAAAAAGTTGATGGGAGCTATCTGTACATCGGGCGGGGGGGGGGGCTTGTGGGCTGTCACAGTAGGGTTATCTGCCTGTGTAACATTTTGGATCCCTAATGCTACTATGTTTAAATTATTTAAAAATTTTTCCTATCGGGATGGTCAGATTTCCCAGGGAATGTTCTTCCAGTTTCGTGCTAGAGGGTATAGAACTAGCTGCATGAATTATGAAATCTGAACTGGAAAAGAAGACAGGGAATTTCCGTATTCAGTCTGTACACGCTCATGCAATCCCTCTAAGCATCGTATCCCCATTCTTAGCTGTATTTGGTGCCATCCAGCCCAGTGGCCCTCTGTTCTACCTTTCCCATAGAATACACCTCCAGCTTTCCAGTAGTAAAGGGGATGAATTGTTAAATTAATTTTCAGCTGTGCTCCTATTTTTAGCCCCATCTTTGTCCCTGCTTCCAGAGTTGCCTCGCATCACTGATTCCTACCCTTTTAGTATTCTGTGTTGAAATCAGGTTAATTCTCAGCTTTTCCCACTGCCAGTTTAGGATTGAACTTTGGAATCTCACATATGGTTATAAAGGCTGTGCATTGTACCCATGTGGGTGGTCTTTTGTGGAGGGCACCATGTGCAATTAGTTCCCTAGGATTGTGGAGCATGCAAGGTGCACATGCAAGATGGATCCAACTTCTTGGATCTAGTAAAGGAGTTACAACTCCTCTTTCTACATTACATTGTCCAAAGTTTCATTTGTTTTCTTCTCTCCGCTTGTATTTGAACTTACTATTATTATGTTTAATCCCTTTACTGTTGTTTTAGTATAATGTGGCAGGAAGAAGAGTTAAATGGGTGTGTTCACTCTCTTTAATCAGAATTCTCATAACAGATTTTCTGCATTATAAGAACACAGCCTGTTCTGCGTATGCTTAAGATATAAAGCATGTATAATTTTGCATCCAAAGAGGTCCTTTTCCCCAAGTTCTAAGCAGTCTGAAAACCATCAGATCTTACACAGGTTATGATGGCAGCTGCAGCCATAACATAAAATTAAACTATGAACTTGGTGGGATGGGTGTGTTTGCTTCTCACTGTTGGAAATCATGAGGCGTTACATATTAAAGGTCAGGAAATGGGTTGAATGGAAGAACTGTGATGGAAGAACTCTGCATCTGAGAATGCCCACTAGGTACAGAGATGGGAACCAGGAATGAATCAGAAAGCTTGTCTTAGGTATTCTTACTAAAATTAAGAGGCAGTTCTTTTTTTTTTTTAAAGATTTTATTTATTTATTTGACAGAGAGAGACACAGCGAGAGAGGGAACACAAGCAGGGGGAGTGGGAGAGGGAGAAGCAGGCTTCCCGCGGAGCAGGGAGCCTGATGTGGGGCTCTATCCCAGGACCCTGGGATCATGACCTGAGCTGAAGGCAGTCGCTTAACCAACTGAGCCACCCAGGCGCCCAAGAGGCAGTTCTATGTATGCTGCTGAACTGAGCAGTACCTAGCTATGCCTGCTTGTTGAGCTGCCTATTACTTTTTTCCTATGCTCCTGACTCTTTATGATGGAGTATCTTATATATGCACCATTATAATTAAATCATTTACTGGGCGCCCACTATTTATTACATAAGTCCCTACTAATGATTCTTTCTTTGGAATGAAAATTTAAAACATGAATACCCCATTGGAGAGATGGCATATTACATTTTGCCCTTGTCCACACCTGAACCGATCAATAAATTTGTCCTGCTCATCTTAACTGGTTACTCTGAAATGGTTAAGAGTAAGACACTAAGGGAGTGAATATAGATAACAAATAAATGCACTAATATTGCCAACTCTGTTTTATATGGAAATGTTCAATGAAATTACCTATCAATTTTTGTTTGGGAAGAAAACATAGTTTTGCGGTTAAGATTGCTGGGGAAGAGTATGAGAAACATTCTTTTGATCCAAAAGCTGAAAATACTCAAGAAAAATGCACATCTAGAAAGAGGAACAAGAAGTCCTTTCAGTATTTCGTTCGCTTTTTGCGGCCATGTAAGTGAATTTATCATTGATTTGCTTATTTTCAATTTTAATACTATAAGGTTTTAGGGTACTGAAGCAGCCAAAAGCAGAGGCACTCTTTTTTTTAAATAATAATAATTTATTAAAAAATTTTTTGCAACCATCACCACTCTTATTTCCAGAAACTTTTCATCATCCCAAACAGACTCTCTGTACCCAATAAGCAATGACCCTCCCATACTGTCCTTCCCCCAGTCCCTGGTAACCTCTACTTTCTGTTTCTATGAACTTGTCTATTCTAGATACCTCCTAGAAGTAGTGTCATACAACATCTCTCCTTTTGTGTCTGGCTTTTTTCAGTTAATATAATGTTTTCAAGGATTACCCATTCATCTCTCGATGGACACCTGGGTTGCTTTTACCTCTTGGCTGTTGTTAATGCTGCAATGAACACTAGGGTACACATATCTGTTTGAGTTCTTGTTTTCATTTTGTGTGTGTGTGTGTGTATTACCTGGGACTAGAATTGCCAGGTCATATGGAAATTCTTTGTTAAATACTGAGAACAGAGAGGAGCTTTTAAGAGTGCAGTTTATTTTTTTCTTAATGGGACACTAAAAGGATGAGATCTGGTCAAGTTTTTTGTAAGCATTCCTTAGCTTCCAGAGGTTTCTCTTGGCATAAGTGGCTGTTGTTGGGTCTTGGTGAAATGGCCTTATTTAGATGAAATAGGATTGTTCCCCCTTTTTTATTTTTGGGATCAATAAAATGGTCTCAGCTGGACAAGGTCTGTCATAATGACCTCTATTTGAGATGGTGAGAAAAGATACCGGGACACAGGCTAAGAGGGGCTGCCTCTATGTTTCCTGGCCCCACGTGGCGTTGTGACTTTCATGTCTGGTAATTTACTACTGTGTTGTTCAGCGGCAGAAGGATGTCATGGCCATCTGGAAATCTTATGATCAAAGTACCTTTTCTTTGTCTTCCTGGAGTCTTTGAACATTTTCTTAAGTTTCAATTCAGTTTTCCCACACTATTCCCAAGCCATGATCTGGTTGATTTGGTGGTAAGAATTACTAGAATCACTGTTCTCTTTGGAAAAGAAGACTCACACTAGTGTGATGGCTGAATGATGGCCATGGAATGGAGACTTTCTTTATCGAGATGCTGCTAACTTTTGCTGTTAAAATTTAGCGATCACCTTAAGTTAATTCGTATCGCCTTTGAACCAGAGTTGCCAGATAAAATACAGCACACTCAGCTAAATTTATTTTTATTTTTACTTTTTAAAAAGATTTTATTTATTTATTTATTTGACAGAGAGAGACAGAGCACAAGTAGGCAGAGCGGCAGGGAGAGGGAAAGGGAGAGGGAGAAGCAGGCTCCTTGCTGAGCAGAACCCCAATGTGAGGCTTGATCCCAGGACCCTGGGAACATGACCTGAGCCGAAGGCAGCCGATTAACCAACTGAGCTGCCCAGGTGCCCCTCAGCTAAATTTATATTAGGTAAACAATGAATACTTTTTTTAAAGTATAAGTATATCCCAGGCAATCCTTGGGATATCCTTATACTAAAAATTAGTCATTTTTCCCCCCCTGAAATTTAGATTTAACTAGGTGTCCTATATTTTTATTTGCTAAATCTGGCAACCTTCCTCAGAGCACTAAATGCTGGTGAGACCCTTTCTTTTCTTCAGAGTGTCCTTCAGCACACATACTCCTGTCTGTGTGTGCCTTTGCGTCTCCAGCATGATGCAGCTGGTTCATGTTTCTCACAGGCATCTAGTGAGAAACCGTGGTGGATCAGACTCTTGAGTCAAGGACGCAACTGTGCGTATACACCCCGGAGGGCTAGTGTACCCACTAGTTGGGGAGTTGATTTTCAAACCTGGAGAAAGCATGCCTGAGTGGGACATCTTGGTGGAAATCTTGGATGAATTGGACAGTGTGTGTTCGGACCTTGGAGGGGTGGGGAATTAGGAGAGGAGCGTGGGTGGGTGCTGGGATAAGGGAAGCTGGAGTCAGACCACCTTTTCTGCATTTGTGTCCAACGTACTCTCATCCCAGGCATGAGCTGATGATCAGCCCTTACCTTCACTTCTGGCACCTGGCTGCAGGTCAGAATGGACTGACTTCCACTCAGAGCGGAGTCCTTCCATTTACAACTCCTGCCCCCTGGTGAATTTTTCTCCTGCCGTTATTTGCAGCTCCAAGCTTTCATGTACCTGACTCTTGTCCTCTTGTTATACTTTAAGCCCAATAATTCCAGCCATGGCAGCTGCTAGGTAAAGTGAGGCAACTTCAATCCTGTCCAGATTGGCTTTCAAATGAGGTTTGATAAATTAAATTATGGTCAGAGGAGTGGAGGAGGAATAATGATTTGGATGCGTGTCCTGATGTCTCTGCAGCACAGAGCTCCCTGAATCTTTTTTCTTTCTTTCTCACTCTCTCTCATTTTAGATGAAAGAATTCTTTATCTCTTCTCCCCACGCAAGCCAGCAGAAGCCAATGTCCAGCGTATTATAGGAAAGGGTTACTTTTATAAACCAGGGGCGTGCTGTGAAAGGCATCTGAGGGGCTCATCTAGATTGTTTTTCAGCTTACTTTCTTTTTGACAGCTTTAAAGGGCCTTTTAAAATTGCCAGGAGAGTAGATTCATATTTTTATCATTCCACCTGCATAGCATTTTAGACACATTTATATTCCTGAAAGCATAATAATACATAACATTTAGCATTTAATTTATGACTCCTGCCACATCTGGTATAAAACTCCTTCTGAAGCAATAAATCAACCTCTTCATGTCAAATTGCCATTCATTCTTTGACCTCCTCCATAATTTATGGTTTGTGAGTGCAAAATGGGAGAAGCAGCTTAAATCAAGTGGGTTTTAATTAACAATCTTAGGAAATTCAGAAGAATATTTGCAATTTATTCATGAGGGGAAAGGACTTTGTTGCTAGAAAGAAGAAAAAAAAAAGCTTATTTCCATGGGTATAAATTGAAGTCTATTCTGGGTACTTGAACCACAACATGAAGATTTTTCTCTACTTCGAGTCAGAAAAACAAAGTGATTCTGGTAGGAAAAAGCCATCCAAGCTCCTAGGACAGAATCCATTTTCTAGGAGAGGTTTTGCGGGGAAGGAGTAGGGGGAGACATGCAACCATCTTCTGCTTAGAGCGGCCTTTCACGGAGTCGCCTGGCTGCTGACACCATGCCTTTCATGTCGACGATTTTATTTCTAAGCTTTTCACAGTGTGTCCTAAGTAGCTTCTATTAGCATTGTCCTGTCCGTTTCCTTGGCAACAGAGCTGGTCAATTTAGACACCATTTAAGAGCTGTGGAAAAAGCAACAACCAGCAGTGCGATGGGTAAAATTACAGAGAACAAGCTGAAGACAATCCTCGCTGGAGGAGACGCATTTTCTTCCAGGGCCCATTTTATTTTAATTAAAATCGAAAAGCTCTTTTAAACAAGGCCCTAGATTAAGCACAGGCCAGAGTAATCTACTATACAACGGTACAGCTGCATTCCTTAATGTTATCTCTTTAACCCTAACGGAGTGCTTGCACTTTTTCCTTCCTCCCTCCCTCCCTCCCTCCCTCCCTCCCTCCCTCCCTTCCTTCCTTCCTTCCTTCCTTCCTTCCTCCCTCCCTCCCTCCCTTCCTTCTTTCCTCCCTCCCTCCTCCTCCTCCTCCTCTTCTTCTTCTTTTTCCTTTTTTAGAGAAAATTTTCATGGTTTTATTGTACCATGAGGCATTGAAACATCTGAACAAATCATTATCTGGGTGGTGAGGCGGCTGCTTTCTCTTTCCCTTTCTTGGGGGGTTACTAGAGCAACTTGTCAGTAGATTACAAAAAGAAGAAGAAGAAGAAAGCCTGTGGCATTACTGAAGTCTTCCCAAAGCATGTGCTGGGACAGTACCAGCCTCTGTCAGATGCAGCTGGTCCAGCGTGCAGTCATCACGCATGATACCTGGGTAATGTGCGCTGTGCCTGTCCCCACGGCAACCCTCCGTTGTGGGTGGTATCTGGAGCATCTGCAGAAGTGCATAGTGTCAGGAAGCGGAGTGGGGAGGAAGTGGGAAGAGCGCCCAGCTGGGAGGAGGCCAGCTGAAGTTGTGCAGGGCAAGCCTGAACATGTCATTATTGCAAACCCAGGCATTGTTGACGTTCTTTAACTGGAACATGTGGTGGAACCCCATAATGGGGTCTTCCTTGGCCTTGGATTGACCCACAGCCATGCTGATGATGCAGGTGTCTGGCACAGGCTGTGGGATTTTCTGGAACGGAGCTGCTCTCCCCAGGAGTTGCTGTCTTCCCATGTAAGGCGGTATGTGTCAATATAAGTCGCGTCTAGTGGGATTCTTTCATTATCAAAGAGCTGGTGGTGATGTTGAAGGAAACTGGATCCAGTCTTGCTCCCAAATTGGCTTGTCTCACATTCTGAAGTGTCACTGACCTTGGTGAGACCTTCAGGATGGCTCTTGCAAGAGGGCTGTGAACCGCATGCACAGCTTCCCGTTTCCACCCCACTAGTCCACGGGCTGACCGAGGCCAGGGTCCTCGAGGAGTGGAAGTGACTTTGACCTCTTGCCCACTGAGCTCCGGCCTTCACAGACGCTCGGGCCGCCCAGGGGCCGGCTCCCTGGTGGTGGTGGCTGCGGCAGCCCGGTGCTGTCTGCTTGCACTTTTTCAGATAAGCAAGGAGAGAAAACCTAGGGGCAACATGGTAACCTCTTACCAATCTTTAGCGTAAATACAGAGCAGAGAGAGATGAGTCTTCTCATGTCTGTGGTTGTGTTTCAGTGGGGCAGGAGAGAACCTCCAGCTGTATACATGATTACGGTTTATCTTGTGTAAGAAAATAAACTTTTATTGCAAATGTCACAGTGGTCTCATTTGCTATTTATCTCATTTCATGAGTTGTGGGACTTTATTTCCCACAGTGACCTTATATGGATTTTTTCCCAGTACCTTATGTGGGTCATTTTGAATATGGAACCAACTAGAACGTTGGGATTTTCAGGACTGAGCTCTATGTTGGCAATTAGCTTACCACTTACCATTGCAGTCACAGATTTTTTTTTTTTTTTGGTGGGTAGGACAGGACAGAGCATATTTTGGGGTAGGGGAGATCTTTACTCCCAACATGGAATATGTTAAAAATTCCTTTGTCCTCCAAGATGAAAGTAAGTTAATTTATATACTGTGTATATTTGCAAATAAGACAAGACTGATTACTTCTATAGGGGTTTGAAGGTAGTTTCAATATCATTTTCATTTTAAGAAAGTTGGATGGGGGAGTTTATGAATAGGGAATTTTTTTTTTTAAGATTTTATTTATTTATTTGACAGAGAGAGAGACAGCGAGAGAGGGAACACAAGCAGGGGGTGTGAGAGAGGGAGAAGCAGGCTTCCTGATGAGCAGGGAGCCCGATGCGGGGCTCGATCCCAGGACCCTGGGATCATGACCTGAGCCGAAGGCAGACGCTTAACGACTGAGCCACCCAGGCGCCCCTGAATAGGGAATTTTTGATAATACTGTCTAACCCTGGTGAGTGCACTGGGACATTTCAGGGTTTGCTTCTTGATGCTTTTAAATTGCTTTCATCTGAGAGGAACCCTGTACAGCAGTGAAAGCCTCCTCAGTGAAAGTACTAAAGCAGAGACGTAAATCTTGTTATTGGAGATATCTTACGTAGATTCCTGCCCCAGTAGATTTCTAAATTTCTAGGACTTCTGAAGTCCATTCATACACTGACATTCATGATCTTATCCTCGAACATGGACAAATGCAGGTAGCCCAGGAATTAGAGGGAGAAAATGACCCCTCCATTTTGTTTTCCCCAGTTATTTGTAATATACTTCACCTCTTTCTATAGGGCTCCTATTTTTTTGGGGGGGGGGGAAGAATTCAAAAATGTTCATTTCTAGGCTTTTTGGATTCCTGTATTAATAAATATAGTAAATGACTGTGTTCATGAAAGTTTTTGATCAGATGCTAGTAGGATGATAAAGTTTCTGAGATTTCTCTGCATTTTTTTTCCTTTGAGTAAGAATCTGAATCATATTTCCCTTAAAACCATTCCAAACAGAATCTCTATGGCTAGATAACAAA
This sequence comes from Mirounga leonina, assembly GCF_011800145.1. Taxonomy (NCBI): domain Eukaryota; kingdom Metazoa; phylum Chordata; class Mammalia; order Carnivora; family Phocidae; genus Mirounga; species Mirounga leonina. The sequence goes on along the minus strand of NW_023270709.1, from coordinate 24,979,571 downwards.
GATGCCAATTAATGCTGGTTGTAAAGGGGAACAGCAGGGCCCACCAGTCATATTCCCATATGGCACACAGGAACAATTAGATACATAGGCTGACATTTCATCTTTGGTATTTACATAATGCATAGTATGGTGATTGATAGGAAGGAGGTACATAGATATGACAGACTGACAGAGGATAAGGGCAGATGTCGTCTGTCTTTTTCATTATGATTACTATTTTAACGAACAGACCAACTCATTTCTGCAGTCCATTAAATCATTTGACAGTATAAACATCTGGAGAAGAGCACTGGGAATTGGGTTTGTCAGGTGAGGGCTCTTGGGCTGGTGGGGAGGGGGCAGGGGACTCTTCTGGGGCTGCTGATTCTGGGGAGAACCACAAGCTGCCCATCACAGAAAACCCTGCTTTTCTTGACACCAGGGGTTTGGGATGTGGAAACGATGTGTGTCACTTAGATGGTATCCAGCTGAGAGCCCGGTTCTGTCCTTTTACGTTCTTTCAGGATTCTTCTCTCCAACGTCTGGCCTTTCCTGGCTTCCTGAGCATTAAACCTGATTCATTGAACAACCTCGAGCAAATGACAACCGCTTTTAGCCCCCTGTTTTCTCATCTGTGAAATGAAGATCCCTCCGACTCCCAGTTCCCTCTCCCAGGGGAATAACTGTTTCTGAAAATCATTTTGATCTCCATAGGGGAAGGTGTTATATACAGCAACACAGAGTTATATTGGGTTCTGTACCACCCACAAGTTTAATTTCTGTGGTCCTAGCCTGACTCCGTAAACAATCTAAGTGTTTCTTGCTGTGTGCAGGTAGTGATACCTGAGAGGAGAAACCATTGAAATTTCAATGTGAGCGGCATTCGGTGGCCGTTTTTCTCATACCTTTGTTCCTCTAAAACAGCGTTTCTCAGCTTTGGGACTATTGGCGTGTGGGGACGGATGGTCCATTGTTGTGAGGAGCTCTTGTGTGCATTGCAGACTCTTTACTAGATAGCAGTGTCATCCTTTCCTCATTTCCTGAGCTGTGACCAGCAAAAATGTCTCTAGACATTGCCAAATGTCCCCTGGGCTGTCAACTCATCCTCTGTTGAGAAGCTCTGTTCAAAAACATGCTTGCACAGTCAACCCAGCGACATGAGACTGGGCTGTGCTTGAATCTGGGCCTAGGCTTGTGCTCATATAAACTAGCTGGTTGCATGCAAGGTTTGAAGCAAATCCCAGAAAGAAAAAAAAAATCCCGTTTTTATTTTTGAGTACAGCTAGTTACACGAGAGTCTTCTGGCATTTTCTCCCCCTAGATTGCTGCTGCCTCTCATGTGATGAGAACAAACAAGGGGTCCTGGCCTCTGAGCTTTCCTTAGATGAGGACCAAGGGAACTGTTGGATCTATTTGAAGTCTCCAGATTGAAAAGCAGACACCCAGTCTGGCTGAACGAGATACAGTCTCCTCCAGTAAAGATTTTATATGGCTTCTTGGAAAAGCTTACTGCTTCATGGTCACAGCCTTATTAGTTGGTTTTGTATCCAGCAAACATTCCACTGATTCTTCTTATATTCAGGGAGTGATAGAAAACTTGCACTGTGCTGGGCTGGCATAGTCTAAAAACATGATGTAATCACTGTAATTAAGTCATAAAACAATCAGGAAGGACCCTGGCTGAAATAACTAGGACATAAAACTATTGCGTCTACCACAGGAGGCCAAAGGATAGAAAGGTATTTGGGTATTCGGTTAATTATTCTGTCTGCTAACTGGGAAGGCTGGGCATATTTTTTTTGAAAAGCAAAGTTAACTTTTATTGGAAGAGGGACCCTCTCAGAAAAGGGAGCTTTTAAACACTCTTAAAAAGTGGTTAAGAATTTAGACTGCTTTTTTTCTCCCCCCTCAAAGAAAATGTCTCTGACACACATTGCCTGTGTCCATTGAGTTCCTTTTTCTGTAGTGTGATTTATCACACACCTTAACTGGAATTTAACTAACAGCTTCCCCTTTTTAGGAGACAGATGTGGAATCAGGAGGTAAAGATCAATTCTCATAACCAGAAGAGATTCCAAACAACCCAGGTACTGGGATTTGCATGCTAATCAATCAATTGAATAATTACTTTTTTCACATCCATTTCAACCCACCCAATCGGCAGCTATCTGCTCCCAGGGAAGAGGAAGTTCTGGTTTGGGAAGCAGGCTCCATGCTGCTTTGGCAGAAAATCTATAGTCTTGGTACCAGGAGTGTGGTCTAGAGGGGGGTATGGGCTCCGAGTGGGCATATTTTCTTGGTTCTTGGGACCCAATAGCCTCTATGGGGAGGGACATGGCTGGAAGAGGGACAGTCTGAGGCCCCTTAAAGGCCAAAGCCCAGGGTAGGAATCCTTTTATCTACTTCTCTTGATGATCAACCTAGCGCTGGAATCTGGCTGAAATAAGACAGATGTAGTTGGCTTGAGTTAAATGAGTTAATACACACAAACCATTAAGAGGAGTGTCTGGTACATGTACGCAATCTATAGGTGTTAGCTGTCTACGCTGTTATTAGCACTGAGAAAAATCAACCCAGGTTTTGGTTCATAGTGTATTTTGAATATACGTCAAAAAAACAGAGATCACTTGAAAAGGGAAAAGTTAAAAATTTCTTTTTCCAGTGCTGTTCTCTTCTGATGGTTGTTCCATTGTCATAGTGTAGCATTGAAATAGTGCTGTGAACTTTGAGGTTTGGGCTTACAGGTTTGGTGGCACCCTGGTGAATCACTGAGGGCTTACCATCACACCCGTGGTCTATCAGGCCATGTCTCTGGATCACTGCTTATGTAAATTAGTTCCTGGTGGCCAACACCTTGCCCTGGGCCTTGTTTGACTATCTTAAAAATATTTAGCTTGGTCAGGTGAAAATGCTAAAGACAGTGCAGACAAAACAGTCTACATTCACCAACACTGCTGGAAAAACTACTCAAAGTATGTCCTGTTAAGTGGTTGGTCAGTTGTTTACCTTTTAAAGATTGACCATGACTTTATAGCTCAGTTGTCTGGTCAAGTGTTCCAGAGGAATGGTTGGCTTGCCTTTTTTTTAATTAAAAAAGTTTAAAAATTTCTAGCCATATGAGTTACTGATTCTATTATTCTTAGCAGTCTGCTTTGGGAATCCTTTAAGAATATTGCTGGGCTAGCTATGTCAAAAAACACATGAGAAATTGGCTTCTAAAACTTTAAAAGTGATGTGACAAACTTTTCCCTCTTAATCACCTTTGCATCATTGAACTCCACATGAATCCAGTCTGGGACTGGCCGTGGACCTCTCTGAGTTAACAAATCAAGGTGTCAAGTCAGGCTCATTTATTACTTCTGAATGTCAGCAATTCTGTCCAAAAGTCTGAAAATAGCAAGGGGCTCTAGAATGAATCATCTCAATTTATTTTAGGCTTTCAGTTTCCACTGAGCGATTTTTACAATTCAGTTCATCTAGCTGGGGAGAAGTCTAGCCAGTGGGGCTGTGACGAATCAGGGTCAGAAACTTGATAATGAAAAGGAGGAATTGGTAAAAGCAAATTTTTAAATTTTAGGAACAGATCAGCTTTCATTGTGGGGCTCAACGTGCAGCCATTCATGCAGTGAGAGGCAGGATGGCAATCCAAGAGAGAGTGGTCCATCGCTAAAAGCTGTAGGATTTATTTTATGGCACGTTGATGCATTTAATGTGATCCGATTTGTTTCTCTAGAAAGATAATAGTGTAGCAGCATAAAATGCATTCAAAACATGAACATATTTTTCTTCTAAAATAATAAGGTAATTCGCTAGGGAAGCACTTGTTTTTTCTTTTTCCTCCTGTCCTTGATTCATTCCTCTTAAAATGGTACTGCCTTTTTCCTTCCTCATTAATAAATCTCTTTGTTTCCTACAGAGGAGAATAAATAAACCCTTCCTTTTTCCTCACAGAAAAGCCCACGATTTAGGTGTGTGTTTTCCACTCACTCTCATTTCTGATGAATTCGTCGTTAGAAAGAACCCCACATTACCCTGTTCTGTCCATCAGCTGAAGGGGACCTGGGAGCTCGCTCATGTAAGCATTTGGGAGAACGACCACATATTTTAATATCTCCGTTTTATAGGAATCCTGATAGAAGGAGCACTCTCAGTAGTTCCTCTAGAAAATAAGTCACTTAAAAAAACCTCATATAATATTATGGTCTCTTGACATTGAAAATTAGACTGAGGTTCTTGACTCAGGAATAAGACCAACTCAGAAAAAAATTGTTGAAAGAATAGAGTTTTCCTTTGAGGGGATGATCTCCTTTGGGGACTCATGACCATGGCTAGTTCTCTTGTGTTGACCACGCTCCTCAGCAATTTCCCAGGCTCCTGAATTTTTCTTTTTCCCTCCATGCCTGCCTTGAACTCAGTTTAGATCTAGGAAGACCCACGAGGGATTCTAAGTCCACTCCTTCATTTTCTAGAAAAGAGAATCAATTTCAAAAGAAGTTAAAGATTATGTGCAAGATTCCACTACTATTCCCTGACCTTGAAGTCTAGATCTGTGTTCTCTCCATGGCAAATTCAACTTCTCTGATGTGCTGCTGGCTGCTAGTCCCCTTCCGAGGACACTGGTATTTTCGGGGGGGGGGGGTTCCAGAGAACACATTTCTAGAAGCTGAAGAAATGACTTGAACAGCAAGAACCTGAGAGACAGTAGCAGGCTGGTGTGGGTGCTCCTTTAGGAAAGAACAGATATTTTGGAGAATAGGCTTTTGTAGGTGACCTTGAGAGCCGCCCAACACCAAGGCTGGCTACAGGCTGGTGCTTGTGAGTCCTTGCCTTTGTCCCCAGTAGGCTCTGTGGGACTTGCCCACTCAGCTTTCTTCCAATTAAATAGTTACAATCTTTTACTTTAATTTCCAGGTAGTTAACATTAAATAAGACAACATTTTCTTTCCAATGTTTCTTTGTTCCTCAAACTATTTATTAATTAAAAATACTTATTCTTTGTAGAAAGTTTGAAAGATATAGAAGAATTGTAAGAAAAAAAGAAAAAGGCAATGCTCACTTTCCTGTTGAAGCCAATCACTGTTAACACTTGGGTATTTTGGCTTTCTGTTTTATTTCCATTCCTTTGCCAAGTTAAGGATTAATGGTCATATTTTTCTTTCTTTTTTTTTTTGACAATTTTTTTCTGAATATGAAAGTAACAAATGCTTGTTAAAGAAAAATTGGAGAATGCAGACAAGTATAAAGAAGAAAATAAATCATTAATAAGCTTGCACCTGAGTGACACATTTCCTTCTAGCCTCTTAACCCCCCCACCCCAAAATCTGTATTTCCTAATTTCACTTCTTCTTAATCAACAATTAACCAGTATAAAGCTAAAAGGAGTGACTGATACTTTTCACTTGGGTAAGATGAAGACCTTCCAATTAGTTGCCAAAATCTGTTTTAAGTTGAGGCAAACTTGGATACAGGTGAGCTTTCATTTCAAAAGAAGACTTCAGTCCAGACTTTCTCCTATATGAGTTCACATTTTAAAGTCTATGACGGAACATTTTGAACATGGCAGAGGTGCATTCTAAAATGTCAAGAATAATTGTAGCTTTTTTCAGTTAGGTCTTCTGTGTCCTTTTCAGAATGCCTGGAGATGTGGCAAGCAGAGTCTGTGATCATGGGGTGGGAGGGGGGAACTCTCGGTAATATATGACACAAAGGGATCTCTTATAGAAATGATGCTCATGGCCTGAGTGCATTGCAGGGACACGAGGCCATTACTGTTGGCTCTGTCTGAGTGAGCACACTCTTGTTAATCCTGAAAACCAACATCCTACCTGTCCCCTCACTTTTCCTCTCCTGTCTCCCTTCCAGCTAAGAGGACAGAGTATAGTGGAGAACACAGCCTCTCTGGTGGGGTCGGACTGACAGGCTCATTCTTTTCCAAATGCACATTTCACTCAGCTTGTGCCCTCAACCCAGGGTACACTTGTTTATCTAATGGAATCATAAACAGCCTTCAAGACAATTGACATTTCCTGCTCTTGCACCCCGCAGGTGGGGCTCTCTCCGGGCTCCAGTGGCAAATGCTCTCTCTCTCAGTTGTTTGACACTAATGTTTATTGGGGAAATACAGTTTAGGGTATGTGGGCATTGTCCTTGTCCTTCTCCATGGAAAATCATGCATCCTCTACATATTTTCCCCATCTTCCTAAATTCCCAAAGACTGCATTGGAGTGGAATCTCTACTTCATTCTGTCCCCACTCTGTAGCATGGGGACAGCTACAAAATTTAGCCCCACTCAATGACAATCAAAACTCCTATTCTCCTTCCTCTCCAAAAAGCTTGCTGGTTGCATCTTTCAGGCCAAAGAAGGGATCCTCTTTCAGACATCATTGAGACCCCTGGGTGGGCACAGCTAGATATGTGCCTGGATGGGATGTCATAGACTTTCAGCTTGTTTCCATGCTAGCAGAAGGAGTGAGCTCTCTGTGAATCATGCTAGGATAATAATAACCTGTCCCAAGTGTTCTGAACAGGGAATGTATGGACTCAGTGGGGGCAGTCCATCATTCTCAAAATGTGTGTGTTTTCCCAGCATCCTCCTGACAGCCCCACCTCCTCCACTAAGTTGACTTTCTCTTTTCTCTGGTGAAGAAAGAAAAACACTCTGGTCAAGTGTCAGTAACAAATAAAGTGAAGGGCAACATTTTCTGACATTTGCTGCCAGGATCACCAGACAAGTGACTCAGTCTAAGTCAATGGTGAATATTCCCTTATTGCTAAAAAAGGTTTGATGGGCACTGGTACATTTGACATGTAATGTCTTTGACACATACCTCTTTTCCCCAAGAGTCAGAGACATGAGCAGCCCTGGCTTTGGATGACTTTCAACTGATCTTGAATTTCACCCTTAATATCTTTTTTCAAGTCTTAATTTATTTATTTGTCCATCTATCTATCTATATCTATCTATCTATCTATCTATCTATCTATCTATCTATCTATCTATCTATATCTATCTATCATCTATCTATTATCTATCATCATCATCTATCTATTCATCTCCTCTGTTTCTTCATCTATTTTTAATTTTTTTAAAAGATTTATTTATTTAGGGGCGCCTGGGTGGCTCAGTCGTTAAGCGTCTGCCTTCGGCTCAGGTCACGATCCCAGGGTCCTGGGATCGAGCCCCGCATTGGGCTCCCTGCTCAGCAGGAAGCCTGCTTCTCCCTCTCCCACTCCCCCTGCTTGTGTTCCCTCTCTTGCTATCTCTCTCTCTGTCAAAAAAAAAAAAAAAGATTTATTTATTTGACAGAGAGAGACACAGTGAGAGAGGGAACACAAGCAGGGGGAGTGGGAGAGGGAGAAGCAGG